>NC_061095.1:48881213-48938713 GCF_015104395.2 Macrobrachium nipponense | reverse complement strand
AATGATTGCTGTTTTTTTTGTTTTTTCATTAGGTTACATTTACGTTTTGATACTGAAATTATTAGAAGGTTATCGGCAGATTATTGAAATAGAGAGGACTTCTTAAGCTTTTGATTTCGATATATTATGATTTTTTTAGAAGTTTTTTTATAGTTAACACTTACGTTTTACTTACATAATTAATGAAACAGAGATATGGATTTTTTTATGTCAAAGTAAAAGATTTGTTTTTATATAGATATATCAGTTTATACTTTGATAAATAGAGATGTTTCAGCTCACTAGGTTGTTTTCATTTCTCCTTTTAATTTCTATATGAAAACAAATTTACAGGAAAGGTCCATATTATTTCCTCTTACTTGATGGTAAACTGCCCAGTTGTTGTGCTGGCGAAATATCATCTCTGAATGTCGTATTTCTTTTAGCGACTGGTCATGCAGATGTGACAAGAGTTCCTCAAAGGTTGTTTTAGACACTCTGAAGTAATTGCAAAATTTATCATTTATCTCTCTTCAGCTCCTCGAAAATTTGTGACAAATGCACCGTACAAGTGCCTTTGTGTATTCAAAGGGTGTACCGAGTGAATTCTAGGTTTTCTCTTCTTTTTTTCTCAAATGTAATAAATAAAGACAATTTTCTCTTCCTGTATATGTAGTCACCACCACAGGCTGAGAGCAGACTGCAAAGCGCTTTGTCAAAAATTGGGTCACTTTGTGCGGCAGTCGGACAAATGTACGATTTGCGCAATTTGTGTCGCATTTAAGATCCGGCACCGCAATCGTATCTTGGTGCGACTAGAATCGCCAGGTCGTGAAAGGCCCGATTCAGCAGCAGAGGGAACGACTATTGTTGCGCGACAGGTACCATGTATGGCTTATCAATCATGGAGATGGGTAGAGATGTTTTAGTGCCGGAACTACTAGAAACAATTTTAGGGCTGCTCCATTTATTGATGAAACTGCTGCTTTCTCGTAAAAATATTCTTGAAAAGTCTGTTGTTATTGTTAGATTGAACGTACGACTGCCTGTACTTTATGCACATTTTCAAAGTAATATGAAAGTAATTTACAATTTACACTAAAGACACAAGTAAACTTCGGTATGAGACTTCGTTCTGGGAAATTGCCTTTTCTCGTTGTAACAGCCTATTAACGAAACGAATAATGAGACCACAGGAGCTCGAAATGATTTTGTTTTGGAATTAGTATTTCTTATTAGGCTTCCATCATGCAGACGATCTAAAAAGTCACATTGAAGTTATTTTACATTGGTGTTTGTATACATCGTTTCCATTGTTTACCTTGGCGCGTTCATTTCAACTTTGTGCGTTCATTCTGATTGGGCCATCACCTGCCCGTCCCGGGACGCCAGGCGGGGCCCCCGTCGCCAGCCCGTCCAAGGGAGCTTGGCGACCGTCGCCCGCCCGTCCGGGTCGCCTGGGCGGGCCGTCACCAACCGTCCAGGGACGCCTGGCGGCCGTCGCCCGCCCGTCCCAGGACGCCTGGGGCCCGGGCCGTCGCCGCCCGTCCCCGGGACGCCAGGCGGGCCGTCGCCCGCGTTCCCGCGGGGACACCTGGCGGGCCGTCGCCCGCCCGTCCCGGGACGCCTGGCGGCCCGTCGCCCGCCCGTCCCGGGACGCCAGGCGGGCCGTCGCCCGCCCAGTCCGGGACGCCTGGCGGGCCGTCGCCCGCCCGTCCCGGGACGCCTGGCGGGCCGTTCGCCCGCCCTCCCGGACGCCTGGCGGGCCGTCGCCCCGCCCGTCCCGGGACGCCAGGCGGGGCCACGCCCGCCCGTCCCGGGACGCCTGGCGGCCGTCGCCCGCCCGTCCCGGGACGCCTGGCGGGCCCGTCGCCCCCTCGTCCGGGACGCCTGGCGGGCCGTCGCCCCGCCCGTCCCGGGACGCCTGGCGGGCCGTCGCCCGCCCGTCCCGGGACGCCAGGCGGGCCGTCGCCCTCCCGTCCCGCGACGCCTGGCGGGCCGTCGCCCGCCCGTCCCGGGACGCCTGGCGGGCCGTCGGCCCCCCGCCCGTCCCGTGGACGCCAGGCGGGCCGTCGCCCGCCCGTCCCGGGACGCCAGGCGGGCCGTCGCCCTGCCCGTCCCGGAAACGCCAGGCGGGCCCGGGGACGCCAGGGTCGAACGTCGCCCGCCCGTCCCGGGACGCCAGGCGGGCCGTCAGCCCGGGACCATCCCGGGACGCCAGGCGGGCCGTCGCCCGCCCGTCCCGGGACGCCAGGCGGGCCGTCGCCTGCCCGTCCCGGGACGCCTGGCGGGCCGTCGCCGCGCCCGTCCCGGGACGCCTGGCGGGCCGTTCGCCCCGCCCGTCCCGGACGCCGGCGGGCCGTCACCCGCCCGTGGCCCGGACGCCTGGCGGGCAGTCGCCCGCCCGTCCCGGGACGCCTGGCGCGCCGTCGCCCCCCGCCCGTCCCGGGGGGGACGCCTGGCGGGCCGCGGCCCCGCCCGTCCCGGGACGCCTGGCGGGCCGTCGCCCCCGCCCGTCCCGGGACGCCTGGCGGGCCGTCGCCCGCCCGTGTCCCGGGGACGCCTGGCGGGCCGTCGCCCGCCCGTCCCCGGGACGCCTGGCGGGCCGTCGCCCGCCCGTCCCGGGACGCCTGGCGGGCCGTCGCCCGCCCGTCCCGGGAGCCCCTGGGCGGGCCGTCGTCCCGCCGTCCCGGGACCCGAGCCAGGCGGGCCGTCGCCCGCCCGTCCCGGTACGCCTGGCGGGCCGTCGCCCGCCCGTCCCGGACGCCTGGCGGGCCGTCGCCCGCCCGTCCCGGGACGCCTGGCGGGCCGTCGCCCGCCCGTCCCGGGACGCCTGCCGGGCACGTCGCCCGCCCGTCCGGGACGCCTGCCGGGCCGTCGCCCGCCGTCCCCCGGGACGCCAGGCGGGCCGTCGCCCGGCCCGTCCCGGGACGCCAGGCGGCCGTCGCCCCCCCCGCCCGTCCCGGGACGCCTGGCGGGCCGTCGCCCGCCCGTCCCGGGACGCCTGGCGGGCCGTCGCCCGCCGTCCCGGGACCCCTGACGGGCCGTCGCCCCGCCCCGGTCCCGGGACGCCTGGCTGGCCGTCGCCCGCCCGTCCCGGGGGACGCCTGGCGGGCCGTCGCCGCCCGTCCGGGACGCCCTGGCGGGCCGTCGCCCGCCCGTCCCGGCCCGGACGCCTGGCGGGCCGTCGCCCGCGCCCGTCCCGGGACGACTCCTGACGGGCCGTCGCCCGCCCGCCCCGGGACGCCCAGGGCGGGCCGTCGCCCGCCCGCCCGGGTCCACGCCAGGCGGGCCGTCGCCCCGCCCGTCCCGGGACGCCTGGCGGGGCCCCGTCGCCCCTCCGCCCGTCCCCGGGGACGCCTGGCGGGCCGTCTCCCCCGCCCAGTTCCCGTCCCGGACGCCTGGCGGGCCGTCGCCCGCCCGTCCCGGGACGCCTGGCGGGCCGTCGCCCGCCCGTCCCGGGACGGCCTGACGGGCCGTCGCCCGCCCGTCCCGGGACGCCAGGCGGGCCGGTCGCCCCCGCCCGTCCCGGGACGCCCTGGCGGGCCGTCGCCCGCCCGTCCCGGGACGCCAGGCGGGTCCGCGCCCCGCCCGTCCCGGGACGCCAGGCGGGCCGTCGCCCCGCCCGTCCCGTTGGACGCCAGGCGGGCCGTCGCCCGCCCCGTCCCGGGACGCCTGGCGGGCCGTCGCCCGCCCGTCCCGGGACGCCTGGCGGGCCGTCGCCCTCCGCCCGTCCCGGGACGCCTGGCGGGCCGTCGCCCGCCCGTCCCGGGACGCCTGACGGGCCGTCGCTCCCCGCCCGTCCCCGGGACGCCAGGCGGCCGTCGTCGCCCGTCCGGGACGCCTGGCGGGGCCGTCGCCCGCCCGTCCCGGGGACGCCTAGCGGGTTCGCCTCGCCCGTCCCGGGACGGCCAGGCGGGCCGTTCGCCCGCCCGTCCCCGGGAGCTAGCGGGCCGTCGCCTCCGCCCGTCCCGGGACGCCAGGCGGGCCGTCGCCCGCCCGTCCCGGGACGCCTGCGGGGCCGTCGCATGCCCGTCCCGGGACGCCTGGCGGGCCGTCGCCGCCCCGTCCCAGGACGCCCCTGGCGGGCCGTCGCCCGCCCGTCCCGGGCCCGGCATGTGGCGGGCCGTCGCCCGCCCGTCCCGGAGGGACGCCTGGCGGGCCGTCGCCCGCCGTCCCGGGACGCCTGGCGGGCCGTCGCCCTCCCGCCCGCACGGGACGCAAGGCGGGCCCTTCGCCCGCCCCGTCCCGGGACGCCAGGCGGGCCGTCGCCCCGCCCGCCGGGTCCCGGGACGCCAGGCGGGCCGTCGCACGCCGTTCCCGGGACCCGCCAGGCGGGCCGTCGCCGCCCGTCCCCGGGACGCCTGGCCGTTCGCGCCCGTCCCGGGACGACTGGGGGCTGTCGCGCCCGTCCCGGCAAACGGCCCGAACTGGCGCGGTCCCGGGGACGGGCTGGGGGCGACGGCCCGCCAGGCGTCCCGTCGCATTCTCCTGTCTCTGTATATTTCTGGGGTCTACGTCTACTTTTATCACTCCTTCCCATGCACTCTTGAGCCACTTGTCTTCACTGGTTTCATATATTGCCCCAGTGCCTTCTGTCTCGATGTTGATGCAGCCCTCTATGCTTAGTAGTCTTCTCCTCCTTCCTTTCGTGTTATGTATAGTCTGTAGTGCTCTGTATATTATTATTATTATTATTATTATTATTATTATTATTATTATTATTATTATTATTATTATTCTTCTTCTTCTTCTTCTTCTTCTTCTTTTCTTCTTCTCTTCTTCTTCATTGAGAACATAACACTATACATCCATATGAAATAAGTCCAAAAGGACAATTAAGTTGCAATTTAAACTTCTTTAAAACATGGTGTTCATTAGGAATGAGAGGTAAAGGGAAATACAGCAAGAAGAGACCTCACTACTGACAAAGAAAAAGGGGGAATTAATAAATGTATTAAAAATGCAAGAAGAATTGTATTAGGGTAGGTAAATGCATATTGGTATACGAAGGATGCTGCTGCACCTTAATTTGAAAGAGGGGACTTCCATTGTTCCAGTAATATTTGCAGAACCATTATACTCCCGTGTGTCACAGAAACCGAAACTCCTGACAATGTGTTTTTGCTGACGAGACTTATTACTTTATTATCTAACATATTCTGTAAAATTTCTTATTTGTATGTTTTTTTTTATTTTTAATTATTTTTCTTTTATTTAGTTTATTTTTTTTTAGACCCTCAGAACAGTGAGTCAACTTTCCTGTTGACGATCTGACATATTAGAATATTTCAGCTTTTTTTTAGTGACCGTTATCAGTCCAGTAGGCTTTTGGAACCAGTCTGTGACAAGTGACATCTTGCCTTGTTGGCATTCATCAATGACACTCATGTGGTCCTCTCTCTCTCTCTCTCTCTCTCTCTCTCTCTCTCATACACGCACTGGAAATTTTAAGATATTATTAATGACGTGTGTAAATCACCATTTATTGGCTTCATCGGTGTTAAAATGACATAAATGTCTACGAAACCCCAAGAGAAAAATCTACTAAGTTTATCGTAGTCTGACCTGAACTTTCCGAATGTAACCATAATGGAATAAAGAGAAAACGTACATTGACTCCGCCCCCTCGTTTACCCAGTGCAATAAAAAGAGAAAATGTTCTTTTCTGTTGTCATTTATGAGAAAATACTCGCATTCCTTTAACACTGTAACGTTCATGTATAAAAGGTTCTTCTAGATATAGTGAATTATGTAGTTTTTCTCGACAGAACTTGAAACTGATGTGACTGAACTGACTGAACTCTTGGAGAATGGGAAACTTTTCAACTTAACCGTCTCATAGTCTGCACATTTGCTTTGTGTGAACGATTTTTACTCAGTGAAAATAATAGCGAAAAAGAGAGAGATTCTAAAACCCTCCCAATGTGGATTAGAAGTCGAAGTAAAAGTTTAAAGAAATTAATATCCGAAACTAGAGAAACACCAAACTATCATCCTCCCTTCCAAACCAGACGCTGTGGCGATGGCCTTGTTTATATACTTAAAACAAGGTACACCAAAGGCTTATAAGGCTACCAAACAGCAGAGCCTTTGTTGACATACGACTAGCTTAGTGGGATGTCAAAATGGCGCTTAAAGGGAGGCCGTTTCATATAACAGTCTGTTCCGACTACTACTAATAACACTTCAATGACGTCATTGCAAAACTGGGCAGAGAAAGAAAAGGTTAAAGAGTTAAACGAAATTCAAATTAATATTTGTGGTCAGTGGCAAGACTTAAAGCATATTTCACAATAGAGTATTTACATAAAACTGAATTTTTGTTAACCTTATGTTAAACCAAGTTCAAGTCGAGTTAGATTGATAACATTTGATAATGACATAAAAAACTCACGGTTTGTGAACTGGATTCTAAGACAGAGAGACCAGACATTCATCATTGTTCGGTCTCCCAATCGTAAGATCCTGTAAGATTTCGAAAATCTCCTAATATCTTTGCAGTGAGACTTAACGTCTCCTAATGATTGATCATAGAGACTTATTTATAAGTTATAACGTCGCCCGCTACGTAAAACGTGTGAAGTATTCCTGGTACATAGAATAAAAGTCATATTTCGGAAATTTGTGTCTAGAGATCATGGGGCGAACCGTTTACTTTCAGACACCAAGTAATTTAGTTTGATTACTTCTGGAGAACATACCAGAGTGCAAAAAAGAAATTGAATTGTCGCTGCTATAACAGTATGTCAAAAATAATAGAAGCATATGATAGGCCAGGTTGAAGGTTACGGTGTCATAAACTCAGCATTTTGGCAACAGGCCAATTCCGGAAGATTCCTTTTCCTTCCCTTAAAATTAATCAGCCAAGACTGTGTTAATGTCGTGTATGTATACATAATATGCATTCATTCTGATGTAGAAGTGGACTGAAGATCTGTGTATACTCTTTTTTTTCATCTGTCCATCCGCCTGTGGTGATTTTGTATGGTAACACTGCGTCCCGGGCTTTAGATAGTTACGCTATGTGTAAGTTTTAGGTAAATAAAAGGATTTCTGGGTGTACATTTGCAACTGAAAAGTGTTTTAATAATTTACTGTATGCGAATTACACCGTTAATATTCGAATTAGGATATTATTATAATCGTTGAATGTAACTATCTAAAGCCCGGGACGCAGTGTTACCATACGCAAACACCACAGACAGATAGAAAAAAAAAAATTTTTTTTTTTTTTATAGTTTACTGTATATATCCAGTCATCAATTTTGTCTCTTGTTTATGGTCGCAACCAATATTTTCCACTGGGCTGTTTGTGAAATAAGATTTCGGTACTGTACTGTATTTACGTTCAGTTATAAAACAAATATTTCAGACCTCTCTGCATTTTAGCTAATAGTTCTCAGCTTTGTTCTAATAAACCTCATTTGTTTATTTCAATATTTGGCCGCTGAGCCAGTGTTGCCAAGTCAATCGGTCATTTAGAGCTAGTTTGTCCTTACGCAGAATGTGAAATGTCCCTACGTTTCTCTTTGGCATAATCGACCAAAAACATTAGTTTGCGCGTTGTTTTTACTTATGAATATTAGTAGAATTAAAGGAAAAAGTAATGTCCAAAAATATATTCTAATACTGACAAAAAAAACGGTGTTATCTTATTTTCACTTGTACTACATAAACAAATTCACAGAAAAGGGAAAAAAATGAAATTTCACATTTTAAAAGCTAAGTAAACATACTGCAAAAATAAACGTATGTTTACTCTCTCATTTTGAAATACCAAAAACTTGGTATGAATATGTGTGAGTGTATATGTGAGGAATTCCTCTCACAACGATTTTATCTTCTAATGTTTGTGTATTCACTAGTTTTCATGCCATTTGTCTTTTATTATAGTTATTAGTGTCCGTCTCATTAGAAATAATTGATTGATTTTCACTGTGTATTGCCGTCTGTCAGGTAATCGACAGACAGGAACTATGTTACTGTATTTGTATTCATGTGAAAACCAAATATATTCGCATGCCCATATATTTTGTAAAAATATGTACGTCTACATTGCATGACATAATAAGGGTTAAAGAACCACATCTATTCGAGAATGACACTCTTAACATTATATTATCTGATTTGCTATAGTCTTGTGACATAAACGTCAGTAGACGTTTTAGTAACGAAGTATAATTGCTGTTTTAGTTATGATAATTCATTTGTCTTTATATATATGAAATTGTTCTTGGTGAATGTATTGCGCATATTACGTATGGTAAGAGTTGGTGTCATTGGGTTTTGTTTGTGCCTCTCGCCAGAGAAGCCATTAGGAGAGGTCAAAAGATCGTGAGGGGAAGGGAAGGGTAGTAGTTCGCTCCTTTGCATGCCCCTCTAGGGGTGTGTATGCGTATGTGCGTAGTACACTGTATGGGCGTGATATCACCCAAAATTGTATTGACACACACCACCAATTAATTCACTACATTTAATAAATGTGTTGAAGTTGCACACTATTATATTTGGAATTTATTTTTGACAGCGAACTTAATAATTGTTGTAAAGTTTTTTATGTTCATGAAAACCTTGTAAGTCAGTTCTGCATTCGTGGTAATTGTATAACTTGTCTCCTTTTCCCCAACAAAACCCGAATGCAGGAGGACGGAACGAACAGCTTCTTGGCTCAACTTTTGAGGTGACCTGTCATCTAGTGTTGTGTAGTGATGATTCTTTGAATTTTGTCGTAATTTCTTTCATTTGAGTGCCATTGATTTTCAATTCCCCTTGAGTGATTAATTTCATTTGTCACTTATATGTTATTTACGCTTTGATATGTTTAACTTTTAGTTATTAAATTAATTTTAACTTTACATTTATCTAATGCGTTTCAATATCCCTCGATGTTATCTCATTTTTCCTATGTTTCAGTTTTGTGGATGGTGAATATAAATTGATCTGATAAACCTTTATTGTGTTCTTTCTTTAAGGTTATGCAAATAACTTTTAGAAACGAGATAACACAGCGGTCCTCTAAGGTCTGAAAATCAACCGGTGAGTACTCACAACATTTAGAGAGAGAGAGAGGCGCGTACCTCTCGTCGTATCTCGTATAGCTATTTATGATCAGAGTTCATGTCTACAAGGACTGCTCAGTAAGTGAAAGTACTTAATTGTGGTACTATTCATTAATGATACTGGTGTGTTATCCTCGTTAATTATGAATTGGGTTGAGAGATATCTCCCCGTAATTTGAAACGCAAACCAGGGGAGTGTGGAGTTGTTACGTAAGGCTTTTAGCAGTTTTTGACCAAGTAACAACGTTAAGCATATAATACAAGTCCACTATAAGTCCATCTTTTCGCCACAGTATATATATATATATATATATATATATATATATATATATATATATATATATATATATATATATAATATATATAACTAGATGTCAAATTTCTACTCTTTTCTAAATCCTGTTTTGTAGGAGATTTTTCACTTTTCGAAAGTTCGCCTCTCTGCTGCCCTTTTCTGTTTTTTTTACGATTATTGGCCCAGCTTCAGTCATTGTTATTTAACATAAGATCTTAAGCAACTTTGCTTAAATTAGAACAGTGTAAGAGGCAGAGTATTAAGCCAACTCTACACGCGCAAGAGCTTCGGCACTAATCACTGTACGTATAATCACATTTTTCCATTATAACCGTAAATGAAACATGCCCACGGGGCCACGACATCTTTTACCGTTCTTAATATAAGACTGATACTTCGTATAAACACCCAAGAAGGGTTGGAAAAAGGAAAGCCGGCTGTTGACGTCGTTGTTTCTAACTGTATTCTGTTTAAATCTTACAACAAACGATGAAAACAAGTTATCGGAAATTTTACAGGATCACAAAACAGTAATAATCACTTAATCTTAAAATTTCTTCTTCAACAATTACAAAGGCAAAGTCACTCAAATTAAAGCAATACAATAAAACAAATAATAATAATGCAGTATTTCAATAAACCTAGACTATCTAATCAAATTCATATTTCAAATGACATTAAAGAAAACGTTGAAACAGCAAATTAAATGGTATACTCAACTAAATAAACAAGTAAAGCTTTTCATAAAGTTAATTCCAACATTTACTATATCTCGTCCCATACAAGTAATAATGCGATATTGCTTTTTTACGTATGCAACACAAGCGTATCAAACTACTCATTACTCAGAGAACAAGCTTTCCTTGTAAAAGAAACGTTCAGGAATAGATCGTATTCGTTTATATATTCATGAGCGGAACCATAAAAATTGGTACTATTCCTGTTTGATTCATTTTCTGTGTCATAATTTCAATTAAAGAGTGAAACACGTCTCTGGTACTATATGGCTACGTTACTGTCACTGTATAGGCCACAAGATGTCTTTTAAGAAGGCTATTATTATATTATAAAGGTGAGAAACTTGGCTAATGTCCCTACGTTTTATTGCCATAATTTATTTGGGCGTCCCTACGTCCCTCCCTACGTTTCAAATATTTGTCCTAATGTCCCTAAGCGTAGGGACATGTCCCTGCACTTAGCAACTCTGGGCCGCTCCTCTTTGTTTTGAGAATTGCTCCGATGCTCTCTAACCTTATTCACATGGAACACCTCTGACAAAACTTTAGTAAATGGATTTCTTGAGCCAAGCTATTTTAGTATTTGGGGTCATTTGCATTGCATATATGTGTATGTGTGTGTTTTAGAATAAAGTGGGACTCTGCCTTTATGGAAGAAATTCACAAAATTACTTCAGATAAGATCAGCCACATGAAACAACTATAAAACGCAGGGCTGCCTAAGATAGCTTAAATTAAAGGGCGGCCAGGGAAATATTAAACGATGTCTGAATTATAAAGATCTAAAACCGAATGTCTCCCTACTGGAATCATAACTTAGGCCAGTCTGGCAGGAGATGCTCCTAGAAAGCAGACGCAAGTGGCTTAATGCTTAAGTGTTTTGATGCATTAGAGTCACGAGTTCCCAGTCCTTACATAATCTGTTGGTTTGAAACAGGTACAATACCCGACTTCAAACGATCCATTCAGGTGTATATCGCAGGGACTTTTACTGACTAGCGTAGTCCCTCGCCGGACTAGTGGTTTTCACGCTCGGCTACCAATCCGGTGGTCCCAAGTTCTAATCCCGGCTCGGCCAACGCGGAATCAGAGGAATTTATTTATGGTGATAGCAATTCATTTCTCGATATACGTAGTGTGGTTCGGATCCCACAATAAGCTGTAGGTCCCGTTGCTGGGTAACCAATTGGTTCCTAGCCACGTAAAAATATCTAATTGTTCGGTCCATCCCTAGGAGGGCTGTTAATCAGCTCACTGGTCTGGTAAAACTGAGATATACTTAACTGGCTAGCATGACGCTATGAACACTCGATGTTGTGATAACTTGATATTATATCATTATTACTATTGTGCATATCCATCCATGCCATTCATCATAGTGATTTCAGCCGTTTTCGTTACTATATGGTACATGTATGGACTTGGATCTAAAGCTGTCAGTTAATAGTGCTTTTGTGAATAATGTGTACTATATGATTCTCATCACGTTCGAGTCATGAACTCAATATTGACAGTTCATTCTTATTGTTTAATACTGGTGGTTTTACTACTTTTTAATGTTACGAATAATCAATAAGAATGCAAAAATTTGGCATTTTTTTTTTAATTCACAATATTTTTCTATTGTCTTTTTATGAGTTCAGATGTAGTTTCCTTAAGGCGTTTACGAAAAGTAATCAAATTCCCGAGAAACGAGTAAGCCATTTACTAACCATTTAATGTAAGAACCGAGTTCACCGTTTACTAACCATTTAATGTAAGAACCGAGTTCACCGTTTACTAACCATTTAATGTCAGAGCCGAGTAAGCCATTTAATGTCAGAACCGAGTACATTCGGACCGAGTCGCCCATCCCAAACAATGTCACTCCAACGTGACCCATGTGGGAACAATGTCACCTACATGAGTCATGTAACTGAGATATTGGTACGAACTTGAATGCCTGCTCACATAGTGCGCGCTTGATCAAGCACTTCTAAGAAGTATGTCTATGGAAATTGATTTTTTATTATATTGCCACGAGTTTGAGAGAGTTTTAAAACGAACAAAGATGCCACGGCCCATAAATATGCTTTGCGTTCAAAGGCGGAAGATAAATTTCTGGTTGATGTGAACGGAACTTTGATGATGACGGTGAAAAAGGAAAACAAATAATTAGTGATAACTTGACGACCAAAGTGTTTCTATAATAGTAACCTCCTTACTTAATAATATAAATAGATAGACTGACAGACGGACAGATAGAAAGATGGATAGACAGATATAACTTAATGGAAAACCAGCTGCTGTTACTTCTTGGGGCTAGGGGGATGTATGGGGGAGAGGCATGTTGAGTTTTGGGAGGGGCGGTTGCCACCCCCAGCACACAACCCCTTAAATGACGCCCTTGTCAGTGCTCCACATCCACTGCACTGTAGGAATTAGTTAAGGTTCTTTGCAGCATCCTTTAGGCCCCCAGCTGATAATGGGCCCAGAAGCATCAAAATTTTTGAAAAGGTTGAAAATGTGGGAAAGGGACCGACTCATATCCGTTAGATATATGCAATGTGCCTCCCTGCCGAACTTCTTAGTTCCAGAGGTCCTAGAAAGTTCCAGAGGTCCTGAAAAGTTCCAGAGGTCCTAGAAAGTTCCAGAGATTCCAGAGGTCCTGAAAAGTTCCAGAGGTCCTAGAAAGTTCCAGAGATTCCAGAGGTCCTGAAAAGTTCCAGAGTTCCTAGAAAGTTCCAGAGGTCCTAGAAAGTTCCAGAGGTTCCAGAGGTCCTAGAAAGTTCCAGAGGTTCCAGTGGTCCTAGAAAGTTATTCCAGAGGTCCTAGAAAGTTCCAGAGGTCCTGAAAAGTTCCAGAGGTCCTAGAAAGTTCCAGAGATTCCAGAGGTCCTGGAAAGTTCCAGAGTTCCTAGAAAGTTCCAGGTCCTAGAAAGTTCCAGAGGTCCTAGAAAGTTCCAGAGGTTCCAGTGGTCCTAGAAAATTCCAGAGGTTCCAGAGGTCCTTTATTCCTCACATCGTTGGACTGTGGAACAGTCTCCCTACTGAGGATGTGGTGCAATTGGAATTACTTCTTCAGAAGTTCATGCGAAGACACAATGCATTAATACCCTAAATCTATTGTCTTTGTATGTAAATACATTGTTTATTTATTTATGTATTTATTTGTTTATTTATCTTTTTCTTTTTCTAATTAAGTGGTATCTCTTCTTTCTGCATTTCCTTTTACCTCATCCCTCTTCCTAATGAACACCTTAATATGCTTTTGAAACTTGAATTTCAAGTCAGTGGCCCCATTGGTGGGCTTATCCCATATGAATAGGGTTCATCTTCTGAATAATAATAATAATAATATCTAATAATAATGAATAATAATAATAATAATAATAATAAGAATAATAATAATAATAAATACACATTACTCTCATCGGACAAACTGATGAGAAAAGCTCATTTTGAGCTTTCCCCTCGGCCGAGCCGAGATCAAAAACAGTAAGATTTCTCTCTCTCTCTCTCTCTCTCTCTCTCTCTCTCTATCTCTCTCTCTCTCTCTCTCTATATATATATATATATATATATATATATATATATAATATATATATATATATATATATATTATATATATATAATGTATTTATATATGTGTGTGTATGTGTGAAACCACCTGCCGGCAATTCATAACGAAAGTGACCCTGTTATCCCCGTCAAAGTCAATTACTCAACAGACTTTCGTTGTTTTACTTTTGACATCGAAACACAACAACACCAGAAACAAAACGCATACCTGAAGGGGGGCACAAGATATTTTGGGATAATAGCCCGTGAGAAGCAGCCATTAGGTACCGTTGGGTAGTTCCAATGGCGGCACTACAGCTGTTAAACTGTCCGCAGAATCCAAGTCAGGTAAAGCGCTGATTGCTGCTCCGTCACTAGTAATTGAATTCCTCCGCCAGCAGCACAGTAGGCGTCTCTCTCCCTCAAGGCTCTGTCAGGATGTCTAGAAGAAGAAGAGCAGCAGCAGCAGCTTCCAAGGAGGACTCCCAAGCCCTCGAATACGTTGTGGAGAAGATACTGGACAAGAGAGTCAGGGACGAGCAGGTGGAGTACTTCCTCAAGTGGGAGGGCTACCCCGAGGAAGACAACACCTGGGAACTGGCCTCCAGCTTGGACCTGCCCGAAATGATTCGAGACTTCGAGAGGAGCCGTCAGGAAGAACAACCCAAAAAGTCTTCGACTCAGAGAGAGAAGCGTCCCTCCTCGAATGACAAGGTCCGGACTGGGGTTCGACAGAGGGCTGGAGCCCGAGAAGATCCTGGGGGCGACCGAATTCCTGGGGAGCAACATGTTCCTCGTCAAGTGGAAGGGCGTTCCCGAGGCCGACTTGGTTCCGGCGAAGACTGCCAACGTTCGATGTCCTCAGTTGGTCATCCGCTTCTACGAGGAGAGGATCGTCTGGTTCTCTCCCGCGCCCGGAGGTGGTGGTGGTGACCAGGCCGGGCTAAAAAAGGTCAATCAGAAATGAAGGCTTTTAGTTGCTCGTTGTGTACCGCAAGAGGAATTGAACTTTGGCAAAGCGGTTTTGATTTGGAACGAGTCTATCATTCTGGGGATGGTTGTTTTAGACAGTTCCAGACCTTGATTTGTTTCAGAATTTATTTATTTGGCCATTCGTTTCAATATCCGAAATAAAAGGGCTTTTGCTGAACAGTATTATATTCGATTTGTGTTAATTTATTGTTTTACGAACGCTTTCATGTTTTACTTCATTTAGTTTATTTCAATTAAGGCAGAACTTGAACAAGCTAAGTTGTCCCTTTTAAGTGTATAGTAAGGGCAATAAATAAAGCTCCTCTGTTAAGGGTTTTTTTTTTTCTTTACCTTCAAACTACTTTAACAATTAGTAGTTAGCAACTGAAAGCACACTTCGCTTAGTTTTTTATGTTTTGGTTTTAAATGACAGATTTTACCTAAAAAGTAGAATGGCAATGTTTATTTTCATTCGACTTAAATAAATTAGGCTGTCAATATTAATTTTCATTCAACTTAAACAAAAGTAGAAATTCAGTTTTTTTTTTTTTTTTTTTTTTTTTTTTTTTACTTGAATAACAGCAGAATGTCAATATTTATTTTCATTCAGCCTAAATGAAAATGGAATGTCAGTTTATCTTCATTCAACTTTAAAGTGAAAAGTAAGTTTTTATTTTCATTCAGCTTAGATAAAAGTAGAATCTCCATGTCTACCTTTATTAATTTTAATTTTAATAAAAGAATGTCGGTATCTTCTACTATTTGAACTGATGAGAATTTATTACACAAAACTACTCCTGTTTATTATGTAACCAGATGTTAAAACAACTTGTGCTTATGGCTTCACTTCAAGGAATTTCGCAAGTGAGAAATTCAAACCGCTTAGAAAAAGCTTGTTTGAAGATTCACGTCGATTGACTGGATGTAGGTTATTTGGCTCCTCCACAACTACCAAGGTGACTCATTCTGACTGTGAAGGAGTAAGGACAATATAATTGTCAGTTCTTGAAGTAATTAAAAGCTGTGTGAAATTGCTTTTGTTGAGTAGGGCACAATATTATTTTATTGTTATATTATTCCGTTAAGTGCTGACAATCTTATCAGAACGCTATAGTATCATTGTTTGGGGGGAAATGTCTATCGTATTCCTCCAATTAGACCGAGTGGTACTTAATAGTCTGGGGTTCCGGGTTGCATCCTGCCTCATTGGGAGTCCATCACTTTAATCACTATGTGCGCTGTTTCTAGATCACACTCTTCTGTTTGAGGCCTGGAGCTACTTCAGCCTCTAGTTTTCTAGATCCCTTCTCAAGGATCTTTGGAATCGTGCCTAGTGCTCCTATGATTATGGGTACCATTTCCACTGGCATATCCCATATCCTTATTATTTCTATTTTCAGGTCTTGATACTTATCCATTTTTTTCCCTCTCTTTCTCTTCAACACTGGTGTCCCATGGTATTGCGACATCAATGAGTGATACTACTTCTTTATTATTATTATTATTTATTATTATTTATTAATTATTATTTTTTATTATTATTGTTTATTATTATTATTATTATTTTATTATTTGATTATTATTAGTATTTTATTATTATTATTTTATTAATTATTTTATTATTATTATTTTATTATTCGTTTTATTATTATTATTATTATTTTGTATTATTTATTATTTTATTTATTATTATTTTCTTTTATATTATTTTATTTTTTATTATTATTATTTTATTTATTTTTTATTATTTTATTTTTAATTATTAGTTATTTTATTATTATGATTATTATTATTATTATTATTTTATTATTATTTATTATCATATTATTATTATTTTATTTTATTTATTATTATTATTTTATTATTTTATTTTATTATTTTATTATTATTTTATTTATTTTATTATTTTTATTATTATTTTATTTATTATTATTATTTCAGAATGATGAAGCCTTATTCATATGACACAAGCCCACCAAAGGGGCCATTGGCTTTGAAATTCCAGCTTCCAAAGAATATTATGGTGTTCATTAGGAAGAGGTAAGACCGTAAGAGGAGGTAAAGGGAAATGCAGAAAGGAGAGATCTCTTAATTAAGAAAAAGATATTAATAAATAGATGAAAAAGTATTAAAAATCAAGAAGAGTATTCGGAAGTAATTGCACAACGTCCTCATGTAGGAAGGTTGTTCCACAGTCCAACGGTGTGAGTAATAAACCATTCAAGTCAATGTAATTCAGATGATCACTCATTGCACACCAGAATTCTCTGAAGTCCTTAGTTGCTGATCCTTGATATGCAGCGTTTTGGAAAGTTAGATCTGAAGTCTTGTGATAACAGCGTCCCCTCAGTCCATAGTTGTAACCCCTTCCATTCCTATTACTGTAGCTCCGCTCATATTCTCTTTCCTCCATCTTACTTTCCACCCTCTCCTAACGGTTGACTCATAGTGCAACTGCCTATTTTTCTTCCTGTTACTCCTTTCAGCCTTTTTCACTGTCAGTTTCTGTTTCAGCGTTGAATGACTCACAGGTTGCAGCCATTGGCCTTAATTTTTACATTCTAGTCTATCCTTGCGATGGCAGGGAGCCGTCTAGTGCCGATTCCCCTTTTCAACTCTCTCAGGCTCGTTGGGTTTTGTGTAATTTTGTATAACAAGTTGAGAGAGAAAAAGTTTCTCTCTCTCTCTTAGCACACCTGCATTCCTGCCTTTCAATTAAGTTTACTATATTATTATACTATTGCCATTTAGGTTTGTGCTATATTGGGTGTATAGTATACTTCGATCCCCGAGGGGCCAATGCTAAACACGGCGTCCCTAGGAGCTTCCGAAGTGTAGATAACAAGGAAAGTACCACCAAACAGTCTTTTGGCTTCTGTTCCTTATAAGAGTGAAATTTATCCTCAAAAGAAAACCTGATGAAAGTCGTACGCGCGCCTTAAAACTAGTAGGCTTGATTAAATGCGTTCCGGGCATTTCTGTGCGTTTGTTTATACTACTTATAAACAAGAACAGAGTTAAAAGCATTGTCTAGAGTCACGCTGACGCTACGCGATTCATTTTGTATCTTATAAAATCTCAAACGAAAAGATAAAACTTCGTACGTTTGCCAAGTAGTGTTAAACATTCTTGCATTTTTTTTTTTTTTTATAAATTTATTTACTTCAAATGCATACGTGTCGATAATTTTTCGAATCCACAGCTAAAGCTAACATTATTTTCTCTGGTTATACATTGGTATCATTTGTAATCTGTATGGAATTATTATTACTATTATAGGTCTAACAACAGCCCAATATGCAACGCAGCATTTTTCATTAACTGACGAAGCATTTTATTTTCTTATAAAAGTCCTTCTACTTGATTTTGGCGTATAATTAATTCCTAAGGTGCTGGAAGTGCGAGTGTGTGTAGATAAATTTCCCCACCAGAAATTGTTAGTATAGAAATGTGGGTGTTTTGTTTAATGGATTATTAGCATCTATACTGAACACCCATGGAGGTCCCGGAACAAAATCTCGACTGTATCACACTGTCACACCACAGGCCACGCTCACCCGTTGGTATCGGTGGATGCGTTCTAGCTACAGTAATACTTTCGTAATTGTATACTATTTTCAGCACGAAGTGTAGAAATAATCAAATATTGTCATTTAAAATTTTAGGACTGTAATTAAAGTAACATTTTAATGCTATAGAAATATTTATTTTTATCGAATTTTTATATATTTTAACATTTGAACCTAGATTTCATAGTTAGTTTTTTCTTTGGTCGAACGCATCGGCGCTAGATGAAACAGGGATCTTTGTTTTTTTTATGTATACGATAGATTTCACTCATAAAAATATGCAGTCCTTATTTTTTTTTTTATAAAATAAAATAAATTTTTTTACACTCAGAGAAGAGTTAAAAATGCGGCATGGTATATGTTGCTGGGGTCTTTTGAACGAGATCCAGTGAAGTTACGTGGTGTCAGTCTTGAGCGAGGGAAAGAATAAGATGATCGATCCCATTGGTAATTTTGCCTCCTTATGAAAACTTTCATAGATTGAAGGTTACTCAAGTCCATGCGCTCTATGGTAGGTGTTACTTTGGGGGAGGAGGTAGTTCAGGACCTGCTAGGTCAGGACAAGGCGCTCTTAGTCAGGTTAGTAAGGCAAGGTCTGGCTAGGTCAGGGCAGGATCCTCTAGGAAAGGTTGTTTTGGTAAGATCTTAGCCAGTGCCAGACCACGTTTCCGAAAGGAAATTAGGTTAGCCGACCTGCTTCCGATATTCAGTGTTACTTTGGGGGTCCAGGGTGGCCGAAGGCTCCTTAGGAAAATAAGGTCTGGTTAGGTCAGGAAACGTCATTCTAGGGAATGTCAATTTTGACCAATTTTCACTCTAGGTTTCCTCACGCCTACCATTTTCCATGTGCTCGGCACTCACTAAATACTATCAATTGCAGAGATGTCGGCGAGCCTTTTCTTCACGTCAATCTATTCAAGACTTGAAAAGCACTTTGTATTCATAGATATTTTACCGAAGTTCCCGCTTAAATAGAGGTTTAGGTGTAAGAAATACTTTTCTGTGAACATTTTTTGATCAGAGAAAAGGATACCAGGGTAACTTTATAAAATATTCCTTCCCGAGTTTTATTGACATTTCAAGAAGGGGGAATATGAGTTATTTTTAATTAATAACTGTACGTCAGTACTAACTAATATTTAATGAAATTTAATTATGCATTTAAAATTTGTCTATCTTGTTTTCCTCATGGGTTGGCAATAAGATTGTAGTCTATTTCCATAATCGTAATTATCGCTTTCTCCTGCCAATAAATTTTTAAATTGCATTTAAATCAGATATAAATTTAATCGAAACAATAAAATTCAGCACAATAAAATCAATATAGTAGAAACATTATTGTCACATCACAACAATCATATTTGTAATCACAATCACACTATCGACATTTTCATTGTCGTTAACATGACCGTTGTCATTTTTTTTTTTTTTTTTTTGTTAATCAATAACCCCAATAAGTTTCATTTCTTATTGTAGAAACCTTGCAAGAACTCTGGGTTTAGGTTTCAATTGCCCATTTCACAACTGAATGTTGCAGTAACGTTGGTCTGATAGGTTGCATTAACGTCAATGGTCGCAGGAATGTTACCGCAACATTGCAAAAGTGCAACGTTCACAAGACAAGCGCGCAAGATATACATTGGATCCATAAAACACATGGGATTTCAGCTCATTTATTTTCAAACAAAATAATTATATATCTGACAGGTTTACTGCAACCAGATTACCTCCTTGATTATTATGCCTGAATTACATACATACATACTACTACATACTATATATATATATATATATATATATATATATATATTATATATATATATATATATATATATATATATATATATATCCGAATATTATTTTCTAATCAAAGCTGTCTTAATTTTGCAATAACTTATAACGGAACCCGCCTGACTGTTGTGAATATTTCTTGATTCTTTTGAGGAAAATGTATAAATTTTACATAGAAATCTACATGGATTATGTAGCATGTACATATAGTACATTTAGTCAGTTTTAATTGTACTGCATTGTACATCAAAGAAACGTCAGCTTGAAAATGTATACTTATATATGTGATATAGTTTCACTACACAAGAAAACATACCATCATAGAACAATGGATGAAAGAGGCTTTCGGTCGAACATGGCCTTCTTCTTCCTGCCCTGAAAGCTGTATTGGGCCCAAAGAGCCTGGGTGCCAATGCTGGCCATCATTTTCCTTACCACTGCCCTCATGTTTGACTCCTATAGGTATATCTTTAAGGGCATTTAAGATCTGTAACAAGTGTATATTGCATCAGTGTTTGGAATGTGATACCAAGGTGCCATTCAAATTGCAGATTTACATCTATTTATTACAGTTAAAACAATTCATAAAGTTCTCGTTACTTACACAAGAGCTTCAGTCATCTGGACGAAAGCTCCAAGTGAGTGAAAATATAGACCTTTGTGTGAAAGAAATTAAACCTTATGGATTTCCATAGGTCAGGATCTAATCTACAAAGTTATATGTTTAAAAACTGTTTAACAGTACAACACTTCTACAAATTTCAAATGTAATAACAAAATTGTAGAAATTTCATTACCAGTTTAATAATAACACAAACGTCAAAATCAACCACAACAGCAAATTAGAGACAATCTAGCAGATGCTATTGGTCAAAATGTGATACATTAAACAGCCATTATGCTCACTTACCACAGCTTTCCTGAATGCAGGATCATCCAACCTCCTACACCAATCCTCAAGCGCATTCATGGTCTCCGCTGGCTGGTTAACTAAATCCCCCATAAAGTTGGTGTCTGCCAGCTCCTCACAATGAATCATAAACTCCATCTTCTCCATTAGCATGTCCATTTTTTTCTTAATTTGTTCCAGCCTTTCCCTTAAGTCTGTACAACAAAATGAAAACACCTGTTTACTTAACTGTTCAGGAAACTGTTACATATGCGGGAAACTTGTTTCGCTCAGTGGGAAGATCGAAGGAATATACTCTACAAAATTACAAGGGTAATTCCTTCCACTGAGTGTTCTCTAGTAGTAATTTAGTAAATGGTATAAAACGGGCTGTTAAGCACACAATTCTTCCGTGCGCCTAACGTGTTTTGTTCAGACTTGTGCCAGAAAATCCAAAAGATTATAATTGCTTGGTAAGCTTAAGTAGGCTAGTTAAATTCAGGTAAAAGTAATTTAGTAAATGGTATTTAAAACGGGCTGTTAAGGCACACAATTTTCCCGTGAGACTAAAGTTGTTTTCAGACTTGGCCCGAAAGCCAAAAGATTAATAAGTGCTTCGGTAAGCTTAAGTAGCTAGTAAATTAGGTAAATAGTAATTCAGGTAAATGCAATTAATCTAAATAGGACTATGAATAAATCAAACCAAGGCCATAAAATTCCCAGGGTAGTTCAGTTTGGTCCCAGAATTCAATTAAGTTCCGACCCGGTCAAAGTAAAATTAAAGTAAACTAATCCCGAATAGTAATGCTAAGTAAACAGACAGACCTAATTTCGACTAAATTTATTACTGCGTCCCATATTAATTATAAAAGCCTTTTTGTAAAAAATTATTCAATCTGAGTCTATTGCCTAATTAATTCTCACAAACTCCAATATTACAAGCCTAACTATGTAAAAGGGGCTTAAAATTTAGTCAAGGTAAAGAAAACAGTGTATTACGTCTTGAATAAGTAAGTTAAGTTAAATACGTAAGTTAAACGTTAAAAGACGAAACCGCTTCCTGACGAAAAGTCCGTTGGCTCAAATCAGCCGTCCAATAATGGGGGTTTAGTCTTTGTGGAAAATTAGTATTTGACCTACCTTCAAGTTAACCCAGTTTGGACACACACCTCTTAATTCATGTATAAACTAAAAACAAATCCTATATATTTAATCAGCAAACCCAGCGACCTCTAATCGCATTCGTGGAAATAAATTGGTACGTTGATAAGAAAATTAATGTTATTCCACTTACCGAATTTTTTCGTCGACCGATCAGTGACGAAGGCTGTTAAAAGTTTTGGTTGCAGATAAGGATATTCGGACAGGATGAGGTTTTAGGATAGGTACAAACAGGAAAGGAGATCATACAAACCAATTATTTAAAGGGTTATTAATTTCTAAAACCCTACACAACGTAAATTAAACTTAAGGGCGAAGTCGCCGAACTAGTTGTCGCCTTCTTCGCTCGCCGTCTGTTTGAACAAGAGCCCAAAAAACCCGCGCCCGACCTAAGCCTATACCTTGAAAAGGCCTATGTCAGGTCAATGGTTCTTATCACTCGCCAAATCAATTAAATAATTTCTTAAATAATTTGAAGGGACAGTTAAATCTAGTTATTAAATCTATCTATCAAATATTTTAAATGCTAAGTAAAGTTAATCAAGTTATTCAAAATATAATGTTAATTTTTCTGCAGAGCTTATACTAAAGAAAATGGGGTATAGTTACTTTGTAGCTCTTAGCAGTGACTTCGTAAAGGTTAGAAAAATGTATATGTCAAATAAATTTACAACAACATATTAGCATTGTGATGGTAATTGCTTCATACCAAAGAAAGATAAAGGGAAAGGAAAACGCCATTTTCGAGAAGTTCGGCAGCAAGGAGGCATTAGCGCATTGTGTTGGAGGTGCCTGTCTCATGATGGTTCTAGAATTGGCAGGAGTGTTGTGGAACTCGACAGGCGCCGACATGACGTGAGAAACGTCGCGATTTCTGATGCAATACCTCGTCTAGATTCATCTAAGAAGTTCCGGTAATCTCGGGAGTCTGTGACGCTCGCCGTAGGCCCCGCCCCCAGAATGCCGTATAAATATGACGGACGAACTAGGAGAAGAGAGAGATCATCAGTTAGTCACAGAGAGATATCCTCAGTAAGAGCCACAGATCAGATTATCAGTGAGAGATCATCAGCAGCAGAGATCATCCGAGAGAGATAAGAGAAAAAGGAACCGATGAAAGATCAGAAGAAAAGTCACTCGAGAGAGTTTGGACAAATTTTGGTCAAGCCATCTTCAGGAGTGGACGACAGAGTTATTTCGACGTTGGGGGAGACTTCAGAGAAGAGACGTTCTACTAGAGGTTTTGGGAAGTTCCTTGGGTATCAAGAGTAGACATTATTTTCTGCAATACGGAGTCAAGAAGATGTCGGCAATCGCAGTTCTCCTTTTGTGAAGCCATTGTTTTGAGTTTCCAAACTAGACGGCAAGTACTTCCATTACTTCACTGTTCCTCCAGTTCATGCAGTGTAAGATTCTATTTTTTTTAAGTAAAAAAGGAGATACCATTCTGCATTTACCTGGGTGGTAGGAGGGGAATGATCTCTGTGAGTATGTTGAGAAGAGAGAAAGAGAAAAGTATGAGAGAGATGAAAGAGCGGCTGAGAGAGAAGTAATTAAAATGCTGCAAGAGAAAGAGAGAGAAGCAATGAAAATGCAGCAAGAGAGGGAGGTCATGAAAATGCAACAAGAGAGAGAAATGTTGGTAATGCAGCAGAAGAAAGAGAAAGAGCGTATGCATGAGTTGGAAATTGTTCGGTTAAGGGAAAGCACTCGTAACAGGGGGTTGGGGGGGGGACAGCGAGGACGAAAACGAAGCTGATAGGTTAGGTATGAGTGCAGTGTTGAAATTAGTACCAAAGTTTGATGAGGAAGATGTAACAAAATATTTCATGTGTTTTGAGAAGTTAATGGAACGAGTAGGTTCTCCTAAAGAAATGTGGACTTTATATTTGCAGTCAGTTTTGAGTGGTAGGGCGCTTACTGTGTATAGTTGCATGTCTAAGGAGGAATGTGATAATTACGATATCATGAAAGAAACTGTTCTTAGCGCGTATAGGTTAGTACCAGAGGCTTACCGTAAGATATTTAGAAATTTGAGAAAGGATATAAATATTACGTATGTAGAATATGGTAAGGAAATCTGTAAGAAATTAGAAAGGCTGTTTTTTGATTGGATAACTTTGGCTAAAGTTGAGGATTTTGATGCTTTGAAGAACTTAGTGTTGTTAGAAAACTTCAAAGATAACGTATCCCCTGAGATTAAAACTTTATGTAGAGGTGTTGAAAAAAAAAGTGAAACTTTTTTTTTCACTTTGTTCTTTCTAACTTTGAGTGTAGTGTCCACCCTTTATGGTCCTTGATTTCTACTCTTCGCTCGTTTCAAAATTTTACGAGTGGGTTTTTTTGGGGGAAAAGTTTAAATTATTTGTAATGGTTAGTTCGTGCTCTTGCTTTGGAGACTCATTCAGTTTCAAAATGTTACGTTTTAAGTTTGGAAAAGCATCAATAGTTTTGCAACCATAAAATTCCTCCTTTAAAATGATTAAATTGATACTAGAGTTTTGAGACTGAACGAAACCTTTAATCCACCTCAAAAGTTTACTTCTAGTCCCAGCGTTTGAAGACGAGTAGTGCATTTTGCACTCAGCAGCCGAGAAGGGCGGGTCAACTCTTCAGTAATTTTCACCTATCCAGCCTAAATTTTATCATGAAGCATTAAGTGACTAGTGTGACCGTTGGTCGAGGATGATCCTGCTTGGAAGTGCGTGCTCTTGGATTGCTTCTTTTTTGAGGCGGCTACTATACCATGGAGTTACAGCAAGTTTACATCGACTCGTGAATTAACTACGACAGCTGCAATTGACCTAGAGAGCTTGCTTAGAGTGGAGGTAAGTTGCAAACCACATTGATGCTTGTGCCTTGTAAATTTCACTCAAGTTAAGCATTCATTGAATGAATTGTCTCCTTAAACCTGACCTATAAAAAAAAATCATCCAAAGGACCAACCATATTGTTTTTATTAAAATTCAGAATTTATTGCCGGTTTAATTACTTTATATTTGTGAGGTGTCGGTTTTATTTTTGCTCGTTCGAGTTTCATATTTGTCCGATCTTCATACAATTTATTATATTAATTGGCAATTAAATATTTCTGATATATTTTTCGTATATTTGCTCTCTATTAATAGAGCGTATTTATCGCATATTTATAGATCCTGAAGGACTTTTTTGATATTGGGGGTTATTAGTGAGGTCGCATCATCGGTCTTCATAGGGACGGATACCTCGCTTCAATGACAAGAAGCAATAAGACAACCTACGATCCTGAGCAATTTTCTCAAACCAATACATGTTTCAGTTAAAGTTCTGTTTATGTAAAATAAATATTAAAATCGCTCTTGATTATAATTTTTTATTGCCATTTGATAAAATTTTTAAACTTCCAGTATTTTGAAAAAGAGGATAGGCGAGAAGTATCTTTTGCAGGAGCAACTAAAATTAGTAAGAAACGAAATGATCCTTCGTCTGGTAGAGTACAAAGCAGTAAAGGTTTAGTCTAGTAATGAGGCAATGCGAGTAAGTGACTATTCCTGTTATACATGCGGAAAAACCTGGTCATACGTCTAAGGTTTGTAAGAGTAAAATGGCATTCTACTGGCTCAGAATTAACTTGTTTCCGATGTAATGGGAAAGGGCATTTAGCGAGAAATTGTGCAGTAGAAAGGAAGGACGGTAAGAAACCAGTATTGCTATTTAACCTTTCTTTCGTCAAGTAGGAATGGTGTGATGAGATAAACTAGGAAAATATTGGTGAATTTCTGTCAAAAGGCATAGTTTCCTCTCTTGAAGGAGTGTTTTTCAAGGGAAGGGTGGTTCTCGCTTCGAGACGCAGGAGCTGCTGTCTCACTGATTAGGAGAGAGAGAGTGCCGAACGGGGCAGAAATCAATATGGAATAGAAAGTCATGTTAGGTGGATTTCCTAACACTTGTGTTCTTTGTCCTTTGTTGAAGTTGAATTAAGAAAGTCAGGTAGTGTCAGGAGAAGTGAAACTTGCAGTAGTTGACAGTTGGCCCGTTGAAAAGGCGTTGACATTCTCGGTAATGACTTAGCTTTATCCAGGAATGGTGAATCCTGTTGTGAGGGATATTCCAGTGCCTGAAATGGTAGTAAACTGGGTCGGGTTTAGATCCAGACATAGACTACGGTCATAATTTGTTCGTGGATTCGAACGAGTGTGATAGAGGTAGCGAGGTTGATCTTGGCATGAGTGTGGCTGAGAGACTGGACTCTATCGATGTTGACAGTGATAGCCAAGAGGAAGGTGTAGCTGTCGAGAGTAACGTAGTAAATATACCGGCATCTAGTCCTAGTTCCAGTGATGAATTAGGCTCTAACGTTTCGATAAGGATGAGCTAGTCAAGTTGCAGAGAGAGGATGAGACACAACCCCAAATTTTTTAATGTGAGCTGGATGATGATCTCGATGATGTGTGTAAGGAAACTTTTTGTTTAAAGGACGAAGTTTTGTGTCATAATGGTTCGACCGAAGTCAGGTAGTAAAGGGGAAATCACCGAACAATTAGTGGTTCCTAGGAAGCTTCGTGAGCTAGTTTTGAAGCTAGCACACGATGAGCAAGGACATTTGGGAATGAATAAAGCTTTCAAGTGTATTAGTAGGGCATACTTTTGGCCTAAAATGAAAAATTATGTAAAGAGGTATGTTTTAAGCTGTCATGAATGCCAAATTGCCGGGAAACCGAATCAAGTAATCCCCAGAGCTCTGTTGTGTAATATTCCTTCAGTAGGCGAATCTTTTGAGAATGTATTTATCAATATGGTCGGACCTTTGTCCTAGAAGTGGGGAGGGTAGAGAAGATTACAAACTAATCTTTAGTATTATAAAAACAATTTAAGAGATGTTTGGCAAAAACTAGCGAAGGAGAACGAAGCACGAGAGGAAGTCAAGGGGAAACTGAAGGGAAACATGATCTTAGAGCAAATGAGAGAAGTTTGTGAGTTTAGTACTAGTCCAAAAAGAAGGTTCCGCTCTACCTTATAAGTTCAAAGGTCCTTTTCAGTGTTAGAGGAGAGGGGAAATGCACATTATGGAATTAATGTAGGTAAAAGTAGAGCAAAGGCAATAAATGTAAATTTGCTTCAGAATTATAATTGTGTCCCAGAAAGAGAGATTAGTTTTGAGAAAGACGCAAGAGGTCTTAGTCTTTTAAAGTTTGACCAGAGTTCAGTAAAACGAAAAGTAAGAGAGAAGGATAATGTCATAGCAGGATAGCCTCTCTAGAGTTTCAGAATAAGTAGCCTGATAACCGTTTTCTTTTATTGCACGAGTGAGTGTGTGAGTGGAGAAGCGTGCGTGTTTGACTGGATTAAACTTTATGGAGAATTGTTTTCCCTGCTGTTTAATTCTTGGTTTCTCTTTAGAAAAAAAAAATCAGTTGATTTTTTTTTCTCCTCCTTTGGGGAGCATGTGTGAAGGTAATTGCTTCATAGCAAAGAAAGATAAAGGGAAAGAAAACACATTTTCGAGAAGTTCGGCAGCAAGGAGGCAGTAGTGCATTGTGTTGGAGGTGCCTGTTCTCATGATGGTTCTAGAATCGGCAGGAGGTTGTGGGACTCGACAGGCGCCGATGTGACGTGAGAAACGCCGCGATTTCTGATGCAATACCTCGTCTAGATTCATCTAAGAAGTTCCGGTAATCTCGGGAGTCGTGACGCTCGCCGTAGTCCCCGCCCCCAGAATGCAGTATAAACGACAGACGAAGTAGGAGAAGAGAGAGATCATCAGTTAGTCACAGAGAGATATCCTCAGTAAGAGCCCACAGATCAGATTATCAGTGAGAGATCAGCAGCAGCAGAGATCATCCGAGAGAGATAAGAGAAAAAGGAACCGACGAAGGAACAGACGAAAAGTCACTCGAGAGAGTTTGGACAAATTTGGTCAAGCCATCTTCAGGAGTGGACGACAGAGTTATTTCGACGTTGGGGGAGACTTCAGAGAAGAGACATTCTGCTAGAGGTTTTGGGAAGTTCCTGCCCCTCGGGTATCAAGAGTAGACATTATTTTCTGCAATACAGTCAAGAAGACGTCGGCGGGCAATCGCAGTTCTCCTTTTGTGTAAGCATTGTTTCGAGTTTCCAAACTGTATGGCAAGTACTTCCATTACTCACTGTTCCCCCAGTTCATGCAGTGTAAGATTCTATTTTTTTTTTGTTTTTTTATGTAAATAGGAGATACCATTCTGCATTTACCTTTGTTAGTAAGCTTGTGAATAAAACCTTTGTTGTGTTAGTGTTTCTTTATATATTCGTATCCCCAGTTTCAACTGTTGGTGTCAAATTTTTTTTGTTTTGTTTATTCCATATCGAACCTGAAGCGGACCTCTCTTAGAGGTCGTAACAACTAACAAGCATATTTTAAACACTTAAGAGGTCGTAACAAGCATATTTTAAACATCACATGCGATTAAACTATAAATTTGATACACCAAGACTATCACTGCCAGAGTATGGTTCAACGAGTGGAGTTGAGCATTACATGGAGTTGAGGCATTACATGGAGTTGAGGTGTCACGTGGAGTTGAGATTTTATTTACATGGAGTTGAGGCATTATGTGGAGTTGAGAACTGCAATAACCCAATCACATAGTCCTTCTTATAAACTTAAAACAGCTTCCTCAACCTCCTCAGAATCACGTGACAATGTCATCCCAGATTTCATCTTCACTGCTAGAGGGGATACCAGCAGAGCATCATGTTGGTGTCGTTATTAGAGCCTGAAGCACCACAGCACCATCTTGTGCAGCAGCATCTGATACAAAATGCATGAATCATCAGAATCACTGCAGTAACCATTTCTTCCTTCGGAACTTATTGTTTGATTCATGCCTGTTTCTTAGCTATCCCCTTGCAATTGTACTCCTGTCATAATCTCTCTCTCTCTGATGCATGATCCATCAGTTGGTCGTTTCAGCAACTTGCAACCATAGTCCCCTAAAAACAATGAGTTGTCAACAGTTTAAAACGTTAAAAAAACGCTATTTCATTATCTCCGCTATTCTATTGTATGATCTTCCAAAACTACACATAACAATTCAAACCTTGGCATAGGCTAATGCAAGTGTGCCTCACAGGTCTAGGCTAAAATTCCAGGTTTATTCTTAGCTGGAGCTGGTGCATGACGTCGTAAACGGACGAATCTTTCTTTTTATGGTAAAGTTGAGGGCAAGGCTAGCACTTGTGGTTTCTTTAACATTCTTTAGTCCTTAACTGTACTAGGTAGGTGGATACTGGTTAATTGTGAAAACAGCTTATTGCTAGTTGTTCCTTCACATCTGTTCCTTCTACACTTAATCTATACCTTGCTAAACTACATACACCGATTCCCTGTAACACACAGTTCATTTAGGACAGCACTAAGCTTAGGCTACACTGTAAGGACAACACTTTTTGCTCAAATGTACACATGTAGTTTTCTTGTCCACATTGTACCTCACATTATTATATTGAGCACTTTGGTAGCAAATATAATTCATGTAAATTAGCATGTCAAGAAATACAAATCCCGGTCGGATCATGCCATTTTAGTGTCAGTGTCAGTTGCGCACCACAGATCCATCCACACAGCTGTTTATAACCTTAGCTTACCTGTGTGATGGTAATTGCTCCTAGCAAAGAAAGATAAAGGAAAGGAGAAACGCATTTTCGAGAAGTTCGGCAGTAAGGAGGTTTTCGCGCGCCCGTGTTGGAGGCACCTTTTCCTCGCGGCTGTTCTGGAATCGTCGGCGTGTTGTGGAGCGCAAAAACGCGCCGTCGTTACGTTTTCTGATGCAATACCATCGTCTAGGTTCATCTAAGAAATTCTAGAAATCCTGGAGTCTGTGACGCTTGCCGTAGGCTCCGCCCCAGAATGCCGTATAAATACGACGAACGAACTTTGGAGAGGAGTGATCGGAAAAGGAAGAGATCGTAAAAGAGAAAGATCACCCAGTTTTTAGTCACAGAGAGATATCCTCAGTAAGAGCCACAGATCAGATTATCAGTGAGAGATCAGCATCAGTGATCGTCAGAGAGAGACTAGAGACGAAGGAACTGACTAAGTTTCAATCAAAAGAAGAGTTGTTCGAGAGTTGGTTGGATATTGGTCTAGTCGTCTTCAGGAGTGGACGGCCGTGTTTTCCTAGACGTCGAGCAGACTTCAGAGAAGAAAAGGTCCTGCTACAGGTTTTGGGGATTTCCTGCCTTTCAAGTAGACTAGTTTCTGCAATACGGAGTCAAGAGCATGACTGCAATTGCCGCTCTACTTTTATGAAGCCAGCGCGTCGAATTGCCAAATCAATTAGCAAGTATTTGAATTGCCTCACTGTTTCCCCCAGTTCATGCAGTGAAAGATTCTATCTGTTTATGTAAATAGGAGATACCATTCTGCAATTACTTTTGTTAGTAAGCTTGTAAATAAACCTGGTTGTTCTGTTAGTGTTTCTTTCAATATTTCGTATCCCCAGTTTCAACTGTTGGTGTTGATATATTTTTTTTTTATTTCATATCGAAAGTGAGGCGGACCTCTCTCAGAGGCCGTAACATTGTGTTGACCCTTTCCAGGATATTTCGACACCGTAACATTGTCTCTGAGATCTCAGAGTCCGTAACAACCTGTAAATAAATATTCAGTACCCAGCTACCTGTCTTTATCCTCTAAATTTCACATGGTGACCCCGGATTGGATAAGTGACTCAAACGGGTTTTTGGCTCAGCCATTAAGGGAACAACTACTGCCGTTCACCTTCGAGACCTTTAGCGGACTTATTACGGTGCCTCAGTTTAGGTCTCTAAGAATTCCCTTCCGAGGACGACACAACGCCTTTAGCGGACTAACCTATGGCACACCATACCAAGGAGGTGTTTAGGCATTTGCTTGGTTTACCCGGTTTTGAGAAAAACATACTGCGCTCCACAGCAGCCGGTACCTTAGGGGCAGCCAACATCCCCTCTACCCCTGCCTCATGCCAGAGGGCAGACACATCTCCTTCTGTGAAGCTACCACCATTTGCCGCAAGAAGCCAGCCACATGGTTCATGCGTGAGGGAAAGCCAGTTCTGGTATTGTGGGCATCACTGATGAACGTCCTGAAGGCTGGCTTCATTGATGAGCAGATGTTGGGCCCATGGATGATCGTGCAGCCGGATGCAATACAATACACCCATTCTAAAGGCGAGGATGATCAAAACACACCTCCCCCTGCCCACCATCGACAGAGCCGACCCGAATCCTCGACCTGGTAATAAACCCCCCATTCGGGATAAGGACCCACAGGACTCCTGGAATAGACTGATAGACCTCATCCTCCTGCCAGAGTGGGACGACAATGGGCAACGCAAGGAAATCATCCTTAAGCGGGAGGCATTCCTTAGTCAGTAGGAACCAGAGGTAAGGAAGCAAATAACAGAGATCTATGCCCTATCCGACGAGGAAATTGGTCGCGAAGGCTCGCAGACTGGCCGAGTCCTCACAGGCAGCCACCTTCCACCCCATTGACGCCTTCGACCAACTGCCTGAGAGGACGACGCAGCAGAAGCAGAATCGGCAGAAATCAATGCCGTACAAATAGGATCCCGACACAAGTGAGGTGGAAACTCAGCATGGTGTTTCTACCATAGGAATTTCAGCAAATACGCTAAATGGTGCGAAAAATCATGCTCATACAACCAGTCAATAAATGGGGAAGGTACCCGACCCCATCAGCAGCCATGGTCGTTCTTTTTCAGAGGCCACAACCCGTAGGTTTCTACGTTCATGACAAGATCTCCGGCAGGAGGATGTTAGTAGACACCGGAGCTATGCAGTCAGTGTTTCCCACTTTCAGAGGAGGATCGTAGCCAGCCACCCCCCCGATGACACCACTGCCCTGATGGCTGTAAACGGGACCCCTATCCACTTCTTCGCATGAGATCTCGCAGGATATCCATCCTAGGTCGGACCTACAAGTAGCCTTTTATTATCGCCAACGTCAAGATCCCCCTCCTCGGAGCAGATTCCTGGCACAACATGGGCTTCTGGTTGACGTGGGCCGCAAAACGCCACCTTTGAAACCAGGGACCTGCCGGTCTTTTCCTCTCACCGCAGGGCCGGAAGAATTCCTACCATGTGCTCTGTAGTACCCCACAAATACAGCGCCCTTCTTCAGGAGTTCCCCGACGTATTCAATCCGGAACCCTGGGCAAGCACGGCATCTACCATCAATTTTTGCAACCACAGGCCCCCGCCCACACCACAAAGTTGTGGGCATCAGCCCCTCCACATGGTCAAGAAGGGGGACGGGACCTGGAGACCTTGTGGGGACGGGGATACTGTCGGTTGAATTTAATAAACTACTCCCAGATCATTAGCCCTTGCTGAACATGCAGGACCTGACGGGGGAACCTTCATGGAGCAACATTATTTACAAAATTGAACCTTCTCAAGTCATATTTTCAGGTAATGGTCAACCCCGAAGACGTCCCCAAGACAGCCACCGTCACGCTGTTTGGGTCTTACGTCTTTGCCTACTTCACCTTTGGCCTGAGGAAAACGCCGGAGCCACCTTTCAGTGACTGATTGGACAGCATACTAGGAGACCTGCCCTTCTTCGTGTGCTACATGGACGACATCCTCATTTTTCCAGGTCACCGCAAGAACATCTGTGACACATCAGAGCCGTTTTGCAGCGCCTTCAGGAGAATGGATTAGTTTGTCCATTTCGACAAGTATACCTTCGGCTCCGAGAAGGTGGACTTCCTGGGGCATGAGATCTCAACAGAAGGCATCCATCCCATGATGTCAAAGGTTAGCAGCAATAGAGAAATTCCCAATGGCCAACCACGATCAAGGCACTGCAGGACTTCATCAGGATGGTGAACTACTACCTCCGATTCATACCAGACATGTCCTCACCATGTCCCCCTGATGGAGGCCCTGAAGAGGAAACCAAAGAAGCTGGTGCGGGAGACAGCGCAGCAACAAGCCTTCCTGCAGACGAAGATATCTCTTTCCAGGGCGGCCACCTCGGCTCAACCAAGATCCCCGCTGCACCCTTAACAGCTTGCCACCGATGCCAGAAACGTTGCCTGCGGGAAGCAGTCCTGGAGCAGGTGATTCACTGAGTCCCCCAACCACTCGCCTTCTTCAGCAGGAAGTTGCAGCCTGCCGTGACCCGATACAGCACTTTTGACAGGGAATTACTAGCAGTCTATCGGCATTTTCCGTTATCTGCTGGAGGGGAACCCTTTTACCATCAGAACAGATCACCAACCACTGATTCACACCTTTACCAAAGGAGGAGATGCCTGGTCCGCGAGACAACAGCGCCACCTCGCAGCCATATCCACGTTTGGATGCACCATCCGCTACGTCCCCTACAGGAGAAACCCTGAGGCTGGAATAGGGATTTCAAATGAAAAAGAGGGGAGCTCTATTTGTTTCCCTTTCTGTGTCGTCGTACATTTTATTCCTACTCTGTTTCTTTGTGTTTGTTTAAGTTTTTTGTCTTTACAATGCCATACATCTCTGATAAATGCTTCAGTATTTTTATTTTCCCCTTCAGCAAAATCTGCAACTAGGCATTTAGTTACATTTACGCACTTACATAAGCACACTCGATCATAGAAAACCTTAACTTGCAGTGGTTAACTTAACATCTTGATAAGAAGCAAACCAATTTCTTATTCCAGTCCACCAATTATCAAGGGTATGCCGTTTTTTGTTTTTTTTTCAAATAAAGGATTTCCATAATTACAGTGAGTGTTCAATACACCCTTCTTAAGTCCTCTGGCCAGCTTGGCAGCAGATGCAATGAAACCACTCTGCAAAGAAAACCTGCTAAAGGACCTTTACAAGTGGATAGAAAAGAACTCCCCGTCCGCCAGATGGTATAAGTGGTTGCTAGTGCCTCCTCCCATAGACAGGCACACACCAAGAAAACTTGCTGTGTTCATCCACAGACTTAGGCTAGGATACAAAGCCTGCTGGGAAACTGGAAAACAGTGTCAGACCATGTGAACACTGTGAGGAAGAAACACAGCAACCACTCCTTCACTACCTGCTGGAGTGCAGAAAAACAGCACGGCTAAAAGGTGAAGCACAAATAGATTTAAATTCACAAGATGCTGTGCATGCAGCTGCCACAGTCGCAAAAACAATCATAGGGAACTTAGAAGAGCATGCCACAGATGCTCTACAGCCTACCTCCACCAAGGTAAAAAAAGAAAAAGCTAAAGTGACATCATCACCCTCATCTCACAACCCTCACTGTACCACCAAAATCCTTTTTTCAAACTTCTACTTCATTATGACATGATGGCCCTCTTTTACTGCTACCATTTCCTTCCCTTGTTCACTCCTATCTCAACAACTAAAAGTATTTCCAGCTTCACAACCCTAATAAAGCATTTATAGAATCTTTTCAGATCACCAACGGGCCGAACAAGGGAAAGGTGGCTCAATACAAACAACTTGGCAGCTTGGTAGCTCAATGCTGTATATTCATCATTAACTAAAATTTCTTTATTTCAGTTTTCCTCCGTTTTGCATTGGCACTTGTGATTCTGCAAAATTTAGTAGAATTTACTATATATATACTCGACATACTAAGAAACAATGAGTGTGTCTTGAACGTTGCAGTAACGTTCTCTGAATCTGAATGCCATATCCACCAACCTACTGACAACCTGTGTCTAATACAGGCTGTGTCTGTGTGCGACGTTACAAATACGTTCCATGTTAGCTGGGGTTGTCATATAATATATTGACCAACTGCTTAGCAATGGAAAGGGGTGACAGGAACTGTAGTTTGTATGTGAGGTAGTTGAAGTAACCCTGAACGTTAGGATACCTGAAGTGCCATATCTAAAAAATGCCGCAGTTTTTCATAATTTGTATTTGAAAACCATATCAAACTGAGGCTCCTTAGCATTATTTCAATATTGAAAACAAAAAATAAATTTCACTGAAAAAAAGCAAAAGAAATAAATATTTGAATACGTCAATGTACGCTTGACGAAAATCTGTCGCCTTGTAGTCAGGTCGTCCATTTTCGTCTGTTTCCATGTCTCGTCTAAACAACTTTTGATAATTTTGTTAAGTTATTTTTATCAATTTTGTTTGGCAATTTCCTATGGGTCTAAAATAATCTAATGCAGAATTGGTCTCTCTTAATGAATCTCCACCGTTTAAAGCAGTATTTCTACATATAGTGACTGTAATAAGCAGCTGAGTGTAATTTAGTTTGGAGAACCATTTTCTTTGTCAAGTATTTTTAGCGAAGATCAGCGAAAACGGTAAACCTGATTTTAGCCCTCTGGCAGAAGAATGTATTTGCCTAATTTTCTGCAGGTCATGGTTAAAACAAAAGAGGTTAGGTTAGGATGTATACTAACAGAAATATAGTTTTCTTGATGTATTTTCTTTAGGTTAGGATATTATCCTTATAGAATTATACCTCTCCTGATGTATTTAATGTAGGTTAGATTATCCTTGTAGAATAATACCATTACTGATTGAAAAAGAAACCCACAAATTCAATTTGTAACTTGTTTACTTCTAAGTATTTACATTAAGTTTTACTCCACACTCGAGTACTTTCAGGCCCTTCTGTGGCCCATTCTCAAGAGATGTTTGGGATGTTAGCCTGGGTCAAGGCCCAGCAGTCTTCTGGAACTTCTTCTCGTTGTGCTGTCATTTGTGCGATGGCTGTTCTGGTTTTCTTGAGAGTTGCCAATCCCCTCTTGTCGCTCTGATATCCTGAGCTGATGGTCAATGGAATTCACCCTTGTGGTAAGGGTGTGGTCACCCGAAAGTCTGTTGGGCAGGAAACCTAATCTCCAGGTCAGCAGGGTCAATCTTTAGCTTCTTTTATATCAAAGCTCGGCTTATGGGATCTTCTGAGGTAAAACCTTTGTTTCCTTCAATTACTTTGATCTCTCTGATAAGCGCACCTTCTACTACCCTCCTGTGACTAATTTGTTGCTTTTGTATATAAGCCTACTGTTTTTGAAATCCATCCTATGGTCATTTTCCCAACAATGTCTAGCCATAGCACTCCCCATGAGAGTTAAGCTGTACTGCCCTTCTATGTTCTTGGACTCTAGTCCTTATTCCCCTACCTGATTCCCCACATATTCTGTCTCCACAATTATTGCAATTGATTATATATACCCCCGCTACATCATCTGTATTACTGTCTTCTCCTTCCAATTTATTTTTTACATACTTTGTTTTTTAAAGTATTATCAAATGTATATACAAATTTATATTGACTTTACTTTTTTCATTCTTTTTTGAAGTGATTTGTTTCATTTAGGCATAAAAGGGAGGGCAACTATTTTCTTGTTTTCTTTATTCCATGTACTCTCTACATTCGCTCTGTAAAATATTTTTCTAGCTTGTTGAGTGCCCTTTTTCTGAACCATTCCGGGTATGCTAATGCATCGAAGCTTTTATCGATGTAATTTATTTCTTGCTCTATCTTGCAAGGGTCACACGTTCTCATTGCCCTAAGAAATAAAACCTGTTTAGAACCCCTATTTTTATATCATGACTATGTGAAAAGAAGAAAGAAATGAATATATGAGTTTGTATGTGTGGGCTTTCTATATGTGCTGAATTCATATCCTGTTCTTTTCTTCTATGAGTATGTCTAAAAAGGGCAGTTTATTATTGTTACTTTTCTCTAAAGTGAACTGGATATTGTTATCAAAACTTATGAGCATCTAGAAAAGTTTCTATTTTATTTCCATCCCCTTGCAGAATAGCAAAATATCATCCACGTATCTCCACCATCCTTGCAGTTTTAAGTTAGGGACATTCACATTAGGAACTAGATTAGTTTCGAAATATTCCATATAGATGTTAGCGAGGGGGGGGGGGGGTATAGGTGATAATGAGGACCCCACCCCCATAGCTACTCCATATTTTTTTTTGTTTGTTTAAACATGTCCCTCAAACGTGAAATAAGTATCACTGACACACAATTTGATCAACTCAAGGAAGACGCCTATTTCGATGTTTGGATTGAAAATACCCTCATTAGTTTAGTCTGTAGGAATTCTAATACTTTATCTAAGGGGGACATTGGTGAATAATGCTACTACATCAAAACTAACCTCATGTGTCCCTTTATATTCTTTTTCTTAACTTTGTCTATGAAATCTACTGAATGTTTAATATGGGATTCTGAAAATATACCTAAGTATATTCCTAGTTCTCCAGCTAACCACACCCAGCTAAGTTTTTGTTAGGAGATTTCCTACTAGAAACAATAGGGCGTAGTGGGCAGCCCTCCTTGTGTATTTTGGGGCTGCCATATATATAGCAAGTTCAGGTAATTTACTTGAGAATAATTTAGTGCATAGCATGTCCTTCCCATTACCTAGTCTACTGATTATTTTCTTCACATTCTGATTAAGGTATTCTGAAGCTTTTGGATTGTTGGAGGATTCTCTATTTTAGCATACGTAGTTTCATCATCTAGTAGCCTGTAACATTTTAACCCTATATTCTGAGCTATTCATGATGACAATACTACCCCCTTTGTCAGCTTTCATAATTCTAATATCTTTGTAGCTTTTTAATCCCTTCAGAGCGATACTAAATCTCCTTGGCAAGATCTGGTTTATAAGTGAATGTTTGAAGAACAAAGTGTGTCCAAAAACATATGGCAGGATTGGAAGAAGACCCTGGAGTGGAGAAGCATCAGCAGTTTTCAAGAGGATACATCAGGATCAGTTGCAAGAGCTTAGGGAGAAGAAAGAAGCTGCATTTGCTGGTGTAAGGAGTACACAAAACACACTTCAAGAGACCATAAGGGGTGAATGGTACAAAAAAGTTTGTTGGGCAGGTCAACAGTAGAGTAAACTTTGATACAAATCGTAACATGGTCAACATTAAAAATAAGTTTGAGAGTTTATTTAGTAATTCGGTTTGGATAAAATTTAGCAATATGGATAATATAAAGAATATCTCAAGTATTATTATTGACTAGGGATATGAAACAAGCAGCACTAGGGCTCGGATTAAATTTTTGTGCAGGGACTACAAACAATATTAACATAGAATTCAACAGCAAGATTAACTACCTTAATGTTGAACATCACAATGATTAGCTCCTTTTCTCAGAGGAGTGATGATAGGAAGTAATGAAAGCAAACTTGGAGATATCTTGCCAAGGAGATTTAGTATCGCTCTGAAGGGATTAAAAAGCTACAAAGATATTAGAATTATGAAAGCTGACAAAGGGGGTAGTATTGCCATCATGGAATAGCTCAGAATATAGGGTTAAAATGTACAGGCTACTAGATGATGAAACTACTTATGCTAAAATAGAGGAATCCTCCCAACAATCCAAAAGCTTCAGAATACCTTTAATCAGAATGTGAAGAAAAAAATAATCAGTAGACTAGGTAATGGGAAAGACATGCTATGCACTAAATTATTCTCAAGTAAATTACCTGAACTTGCATATATATATGGCACCGCCCCAAAATACACAAGGAGGGCTGCCCACTACGCCCTATTGTTTCTAGTAGGAAATCTCCTTAACAAAAACTTAGCTGTGTGGTTAGCTGGAGCAACTAGGAATATAATTAGGTATATTTTCAGAATCCCATATTAAACATTCAGTAGATTTCATAGACAAAGTTAAGAAAAAGAATATAAAGGGACACATGGTTAGTTTTGATGTAGTTAGCATTATTCACCAAATGTCCCTTAGATAAAGTATTAGAATTCCTACAGACTAAAACCTAATGAGGGTATTTTCAATCCAAACATCGAAATAGGCGTCTTCCTTGAGTTGATCAAATTGTGTGTCAGTGATACTTATTTCACGTTTGAGGGACTGTTTACAAACAAAAATATGGAGTAGCTATGGGGTCCTCATTATCACCTATACTCGCTAACATTCTATATGGAATATTTCGAAACTAATCTAGTTCCTAATGTGAATGTCCCTAACTTAAAACTGCAAGGATGGTGGAGATACGTGGATGATATTTTGCTATTCTGCAAGGGGATGGAAATAAAATAGAAACTTTTCTAGATGAGCTCAATAAGTTTGATAACAATATCCAGTTCACTTTAGAGAAAAGTAACAATAATAAACTGCCCTTTTTAGACATACTCATAGAAAGAAAAGGAAAAAGAAACAGGATATGAATTCAGCACATATAGAAAGCCCACACATACAAACTCATATATTCAGTTTCTTCTCTTTTTCATAGTCATGATATAAAAATAGGGGTTCTAACAGGTTTTATTTCTTAGGGCAATGAGACGTGTGACCCTTGCAAGATAGAGCAAGAAATAAATTACATCGATAAAGCTTCGATGCATTAGCATACCCGGAATGGTTCAGAAAAAAAAGGGCACTCAACCAAAGCTAGAAAAAATATTTATTTTTACAGAGCGAATGTAGAGAGTACATGGAATAAAGAAAACAAGAAAAATTAGTTGCCCTCCCTTTTATGCCTAAAATGAAACAAATCACTTCAAAAATGAAAGAAAGTCAATATAAATTTGTATATACATTTGATAATACTTTAAAAAACAAAGTATGTAAAAATAAATTGGAAGGAGAAGACAGTAATACAGATGATGTAGCGGGGTATATATAATCAATTGCAATAATTGTGGAGACAGATATGTGGGGGAATCAGGTAGGGGAATAAGGACTAGAGTCCAAGAACATAGAAGGGCAGTACAGCTTAACTCTCAGGGGAGTGCTATAGCTAGACATTGTTGGGAAAAAGAAAAGATATAGATGGATTTCAAAAACAGTAGGCTTATATACAAAAGCAACAAAATTAGTCACAGGAGGGTAGTAGAAGGTGCGCTTATCAGAGAGATCAAAGTAATTGAAGGAAACAAAGGTTTTACCTCAGAAGATCCCATAAGCCGAGCTTTGATATTAAAAGAAGCTAAGATTGACCCTGCTGACCTGGAGATTAGGTTTCCTGCCCAACAAACTTTCGGTGACCACACCCTTACCACAAGGGTGAATTCCATTGACCATCAGCTCAGGATATCAGAGCGACAAGAGGGGGATTGGCAACTCTCAAGAAAACAGAACAGCCATCGCATAAATGACAGCACAACGAGAAGAAGTTCCAGAAGACTGCTGGGCCTTGACCCAGGCTAACATCCCAAACATCTCTTGAGAAATGGGCCAACAGAAGGGCCTGAAAGTACTCGAGTCTGGAGTAAAACTTAATGTAAATACTTAGAAGTAAACAAGTTACAAATTGAATTTGTGGGTTTCTTTTTCAATCTTCAGAAGAAAACTGAAAGAAGTTTTTGTTTGGACCATTACTGATGTATGGAATTTTCTTTAGGCCAGGATGTATCCTATGAAGATATACTTTTCTTGATGTATTTTATTTTGGTTACGATGTATCCTTAATGGAATATAGTTTACCTGACGTATAATCTTAAGGTTAGTAAGTATCTTTATGGAAATATAGTTTTCCTGATGATTTTTCCCTAGGTTAGTATGTATCCTTATGGAAATATAATCTCCATGATGTATTTTCTTAAGATCAGGATGTATCCTTACGTAAGTATATTCCCATTAATATATTTTCATTACTTTGAGATTACAGGGGCTTCTGTAACGGTTTTTGGTTTTTCAATAACTTTTTAATCTATGCATTTCATAGATATAACGCTTATTCAGAATACACATTATATCTACACATAAATTTTGACTGTATTCTGCATTACGTAGGTTGAATAAATTTGGTACTTATAATGTAAAAGTGACTTTTTTTGATGACGGGCCAACTTACTCAGAGATAAGGTTTCGAACGCACTCGTTGTAACTTATGACAGCATTTCTTCCCTCATTCTCGATGGATGATTGGCTATACGTAACGAAGGCTATACCTCTGGCAACAATGACATAAAAATTTAAATACAAGCAAAGCAGTACACCTTTATGAACTCTGAATCCTCTCCAGTGATAATTGTTATAATGAACAAACCAACAAAACATGTTGATAAATACAAAAACACATTGATTATTACTCTAACTCCCAAAATGAGTGTCCTAAGAAATTATAATCTACTTTATAGGTACAATCAGATTGACAAGATGTAGGGAATAGTTGGTAATTTTCAGACATAGTAGACAAGCTTGATTTGATAACTGCTGTATCCAATGTCAAGCAATTTTTATTTATCGGCTATCTACCTATTTACTGGAAAAAAAAATAGCCGGTACCGTATTTTGGCTTTAAACCTTCACCAATAATTATCGTCAGAATGATGACTTCATGAGGCTCCACCCACTTTGGCCTCGTAATTCAGGATAACACTGAAGGCTATCATGGAGCATGGACATTGTTGTATTAGAAAATCTAAATTCTGGCTATAAAAACTCATTTCTCGAGTAGTTGTAAGAAGTGCTAAATGATCCTCAAGGATCCCAGCAGTTGGCCTAAACGTTTAATTCATGTATATTGCTGCTATTACTAATTTTGAGGCACTACTGTTACAGTAGTATTACTAAGCTAGCACAGAAACCCCACCCACATCTATGTATCGTTCCGCCATTCATAAAGTCTTTATATCAGACATGGTCGTACAGACGAAAGTAGGGTTGCCACCCGTTCTGTAAAATACAGATTCGTTCTGTATTTAAGAGTGAGATGGCTGACGGTTCTGGTATTGAACCAACTACAGAAACGCCATTTGTTCTGTATTTGGCTGTCAGAACAATCTGGCATCCTTTGGATGCAGATGAGGTGAATGAACAAGAAGCAGACGTCATTCAAGTATACCTTCTTTTCTGTAACAACATATTGTCCATCTTTGAAGATGTCGTCAAGAAACTTGAAAAAAACGAAACAACTGTCATTGACCTCTGCCCCATTATGAAGGCTTTCAGGAACAAGCTCATGCAAAGAAGAAAGGATAGTTTCATGGCTACTGACAAAGTAAAGCTGCAGCAGCTTTCTTCATCAGAAGCAAACACTGCAAACGCAGATTTTCAAGCATTCCTTAGTACTGCCATACATATGTAGATAAGTGGTTTGACTTTTCAGAGGAAATTGGCTGTCCTTCCTCCATCCTCTCTTAATCAAAAGTGAGATACACTTTTCTGACATGGAGAAACTCGAATTGATCAGCAGACTCAGTGTCAACATGGATGAGCTGTATGATGAATTAACAGTCATTAATGTAATTGTGGAAAGGCTAAAGGAGGGAGAAGGCTGGAAGTCCAAAGGCACAGCTGCCAGGTGGATGGCTGTCTTCCAAACCTCTGACCAGACTCCCCCTCCTTGCAGCAAGGAGCAACACAAAATATTCATGGAAAAAGTAGGAATCCTGGGAATGACCAACATGCTTGGTGTATTTCCTTGATTCACTGAAAATTTTTATGATGTTACTTTTAAATGGCTATTTGGTTCTTGTAGTTCAGCGTGGGAATGAATCCTGTATTTTTCTTTTGTATATTAGCTGAAAAAATAAAATAAACTTGAAGTATATAATATAATATTTTTTCATTGTGTCACAGAATGTCATTTTGTTTTGAATTTCTATTGACTTGTCAGTTGTCACTTCAGTGATAATTGACAACCTCAGAAGCAAGCTTCTAGTCCTCATCAAATATGAAACATGTCCTCCACCTCACCTTCATGTTAGCATGCCAGCAAAGGCTTAGAATGCTCCAGAAATAGGACACATTTCAAAATTTTCTTGGGAGCTCACAGCACGACCCGAAACCCAGCTGAAAAAGACTTGCTCCATTCGCCATAACTTTTCCTCCTTATACAACTCTCGGTATATGTTCTGTATTTTTCTGAGCTCAAGGTGGCAACCCTAGACGAAAGAAGAAAAAAAAATTATATCGGATGATCCGTTGGTCTGCTGGAGATTTTAGCACATATAAGCTTGTGTTTACTTTGGATAAAAATCTTATTTTAACAAAAATAGTTATATAAAGACTGTTTACATACAATCTCTCTCTTTCTCTCTCTCTTGGTGGCATAGTGAATAGTTAATAGAAATGTTCAAAATCCTGAATGACATTACAAGTATTGTAATCACGTTACGCTAAATACAGCGCCAAATACAAATCAGACCATAAACATTGGATTTAAAACTAGAAACTGAATAATTACCTGGTTTCAGGGCTATAGTAGTATGGCCACGGGCTTTCTTTTTTGATTGTATAAAGTTGCAAGTCGTAAGACAAATGCAGTTTTGCAACCACGGGGACAATTCCAAATCCTGTTAGCCATTCTTGACTACTATGGGTTTCAGAGCCGATGGAATAAGGTGAATGGGTTTCTGTCTGGTGGATGCGCGGGGCAACATTTCATAAAACGATGTTTACTTTTCTTACATAATGAATGTTTTTCGACTCTTGGCTCGCAATCATTGGCCATGGCGTCGGCTAGATCATTTTTACTCTATAAAAATTAAAACTATTGGGTTTAGGTTATTGATAATGCTGATAAAATTTGTGTGTGGTTGTAAAATATACATATGTCAACTTTCAGCTACATCCGATGCTTTGATAAGGAGCAAAATCCAAAAAACCGTGTTACAGAGGCCCTGAATCTCATAGTAAGTTACCATCCTTATGGAAATAATAGTTTCCTGATGAAATTTTATCTAAGTTAGCATCCTGATGGAAATATGGTTTTGCTGATGAACTTTCACATTCTTGAAAGATATCTTCCTTTACTTTTTGATGGACATTTCATACATTTTTCTAGATGTCATACATGTTAATGCATATAGGAAGCTCAAGTTTAAGACTTTTCCCATAACTAATGGATTTCTTACTGAGTTAAAACTTAGAATTGAAAACAGGCCCCTAGGACAAATGATCGACGAAATTACTTATCAATAACCATAGAATGAAATTTATTACTGACGATGACTGTGAAGATGAACAGAGTTCTTCACGAGGAGGTTTCCTTAAATGAATCTGTCCTGGCCAGGTGTTATAGTTGGTTTGAATTAAAAGCCTGGCTTTATGCCAGCACGAACCCTTTTACAAAGGTGTTTGGCATTTTTTTGCTTAGGTATTAAAGGGGTTATATATACAAAGAGCCCTGGTGTAGTCCTATGGCCTCGAACCCTGCATCCTTCCTGACGCATTCCCACATTAGGTTAGATGGGAAAAAATTAATAATAAATGCCAATTATGCCTCAAATAACAATTACTGTTTTAATTTGTAAATATTATAATTATTATATTTTAAAATAATATTTATTTAAGTTTTTAATCCATTTTGTTCAGTTATCAACATAGCTGAATTGTCTCTATCCTCTTGATGAAATATTCCTGAGAGGATCTTGCCTTCTCAGCTATATTAACTGCTATTATGATTAATGGGTTTGTTAATTATTCATTGCTCTATCTTTCGATAGAGCGTATAAGCACTTCTTTAAAATTAAAAGAAACTACGTAAGGTTGGTAGAACTATAACTGCTTCTGAGTTCCGAGACAGGTCTTCCTTCTCACATCATTGCATATCGGTAATATTAAAAGTGACTGACTCCTGAAGAAACATTTACCAAATGTAATCTTTTGTCTAAATATCGGAAATATTCCGCTTAAAACAGTACAGGTGAGATATTCTAAGGAATTCCCAGAGGTAATGAGAAATTTACCATATTTTGTTTTAGTCTGTTTTCATTGTCAATGAGCCGGTATTAAACTTGGAGGAGGCCTGCATAAACGTCTTTAAAGTTCGCTTAGTTGGAAAGGGGTGTTTTTAAATATTAGATTTTCTACGAAATCAGAGATCCCATTACATTTAGAGGATTAACCTTCTGGGAAACTGGAGGGTTTTCAACCGACATTTCTCATTAAAAACCATTTGAAAAATATCTTTCTCTACTAAGACCTCATAACTGTGATTAAAAAAAAAAAACCTAGTTTTTTTATTGTATATTTTTTATGTAGTAAGTTTTTATCGATAATTTCAAAAGGAAAAATCAAATTTTAAAAATTCTGTGACATGAATATTTAGACATTTTAATGTTCTATTATTTGGTTTTTGAATGACTAAATTCGGTCAATAAACATTGAAGTTAATTAAGTTTTTTACGAAAATCTAGGTATTGGGAAAACGACCGTCAAAGTATCCATTTACTACATTTACATATGTAAATTCTGAAGTAAACCTAGACCTGAAATTTGGAAGATATGTAGAAACCATGTTTATAAACGCATACTGTAATTTTTTATTGAGATTCATCTATTTATGAGCAGACGAAAAAATTGAACAGCCTACACTGTAAAACTAAGCATGTGGGCGATTATACACTTGTCTTTCCTTATCACTGACCACATTTCACGCTTTTAGCTTACTTGATTATCATCTCTATTACCTTATGCTACTATCAACATGATAATGACGCAAAATCATTTTAAATATCTGCGAAAAAACGAAGAAATGAACAGAACCTACTTTTCTGGAGTATCTTCAAGTATTTACCTAACTCGTTACTCGTATCAAAGAAAACGTCGAGTTCATTTAGAAAAACGGATCTCTAAATTAGGGGGAAACTATAGGGAAAAAATTTCAAGTCCTCAGGACAGAAGGAGGTTCCCTACCGGTATAGTGTTGCTTGCGCGACCCCCCGCGCTAGAGGGTCCATAGATAAGTGTAGATTAAAGCCTTTTTAGCCATGATTTATACATATTTCGGAGCTACTACAGATCCGGGGACGATCGATTTTCGCGGGAAAAAATAGCTGAGAATAACGTTTTTGGCCCTTTTTTGTAATTGACCCAGTAAAAATAAAGCCTGAAAAACATCAAACGGTAAAGGGGGAGACCCATTGGGAAACCGGGTTTTTTGGGTGGGGAAAGCGGCGTAGGACTTTCATGGCGCAATTAGTAACTCAATTCCCAGTTTTGAGACCCAGACCTTTGGCCCTTAATACAAAAGTTTGACCCCTTACTCTGCATTCAAGGTTGACGTAGGCTAGGCTAGCCTAGGATCCCTTACATTGCAGACTTTTGAACGACTAGCCATACAGTAAAGTCTAGCCTAGTTACCACTAACCGACATAGGCTCCGACCTCTTACTCTGCAGTCAAGGTTGATGTAGGCTAGGCTACCCTAGGACCCCTTAAATTGCCAAACTTTTGAAAGACTAGCCTACATCTAAAATGTCTAGCCTGGGCTACCACTAACCGACATTAAATTAGAAGCTTAGACCCCACAGTAAAGCCGTGGCGGAATGCCGCTTCGCGCTTTATCCGCATTTTTAAAGATTCTTGGCAGGCTCGACATGTTCTGGCAAGAGGTAATGTTGTGCTGCGCGCGCTAGCCACAGAGGTTACAGTAAGGCCGCAGTGGAACGGCGCTTCGCGCCTTATCCGCATTTGTAAAGATTCTTGGCAGGCTCAACATGTTCTGGCAAGAGGTAATGTTGCGCTGCGCGTGCTAGCCACAGAGGTTACAGTGAATTAGCCACAGTACATATAAAAATACACGACTAGCCTAGGCTATAAATCCCCCCATAATTGTAACATTAAACACATTCCTCGTTTGCCACGGCCTTACTGTTCGAACATGTGGTTCGGTACTGGCTTCGAACTAACCGAAACACTAGTTTACATACAAAATGCCGCATCATGTATGTTCCTACGTGCCCACAGTGAATTAGCCACTGTACATACAAAAAAAACACGACTAGCCTAGGCTATAAATCCCCCCATAACTGTAACATTAAACACCTTCCTTGATTGCCACGGCTTACTGTTCGAACACGTGCTTCGAACTAACCGAAACACTAGTTTACATACAAAATGCGGCATCATGTATGTTCCTACGTGCCCACCGTCAGGCCGATAGATCTGTTCGAACACGTGCTTCTGTACTGGGTTCGAACTAACCGATCTGTTCGAACACGTGCTTCGGTACTGGCTTCGAAATAACCGAAACACTAGTTTTAAGGCTAACAAAAATTAATATAAAACTTACCTTATTCACATTTCAAAGTCGCTGCTGTGCCGAACTGATACCTTCTTACCGCACTTGCTGTTTGTACAGCCTCACATGTAAATCGGTTGGCCCGTGGCCTCGCTGGTCCCATGTTTCATGAACCGTCGGCTCGCTGTGTTGCACGTTGTACTCACCCCGAATAATCCCCAAGTAACCCTTCTCTGTACAACCACTTCATAAATTCGTCGGTGTTTCGTAGGAACTCTATCAGAATACTAATATAGAAATGCGTATATTTATCGAACTCGTCCTCTGTAAACACTTTTGGAAATAATACTGCGTGCGTTTTCTGTCCATGACGGCGGTGGCGAACGGAAAGGGCAAATTTTGTGACTGAAGGTATGATTGTCTGATTCATATTCATGGACACATTTTTATTGGTTGGAAGGAAGTTAATCCATGTCCCTTGGGGATGACCTGGTCAATCTGATTCAGGATTGGTTTGATTTAAAATTCTCGCTTGTTGGGGGCGGGCCGATGTACAGCGCCTGTCTGCGGCCAACTCAAGAAACTACGGGAGGCTGGGGGATTACGACTGCCCGTGTCAGCCTTCACATCAAGTGGGTACTGACAACTTTTATTCTATGCATTTTGTTATTTGGAGTAATGGTTCTGGAATTATCGGATCTGTCCCCGGATCTGCGAACTACCCAACCCCATATTTCATAAAAAAAACTGTTTGAGACTTAGAGCAGAGTGGTTTTCCTACCCAAAACCGTCATAAACCCAAAATGGGTTTTGGCAGAACACTAATTTCCTATGAGTGCAATCATCTTTGTATTCGTAATGTTAATCTTAATAAAAAAAAATCAATGACTAATCAAACTGTGCCTTTACTTTGTGGTACTAAACACATTTTTATTACACTGCCTTACAGAAGTTACACGTAAACAGGTATAGACTCTAATGCATAACTGAACAGGTAAGTGATTGTATGTATAGCTACCTATTCAGGTTTACTCGTTCGAAGGTAGGACTCTGTAGGCATATGAGTTGGTCATCAAAGGTGGACTACTGAAATCCGCCAGATGAGTCACGAAGACTTACTTCGCTAGGGGACTGTAGTGTCATCTTGCGAATGTAACTGTTTTTGGTGAACAAAATTATAAAATGGCTCATTTATTCAAGGTGAAGACAATTTTGACCAATAGGATTCTGTATATTGAATAAGGTGCTTGAAGGACTATCTTGAGTTTCTATGAAATATTGTCTTCTCCAAAGTGTTCAGAGTGACTCCTTGGATCTTGGTTCAGGTCATTATCACTTTGAGCCTTTGGTGATATGACGCCTGCTGGTTGAACTCGTCGGCCAATTCTTGTCACCACTGGGCTGTCTATGACAAGTTGGGTTGGAAGTGACTAGTGGGTTTTGGCCCAGAGTCTGTTGAGAATGTCTGGTCTGAGTGTAGTGATAACTGGTATGAGAATTTGTATTTCTAGAAAGGCCTATGTTGATGATATATTCGGACAGGAATCCTACTTCCCAGCTTGCTTCTCAGATCCTTGAGGACTTGTTCCTGACGATAGGCAAGGTGCTTTCGGTAGTCTGCTGGCCTGTTAGAATGTTCCCTCAAGTACGCCGGAAGAAAATCTTGAGTCGGTTCTCAGAAGCAAACGCCAGTCCTTAAGAGAAATGATGATGGGTTAGTACTATTGCCAAAATATTGCTTACTGATCTGTGATTCACATCAAGTCTTAGTTAAATCTGTTATGAGATCTGGATACACAAGAATAAAAATATAATTGTGAAGTATGTGTGCTGGTTTGATTGTTTGTGATCTACACAACTTTCCGTTCGAATCTCATTGACCCCCACTAACAGGTTACTACCAAGGGATTCAGAGCAGATGCCGATGGAACATTGTTTTTCGGCAATAACTTTGACGTCATGAGGCCCCACCCACAGTGAAGAGAAGCTTACTATGGCGGAAACATCTCTTCACTATGGCCATGCCCACTTGCCGATGACCTATTTATTAATTGATATTAGCTCCTACGCTTCAGTGATGACATGCAGGATTTGTCATCGTCCCCTTGATTGCATTATCGATCTCAATTATTATTATTATTATTTTGTGGAGGCGTTCATTGGCAACTCCACAACAGTTGCTGGGACTAAGGCCAAGAGAGGCAAGGTCTACCCAATTGGGTGCCCGAACGTGGTTCGGAAGTACACATAAAGCCGTTGTACCCTTTGCTGATTAACCACTAGTTCCATGAAATGTAAAAGGACCATACAAACAAGCAAACAAACAGACAAAGCTACGGCCACATGAGGGATTGGGGAAAGTGAGAAGACCTGATCGGTCTAGTTGTTGGCTTGTAATTCTTCCATTTTATTGATATCGTTGTTTCTCCTTTACAAATAATTCAGTGTATGTAATTCATCCACAAAATGAATCAGTCCAGCTGATTTGTATTAGGTCTACATCCGCAGCAGGAGATGAGTGTTGCCAGTTAGGCTATTACCCATCATTATAGAAAAAATGACATATTCATGCTGTGGTAAAGCTTGCAATCACGGGGACAATTGCATAAACTGTGTATAGTGAATTACTTACTCCTTACTTGGTGGATGGGCAGAGCCTCATGACGTCATATTGTTTACGTCATGAATGGTTTTTGGATCCTTTTCTGTGATTTTCTCGGTTCTGGCATCGCCAACTTCAATTTACTCTATAAATATAACAACTACCCATCTTTCCCGCAACCATGCCACTCGCCTTTATCTATCAGATGCTTTGATAAAAAGTTATTGCCGAAAAACAACATTCCACCGGCTCTGAATCCCTTAGTAGAACCATAAAACATTACACTGACCCTAACTAAAGGAAAAATCTTAATGAAAAGGCTTTCCATAGATTTTTTTTATTAACCACAGTGCCCTCTCAACTTCTCAATTTCTTTCTGCTAAGCCTAGATCCAAATGGAGATAGGAATGAAGACATTCTGAGATTCTAAATTTACATAACAGAGGAATGAAGACATTCTGAGATTCTAAATTTACTTTCTGTTATGTGATTACCCCTTTCTTTCTTTCTTTCTTTCTAAGATAAGCAGTAACTAAATCGCCATACAGCCAACAGCAATAGGCCTAACTTACCTTATCTTTCAACTGGATGTACTTGTAAATGGCGAAGGCCGGCCGGCACCAGGAGAAATGAGGAGGTGGACAGGGTCCACCCAACGGCGGTGAACATACTAGGGAGTGAGCGGGCCGCCGTGCGCAGGAAATTCAGTGTTACTCACTGTCCATAAGAAGAGGCCCTTTGGGAAAGAGAAGGGTGTGTGTATATGTATACAGAAACACTGTACTTGATGAAACATTCAGCTTACAAACAATCAGAGATATGTTACCTATAAGTTCAATTTGTTATAGTGCGCCTTTCCTGTACATACAGGACTGTATATACAGTGTATTGTGTTAGAGGATGAAAAAACATACAATACTTTAATGATTTTGTATCATAATGTGTAAGAATTACATTATATATAAACCAGTGACCTGGGGTCATGGCATTAGGAGGGTTCTACGTGACCAAAGCACACCTTAGATTACGCTATGCGTTGTCTGCAGTAGCCTGATCTAGCTCAAAGCTTTGTCAACATTTTTATGTTATGATAACTTTGACAACAACTTCCATGGGAAGAGGTTGACCTGTTAACCTACGCCGGAAACTTGTAACTTCCGAGCCGGCAGACTACGTATGTGTTTTTATATGAATTGCTTAGATAGCTAATGTTCCGCTATCGACGCGATGCTTTAGAATGGCAGTTCCACGCCAAATCTCAAACATATCGGTCGTCCGACCGAGCTGCATCTCCTAGTATGGAGTTACAGAATAAAGTTGTTAACTTGTTCAACTAGCCTGTTTGAATCATCTCCTCTAGACAAGAAAGAACCTCTCTACTAAGATATCCAAGGGAGATGAGAGGAACCAAACATTACTTACGGATAACAGCCGTAAGGAAAAAACAAAAGTCTATCGCCAAGCGATAAGACATTAGAAAATGGTGGCAGCTAATAAACGAAGAACATAATTAACAAGACCCATATCAGCCGACCGAAGGTCTACAGAACTAACTTCACCTTCAACATCAAACGAAACAGAGGAAACGGGATCTTCAATCAACGCAACAGTTTATGAAGACGCAACGATGTCCTTCATCGAGAGGAATACAAGCATTTAACACTGACGTTTGAGCAACTGTTATCACTTATCTTCGAGTATCTACCGACGAGGGCGGCATCGAACATCAACGGAAAGAAGAAAAAACAAACACAGGGAACATCACCCCGTTCACGAGCAAGGACGCAGAGTGGACAGCTATACGCAGTAGTGCAAGGACGGAGGCCTGTGACGTCATCCATCTTGGACTCTATCCGCGCATCGTGCACCGAGGAGAAGGCCGTGACGTCATCACACTTCCGACGCGAGACGTGGGACAGGAACTGTGACGTCATCCCATGTCAACAATCCTTCGCAATATAATCTGGAGCTAAGTACCATTTTTTATCTATTCAGGTCTTTTTCCTCAGTGAAGTGTTGTTCATCAAGAGTCGATCGTCCAGTATTCTGGGGGTGAGTTTTGTTCGCCATATTAATCTTCCTTCATTACAGAACTTATCTTCAACTACGAGGTTCTCGCCCGCAGATTAATTTTTTTTCTTTTCTAGTTGTCATTAACCATTTCTTGCAGGAATTCTCCGTATAATATTTTATCATATATCTGTATTTTTGTATCTTTTGGGGGATTTTCATATTATTATAACACTTACTACAGTACATTGCTTATGCGTTTACGTAGTGGTCGAGTGTACTCTTATAGATATTTTGATAGGATTGCAAGGAATAGAAGTGGTAAGAAAAAAGTGAAAGCCGAAATGGCAACCACTCCGGCTGGCAACCCCAACGTGGTGACTCTCGTTAGCGCGAGGGTCAGCGATCGTCCCTTTTCAAGGTCGGGTCAATGGGTTCCTGCCTCAAAATGTTGAGGCATGGATCATCTGTAGACGCATCATTTAAATGCAAAAAGCATCACAGACCCAGCAGTACAATTACAGGAGGCCAAGAGCTTCGTAGACTTCGCTAAAGGCGACGCAAGTGCGTATCTAAGGGGGGTTTCTTTCCAAGAAGCGCTTACATGGGACGAGTTCAAAATAAGATTACGTGCCGTGTATGGGGGTGAAGAGGCTTTTAGATGTAGTATTGGCTTTGAGAAATATCCTTAACCAAGCCTCCATGACTCAGCTCAATGTTGGTCGAGCGGGCGGCGCTAATTGCCGACCGGCTAAATGAATATCAGGATAGTTTATGTAAACTCGGGTGGGTTGCGGGTGCTAAACATCAAAGTGAAAGATTTTATCCGTTTGATCTACCTTACGTCTATCACTGTAATGTTGCCTGAAGCGTTAGTACGGTGTTTTGATAAAAAAAATTGCAGCCCGGCAGTACGGATTAGAGGTGTGGTTATAAACAAATCAAAAAACAAAAAACACATGTCTAAATGTACCGACCTAGATCCTTCGCTCATTCAAGTTTTTTGCAAAAAATGAGAACAAACCACAACAAGTAAATGTGGTGCATAATAATAATCAAGTTGCAGGGATGGTTTGTTATAACTGTAAACGGGACCAGGTCACATGATTTCAGACTGTCGGAACGGCGTTTTTGTTCAATCACAATAGTTCAATAATTCATATAACCGTTGCTACTCGAGGAATCAACAGACAAACGCTACAAACACGCAACCAGTTGCTAGTGCAAATAAAAAGAAGGTCCTCAGTACTATAAGGAAGAAACAACCAAACGGAAATTCTGAACAACAGCAGAAAAAAAACAAACAAATCGTGCTTCAGGTACCTCTGTTCCTGGGCCGTCTAGCCAGAACTCGCAAGGGCAAGCGAATTTTCAGGGTGTGATAAACAAAACAAATACCACGTAGTTCACTCCAAGGGGGGATGAGGGCGATGTGGGTCATCAATATCAACATCTTTTGTATCAAATAATCAGTTTAATCATTTATCAGATCATTGTGAGACAATTGATTTTCCTATGAAACACACGGCCGAATCAAAAAAATCTGTGCAGGTTCCCGTAGATTTGCAACAAATTCATGCAATTATTAGTCAAAACGAGTTGCGACCAACCTTACATGCAGTAAATTTGGACCATAAGTCATTCACTTTGTTCTTTGATTCTGGTAGTCCACGTAATATAATGGATTTAAGGACTCATCATTTACTCTTTTCAAATTTCCCTATAGAAAAGTCCGGAATAAGGCTCTCAGGCATTGGGAATAATGAATTAAATGTTGTGGGCGTAACTCATGTCCAGTACAAGGTCGGTAAGCGCACGTTTGCTGATACCTTTGTCGTTGTACAAAACATTAATATGTATCCCGCAGTAATTATCGGATACCGTCTATGGGCACTCAAAATATTATCTTAGCACCTGCAAAACACGGCGTGTATATCAAAGGGAAATTCTATAGGTCTTCTAATACCCTAAAATCAGTTTTAGATAATAAAGAGACAGACAGAGTTGTCACTTACATTACGGAACCAATCACCTGTCTCATGAACCAAGAAATAATACAGGCAACCCAACAGAACTCTCGCTCACATTGTAATATCAGCTTGCACGCAAACTCTCGAGCCTAACGTAACTTCAAATATATTAGTGCGTGTAAAAAGAACCTTGCCAGGATCTGAAACATTAATCCTTTCCGAAACTCTGAAAAACACACGGATTATCCGTCACACAAGCCGTTTATACAGTCGGCTCACAACAGCAATGTAATATCGAAGTCTGTAATCATTTGAATACCACTTTAGTAATCCACAAAAATCAACATATCTTGGATGCCGAAGTTATAAACATCGCATTCTTACCGTAGCTGAGATAAATCACGCTCAATCAGTCGCGGATGAAACCCTTTTTGCAATCTATAAAGAACAAAATCAATAAAGATATTCAAGAAGAAGAAATTCAGCAGAAATTTTTGAATCTTTTAACTAAATATCATGATGTTTTTTCCACTACGGATGGAACCTTAGGAAAAAACGGATGTCATAGAACATCAAATCAGGCTCAAGGACAAACAGAAAGTAATCTATGTACCTTCGTACAGACTTCCTATGAAATTTCAGAATGAGATAACAGAGGAAGTAGGTAAAATGTTAAAGGAAGGAGTCATTAGGAAATCAAACAGCCTTATAATTTTCCGTTAATAGTAGTACGAAAAAAAGATCGAACTTGGCGGATATGCGGTAGATTTTCGTCGTTTAAACGAAGAAACAATCCCTGACAGATTCCCAGTACCATGTACCGATGATATCCTATCTTTACTAGGCCAGAATAAATATTTTCACAAGCCTAGACTTACTAAAAGGATTTCATCAGATTCCGATGGAACAAGAAAGTATCCCATACACTGCCTTCAGCACAGCCAGGGGACATTATGAATTTTTGCGTATGCCTTTTGGTTTACGTTGTGCTCCTATAACTTTTACTCGTATGATAAACGTCGTGTTTGGAGACTTGTTGGGAGATATCCTACATGCCTACATGGATGACTTAGTAATCTTTTCCAACACATTAGAAGAGCATTTACGTAAATTGGAGTTAGTGTTACAAAGGTTAAGGCAGCATAATTTAAGGGTAAAGATAAGTAAGTGTGAATTTTTTTAAAATAGAAACTAGTCTATCTAGGTTTCACGGTTTCTAGTGAAGGTCTTAAAGTCGTCCACGATAAGGTGTCGGCTATCCGTAACTTTCCGATACCTATTAACGTCAAGGGAATACAGCAATTTTGGGGTGCAGCGGTTACTATCGCCGCTTCATCCGCAAACTACTCAATCATAGCCGCTCCCCTAACCGATCTTATAAAAAAGGGCGTAGATTTTCGTATGGTCTGAAATTCATCAACAGGCGTTCGATAAATTGAAAGATGAACTGTGTAGTTCTCCTATCTTGAAATTTTCTGACTTCAATAAGGAATTTTTCATAGCAACAGACGCCTCAGACCTAGGAGTAGGTGGGGTATTGCTTCAACAATATGATAGACAGTTTTTCCCTATAGCTTTTTATTCACGTAAACTGAGACCTTCCGAAAGTAAATATGCAGTAATAGACAAGGAAGGGCTCGCTATTGTTTAATTCACTCGTGCACTTTAAATTCATAATCTACGGTTATCCCGTCAAGGTTCTCACTGATCATAAGCCCCTAACCGACTTCTTTAAAGGCTTTAGTCACAGCCCCAAGCGAACTCGGTGGCACATGATCATTCAGGACTTTGGCGCGAGGATCGGGTATTTACCTGGGAAAGCAAATATCATTTGCTGACGCATTATCACGCAACCCCTCTTCATCTTGTACCGAGCCATTAGCTGAATTAATAGATATCTCAACCTCCATGCCCGTTGTTAAAAGAACTAATATCCGAACAGGAAGATCTGGGCTGGAGTGCTGAACTATTACAGACGGAACAAAGAAAAGATCCGCAAATAGAAAAAATCATCATTGCGTTAAACGGAAATCCGAAGGAAAAAGAATACCTAAAGTATAAGCAGCAGAATTATATCCTACAGGAAAAATATCCTGTGTAGATCTGTGACGAGGAAAACCCGCAACACACCGCTGCCACCATTTTCTAATGTCTTATCGCTTGGCGATAGACTTTTTGTTTTTTCCTTACGGCTGTTATCCGTAAGTAATGTTTGGTTCCTCTCATCTCCCTTGGATATCTTAGTAGAGAGGTTCTTTCTTGTCTAGAGGAGATGATTCAAACAGGCTAGTTGAACAAGTTAACAACTTTATTCTGTAACTCCATACTAGGAGATGCAGCTCGGTTCGGACGACCGATATGTTTGAGATTTGGCGTGGAACTGCCATTCTAAAGCATCGCGTCGATAGCGGAACATTAGCTATCTAAGCAATTCATATAAAAAACACATACGTAGTCTGCCGGCTCGGAAGTTACAAGTTTCCGGCGTAGGTTAACAGGTCAACCTCTTCCCATGGAAGTTGTTGTGCAAAGTTATCATAACATAAAAATGTTGACAAAGCTTTGAGCTAGATCAGGCTACTGCAGACAACGCATAGCGTAATCTAAGGTGTGCTTTGGTCACGTAAGAACCCTCCTAATGCCATGACCCCAGGTCACTGGTTTATATATGTAATTCTTACAAATGTACTTAGATAGGCATGAAGAGTACAGTAACCAACCTACAAACAGTTCAACATACAAACTGCCGTACTCAATGCAACCGTTTTTAAGTAGGTTGGCGTCTGTCGTATATGTGTATGCATATATATATATATATATATATATAAATATATATATATATATATATATATCTATATATATATATATATAGGTGTCCATAAAGTCCCAGTAGTACCATTACAGGAATTTATTGCCCAGAATGGTTTTTCTGATAATCACAATGTCATTTCCAAAATGGAAGAGTGTAAAAAAAATGCTGATGTCTATGGCAGGATTTTAACCCTGAAAACGAGAGAGAGAATAAGGTATATTTAAACTGAGCCCTAATCACATTTCTTTAGTGTAACTTCTTCACTAGAGTAAATTCATAGTTACAAAAAATGCCACAGGAGAAACATACTTCAGTGCCAACCTCAGGTACCATTCAATAAATTTAGGAACTGTGACTTTCAACTCCTGTCTTATGATTGTCATCAGATTATCAAATCCTGGAAGGAAAGGATTGGTAATCGAATCATCTCTAAACTCTCACAGGACTCCCCACCTTCTCCTATAGGATTTTGGTTCTTAAATGGTGACTGAAAACTTGAGTGAGGGAAGTTCAAGAAGTTAGACAGCGTTGTTGGTGGGATGGCTCTAGAGGAAAGTGATGTAAAGTATCGTGGCGGTGGCCAGAGGGTAGGTATAGGTGAGTAAATTCAGATTAACTTGTGTCAATTGTGGTCCATACATGTAGTGAGACAGACCCTGAAGAAACCAGAATATTCGGGCCAATAATTTTTTTTAATCATATTTACAGTTTAAAGAGCTTTCCAAACTTGATCATCTGATCTGAAACCATCTTTGAATATTCCAGAAATATCATTTATGTCTGAATTATTATTGTCTAACAACTTAAAATTTATCGTATAAAACAAAGTCAAACACTGGTGAATTCTCCCTTCTTTCAAGGTACACCTTCACTGTACAATAATTACTTTAGTTAAAAAGATATTACATGATACGAAGAACTAAAGTAATGAATTAAAATCATTTAGTCACTGTTTTGGCCAGTACTCCTTCTGACCAGAATAAAAAAAACCTACAGGACACTTGAGATGTATAAAGACATGTTCTCAAAAGATGGCAGATATGTCACTCACCAAATACATAGCAGACGAGGACGATGTGTGAAATCACAAGAAGAGGAAGGCTCTGGTGCACGTGTTTGAGTGCATAAACTCTACGAGGTAGAACCCGGTGCTCGTACACATCGGGAGTCCAAGGAGAAACATCACGAAAATGACTGCGCACACATTTGGGAAGTAGCGATTCCTTAGA
>NC_061095.1:48869258-48880713 GCF_015104395.2 Macrobrachium nipponense | reverse complement strand
TCTAAGGAATCGCTACTTCCCGCCAAATGTGTGCGCAGTCATTTTAGTGATGTTTCTCTTTGGTCTCCCGATGTGTACGAGCTCTGGGTTCTACATCGTAGAGTGTATGCACTCATACACGTGCAACCTGAGCCTTCCTCTTCTTGGGATCTCACACATCGTCCTCGTCTGCTATGTATTTGGTGAGTGATGTATCTGCCATCTTTTGAGAACATGTCTTTATACATCTCAAGTGTCCTGTAGGTTTTTTATTCTGGTCAGAAGGAGTACTGGCCAAAACAGTGACTAAATGAATGTTAATTCATTGTTTTAGTTCTTTGTATTATGTAATATCTGTTTTATTGAAGTAATTATTGTACAGTGAGGGTGGACCTTGAAAGAAGGGAGAATTCACCAGCGTTGACTTTGTTTTATATGATAAATTTTAAGTTGTTAGACAATAATAAATCAGACATAAATGATATTTCTGGAATATTCAAAGATGGTTTCATATCAGATGATCAAGTTTGGAAAGCTCTTTAAACTGTAAATATGATTAAAATGTATTGGCCCGAATATTCTGGTTACTTCAGGATCTCTCTCACTGCATGTATGGACCATTCTTGACACAAGTTAGTCTGAATTTACTCACCTGCCTACCCTCTGGCCACAGCCACGATACTTTACATCACTTTCCTCTAGAGTCTTCCCACCAACAACACTGTCAATTTCTTGAACTTCCGTCACTCAAGTTTTCAGTCACCATTTAAGAACCAAAATCCTATAGGAGAAAGGGGGAGTTCTGTGAGTTTAGATATGATTCGATTACCAATCCTTCCCTTCCAGGATTTGATGATCTGATGACAATCATAAGACAGGAGTTGAAAGTCATAGTTCCTAAATGTATTGAATGGTACCTGAGGTTGGCACTGAAGTATGTTTCTCCTGTGGCATTTTGTGTAAGTATGAATTTACTCTTGTGAAGAGGTCACACTTAAGAAACGTGATTAGGGCTCAGTCTAAATATGCCTTATTCTCTCTCCTTCTCTCTCTCTCTCTCTCTCTCTCTCTCGTTTTGGTTCTCCAGATGTGGATTAAAACCCTGCTATGGTCATCGTCATTTATTTGTACTCTTTCGTTTGAAGATGGAATTGTGGTTATCACAAAATTGAACTTATATAGTGCAAAAAGTGACTAATAGATTCTATATATATATATATATATATATATATATATATATATATATATATATATATATAAATATATATATAATATATATATATATATATATATATATATATATATATATATATATATATATTTATGTATATATATATATCTATATATACAGGAACCACCCTACTGACCGCCATTTGTATGCTAAATTGATTGTAAGTTGGTTACTATACTTTTCATGCCCACTGAAGTACAGTATGATATAAAGTCAATTCAGTACTGTAGTTTTTTTCATGCTTAAACAATACACAGTATATACAATATTGTATTTACAAAAAGGCCCACAAAACAAAATGTGAACTTATAGGAGAGCGCTCTGAACACAATTTTGATTTGCAATCCCATCTGTTTTTATCGCTGAATGTTTGTAAGTTGAATGTTTGTTAGTAAGGTGGTGTCTGTATGTTTAGTATGTACACATACATAATATGCACGAACCCTTCTCTTTCCCACAGGGCCTTGTCATATGTGCAGCAAGAAACACCGAATTCCATGCCCTGGGGGACCACACACTACCTGGCATGTACAACCCCCTAGGGTGGATCCTGTCCATCTCCCCATTTCTCCTGGTGCCGGCCTTCGCCATTTACAAGTACATCCAGTTGAAAGATAAGGCAAGTTAGGCCTAAAGTTAGGTCTATTGCTTTTGGCTGTTTGGTGAGTCAGTTGTTGCTCATCTCAAAAAAAAAATAAATAAATAAATAAAAAAAAAAAGAGGGGTGACCACTTGATGTTAAGTATATTAAGAATCTCAGAATATCTTCATTTCTATTTCCATTTGTACCTAGGCTTAATAGAAAGAAATTGAGAAGTTAAGAGGGTACTGTTGTTATTAAAAATCAATGGGAAGTGTTGTTTTTAAGATTTTGTTTTAGGAATTTTTATGACAATGCTTTATTGTATGGTTTTTGTCTCAATATGGGGCAGTTCTAGGTAGAGTCAGTATCTAAAGCTTTATGGGTCTAGTATAACCTATTAGTGGGAGAATGAAATTTGAACGGAAAGTTGTGTTGATCACAAGCAACCAACCAACACACATACTTCAGAATTTATTTTTGCCTTCTTGTGTATCAAGAACTCATAACAGACTTGTCTCAGACTTAATATGAATCACAGATCAGTAAGCAATATTTTGGCAATAGTATTAACCCATTATCCTTTCTGTTTAGGACTGGCATTTGCTTCTGAGACCAACTCAAGATTTCCTTCCAGCGTACTTGAGGGAGCATTCTAACAGGCCAGACATGTATATATTAGCAGACTACTGAAAGCACCTTGCTTATTGTCAGCAACAATTCTACAAGGATTTGAGAGGCAAGCAGGGAAGTCCTACTGCTATGTATTGTCAACATAGACCTAGAAATTCTCATCTCGTTATCACTACACTCAGACCTGACATTCTTAGCAGACTTTGGGCCAAAACCCACTAGTCACTTCCGGCCCAACTTGTCACAGACAGCCCAGTGGTGACAAGAATTGCCTGATTTGTTCAACCAGCATACATCATATCACCAAAACCTCCAAGATCCAAGGAGTCACTCTGAACACTGGACAAGACAATTTTTCATAGAAACTCAAAACACTTCTTCAAGCACATTATTCAGCATAGAGAATCCTGTTGAACAAATTTGTTTTCACCTTGAATAAATGAGTCATTTCATAATTTTTTTTTATCAAAACCTGTTACATTCACAAGATGGCACAACAACCTCCCAGATGCCAATCAGACGAAGTGCGATCCTTTCAAAAAACAAAGAAAGAAGTTTGGCAATACTGCAGATCTTTTACCAATTGCATTTCAAAAAACTAAGAAGCAAATTTGGCAATATTGTAAAGTCATCATCATTGCCACAGAAAACAAAGTGTTTTGTACTGTGTAAGATAATGGGAAACACACACGATGACCTTTTTGGGCGGACTTTGTTTAAGATACATTGCAATTTTATGGCTTTGAATTATAATAAATTATAATCTATGAAGAGGTTCAATAATAAATATATTGAATATGTTGCTTATTCTGCCATTTTTCGAAAGGTTGCCATTGGCAACACTCACAAGGGAGGCCAAGGAGACAGAAATTTAATGTTGCATTTTCTATATGAAATAATTATAATTTACTGAGTGGTTTATTAAAAAGACATAAAATTTCCATCATCTTCTTCCATTGCCGAAAGTTTGCTCACTGTTGGCAACGCTGAACAACGGGGCCCAAGGAATTGACACTGTTGCCAAGGCAAAATGGTCGACCCATACCAAAACAGCTTTTATAAACCCCTCAAGGACAGCTCTGGCTGCTACCTGCGCCTCAAGACCATCTCCACCCTCCTGAGGAAGTATGAGGAAAATGCCTCAAAGGTGTATTCCCTCATCCGGTTGGTCCCCAACTTCGAAAACTCAAGTAAGACCAAAGATAATGTGGGTTTTAAACTTGGCAATATTGAGAGGACGTGATTCAGGGACGGGACCCCGGCAACAAGTCGGGCCATCCCTCTTATTTATGATTTAAATAAGCCTAATAAATCATTTCAATGCAGGAATGTTTAGTAGAAGGTTGTTTAGATCATGGAGTGATTGCCAGTAATCCTAGGGGTGTTGAGATAGGCCTTCCCACTGTAATATGTTTCCGGCTTAATTTGTTCCACAGCTATTAAAGCAAGGACGGCCTCCCAAGTTGTCAAAAGGGGCGAGAGTTCGAGGTTAATCCTTAATCCTTCTACCTGACCCAGACCTTAGCATTGTTATTGGACCCTCAAGGTCCTGACTCCACCCCCTCATATCTGCATATCCCTTGACCTCTCTTGACCCACCTGCACTCACACTGTCTTCCTTATTTTTCACACTTTCTCACCATTGTTCAAATGTCTTTTCAGGGTAAAGTAGATGATCAGCGACAGACACAGAGGAACTAAGTCAAATTGCCCCTAATGAACTCAGACCTATGTTTTGGAAGAAGAAGAACAACAAACTTGACCGGCAGACGCTGGGTCAACAGTTGAGGTATACTTAGGGCTGGAAAATGCCCATACCTGCGAATATCGTGTGGAGAACTTACATGTTACAAGTTGCCCTAACCATTTTGGAAGATCCCTCTGTCTGGTATAGAACTCTGGTGATGACCTGGAAGACACATTATGCCGCACCACTCAGCCGATGCTTCCCTTTTACCAATATCTTGCTGCTGAAGAGGCTAGTAACACAAGAACTACATTGAGACTGCCAGAGAGTCTGACTGATGAAGACATTGTCTAATGCTATGGTGAAGGACTGCAAGTAACCCATGTCCCTTGGCTGACGACCTGGTACAGAGCTATGCCCACTAATCTGCCTTTGGAAATTTTACTTGTTACCCTATTACATTACCTTACCATTACTAGTGTTTTATGCAAGAATGTTTTGCAGATCTGTGTAGACTACCTTGTTGTGTGCCTGCCCTGTAGATAGACAGTGCCACTCACTCAACTTATGCCAGCACCAAACTTGGGAGATTATTTCCTGAAATGCCAGCAACACATAGCTCACTTACAGAACTGCAGTGCGTAGTGTTTGATTTGAATGCAAATTTTAAGAGTTCATGATCCTCACTTTCTTATGTCCATAGCTCGGTTAGTAGGACCTTTATTTTGTTTGCTTAGAAGTGAAACTTTGCCTTGTGATTGTGAATAACTTTTAGAGAATTATAATAGTAATTCATGAACAGAGTATGTGCTATATTTAATCCTCAGATTTTGAAATATGATTTAGTCAATTTAAAAGGTGTGTGCTGTGTGTGCACTCTTCCCCCTGTTAATAGCAAGCATGGCAACTAGTCAGAGAATGACGTAGATTCCGCACAAGGAAATAATTTTGAAAATTCCAAACTTTTGGATTTTGAGGAACTTTTCACTACCCCAGCTTGCAAACCTATGAATATATATTGTTCTGAGCTGCTTGTTCCCTCTTGGAAAATGTGCTCTAACACTCTTAAAAATGGCCTTGAATGAAGGGACGAGAGATCACAAACAAAAGAAAAAAACTACGGCAGAAGGCCAACATACTGAAAAAGGAGGAATTTACATAAACTCTGGACTTTAGTTTTAAATGAACTATATTTACTTTAATTTACATATCTCCAGGAACTAATAAGGTGATTTATTGTCGATCCACTGGAAACACTTGGCTGGGCAATGAACCAGACAAGGGGATCAGAATTTTGTGCAAACAGGTTATTTTACTGCAAGACTTATTCCAAAAGGGTTCATCCTCGGCTTGGTGGACTTTTTATCTGCTGATATTCCTGTGAATTATGGAGGTATAAAAATACTTGTGGGATCCCCCAGAGGAGGCAGGGGGAGCAGAAGGGGTGAAGTGGAGCATGCTAGGTTTGAGAAAGTCTGAGGAAATCCTGCTTCTGAGCGGTCCGGAGAGGTTCTGAGGAGGTACCGAGGGTTCTGAGAGAGAGCTGCTGTGTCCCCGTTCTTTTAAAATCTCGCCTTGGTAAGGCTCTACCCTAATCCAAGGTCCCCTGTGGAGAAGTAATCCAGGACAGCCAATGGGAGCAAAGAGGGTTTTTCTAGAGAATGGAGGCTTTCAGTTCACAGGGACAACTTATCTTTTTATTCATTCAATTTATTCTATCACTGATAATGCCAAGTAACTATGCGGTATTTGGCCGTTCTAATACACATGAAAAAACGAAAACCCCAATGTAAAATACCATCGTTTCCCAAAAGAAAAGCCATAAATAGACCATTGGCTACATGCCAGTTGTTGTGCAGACAGAATTAACATTGTGTTCTCTGATGTTCCTCATTTAATCAAATTAGCGAGAAATAGTTTTATTGGCTGGTTTTTTCCTTAATAATGGAGAGTGTATTTCAGATTCTAGCATACGAGAAATGCTTAGTCAAACCAAAACAGACTATGGGCCTTCATATAAGATCAATGAAATGCCTTTAAAAGTAACTGGTCAACAAAGAAATCGCGTTAAATCAGCAGTGAAAATGGTGTCTACATCATGTGCCAATTCAGTAAAATATTTAGGCGAAAGGGAACCATTGAAGAATCAAAACCCTTAAACGCTGATTGGACATATTATACGTCGACTAAAATTGTCTCTCATGTTCTTAATTGACGTATAATACGTCAACTATAAAAAGTTTTTTTTAAATATTCTTGGAAAAATAGTTATAGGCCTTCTTGGCAAAAAATTTTGAATCATGCACCTTGAGGGATGCTGGAAGTTCACGAATCAAGCTGTTGTTTTGTTTACAAGCATTACCCAGCTGCGCATGCGTGAATTGCGTTCACGCACCAGCAAGCGTCAGCGACGAGTCGTCTGAGAGCGATCTCTTGCCGCATTCGTGTTTTGCTGAACTTTTGAGTGCTTAAGTATTTGTGGCGGTACAAGACGTATGTAGAGATGTCCCAACGATCGTCTGGAGTGCGAAAGGCTTGTTTTGCTTCCCAACGCCGTGTTGTGCGGCCTCGTGTGGCTGAAAGTGTCCAAGGACCACATTGTGTGCTTTTTATGACCCCTAGGAAGCATGGGGTGTCCTGAGGGGCATTCGTAGACATTTGGGAGGCCTCCAACAAAATGACTTGTCGGAGCTCGATCGAGAGCAGGCCGCAAGTCCTTATTTTGATGGCAGTTGGTCATCTAGTGACGAGGACATCACGCCTGATGTAAGTGATGATGAATATTTGTCCCCAATGTCTGTACGGGGGTCACAGGCTGAAAGTGAGCTTGGCTTTAGTAGTTTTAGTGCATATGACAGGGAGTATGAGGATTAGGAGGAGGAAAGCGAGGGAGATGGGCCAGTGGGGGTGGGGGGATGGGAGTGTTAAACCGTGCCCGAGCACATGCGCATGCATGCGCACGTGCCAGTAGAAGGTCACAACGATCGCGCTAGCCTAGGTGAAGGCTGTACGTCCGAAAGTGACGAGGGGTGGTCGGAGGACCCCACCCCACCTAACATGCACCCATTCACAACAGCACCTGGACTCACTGTACCTGCTCCTCTCACTGCTCTGGGGTTCATTCAGCTGTTCCTTACGTGGGAATTGCTGGAATACCTGGTAGCAGAGACGACGGATGACACTCAGTAATGCCGTGACGAACTGCGGACGGTGTTGTCGTATCGCTGGTGGGGCTGCAACCTCACGGACATGGCACATTTTTTGGGGCTCCACATTTTTTTCAGAATGATGCCTGCTGCCGACGTCAGGCAATATTGGAGTTGGAACTTTTTTTAAGTACGCCCAATGTGCCCGGCTTATGCCTCGTAATAGTTTCCTGGCATTGGACAGGTATTTCAACGCCTTCAACCGAAGGGCCATACCCCAAAATAACCCCAACCGCCTCATCTTAGTCCGCCCAGTGTTTGATTATATTCATGAATGGTGCCAGTTTCTCATGATTCCTGGCAAGAACCTTTCTTTGGATGAGGGGATGATGCCTTACAAAGGATGTCTTAGCATAAAAGTGTACAACCCCAAGAAGCAAAGAAATATGGTGTAAAGTTATTTTTTATTACGGAGTCCAACACTGGATACATTGTGGACTTCTCGGTGTATTGCGGGGTCTTCTCCACGCTGTGTGAAACTGTTTTCAGTCTTGTGGATCGTTTCCTTAACCAGGGATACCACCCATTTATGGTCATAATTATTGTAGCATGGTATCCCTGGCCCAGGAACTGTATGAAGCAGGTGTGCATGTCAGAAGTGCCCTTCGGTTGGTGCGTGGGGCCCCATATGTCCTCAAGAGGTTCACTAGGCAGCTGCAACATCTGGGAAGAGGAGAGACAGAGTGGCAGCAGAAGGGAGATGTCTTCGTCATCTGTTGGAAGGGCGTCCGACTTATCCCCATGATTACAATGAGTCATGAGCCCATCCAAGAAGAGGTCGTTCAGCTGAAGAAGACACGTCGGCAGGACCGAGTTATGTATGAGGAGTTTCTTGTTGAGCGGCGCACCGTCATTGTGCACTACTATAGGCACATGGGAGGAGTTGATCTCTTTGATCAACTCATCCAATATTATCCCTTCACCAGGAGAACCAGGAGGTGGACACAAAAGCTCCTCAAATATATACTTCAGTTGGCCCTCCAGAATGCCTACATCCTCTACTGTGGGTACAATTCAGCTCTTCGGAGGTTGTCCCACATCCAGAGTCTCGAGGTGGCCGGGAATGCCCTCATAAACTTTAATCACGATGAGTGGCCTTCCATCGATGCCCCCCTGCCCTGAGTGCCAGATCTGTCCCTAGAGGAAAGGGCAGATGTTACGAGGGCCAACCTCGGTCGTCCTGCTCCTGCCGCTGCTGCCGCCGCCCTGCTGCCACTGCCCCTGCTGCCGCCACCCTGACCCCTGCTGCCGCCGCCCCTGCTGCCGCCGCCCCTGTTGCCGCCGCCCCTGCTGCCGCCGCCACCACCCTGTTGCGCCGCCACTGCTGCCGCTGCCCCCTGCCTGCCGCCGCCCATGCTGCCACTGCCCTTGCTGCCACGGCCCCTGCTGCCACAGCCCCTGCTGCCACAGCCCCTGCTGCTGCCGCCCTTGATGATCCCGCCCGTGCTCAGATTCCAGCTTCCTGTCGGATAGTGGACCCTGTGTGTCGGCTCCAGCCAGGGGATCACACACTGGACTCTACAAGGGTGCAGGGCAGAAATGGTGGCCATATGAATGGCAGAAGGAGAGACACCCCGTATGTCTGTCACACATGCAATATTTATATATGTGTGTGTGTAAATATTAGATATATATATATATATATATATATATATATATATATATATATATATATATATATATATACTATATATATGTGTGTGTGTGTGTGTAAATTAACATTACCTGTCAGACATATATATAGCTGTATTCTCCGAAGTCCGACAGAATTTCAAAACTCCCGGCACACGCAGTGGTCGGCCAGGTGGTCAGTATCCATTGCCGCTGCTGGGAGGCGGGTATCAGGAACCATTCCCATTTTCTATTCAGATTTTCTCTGTCGCCAGTACTGTAAACACCTGTTTTCAGTACCTCCATCTTCGGATTTTGAAACTTCATTACCGCTTAAGTATCCTAATTGTTTTTTGGTTTATCAACTTGGATTTGTGGCTATGCATACGCTATCATAAATTGATTTAAATTTGATTTTTCTTTGCATAAGATGTCTGAATCTAGTTCGGCTAGTTTCAGACTTTATTGTCTGCAAGGGGTAAGACTAACAAAACCTTCGGTAGATCCTCATTTAGTATGCACGACGTGTACATGTTTCTTTGTTGAAAGATCAATGTAATTAGTGTGATGTTTGACTGATTCCGAAGGAAGATGTATGATTCGTATGTACGCAAATTAGAGCGTGATAGAATCAGGAGGTCTTCTTCCAAGACTGCATCAGTAAACAGAAGTTAGGGTAATGAACCTACTAACCTCCTGTAGACTTTATTTTGCCTAACCCTGTGGTATGGCCTACGGGCCTAGAGGAAGTGTCTGCGAGAGGTAATGCCCTTTCTGTTATGGTGGATTCCATCCACAATCTTGGAATCTAAAATGCTCGCTTTTCAATCAGTGTTGTGAGTGTAGTGATGTTGTTAGTGCTCCTAGTGTTGTGGAGGGGGCGTCAGATCGGGCCTATAACGCCTCTAGGTCTAGACCTCTGTCGGACTCCCAGGACCAGGGAGTGGGCAAGTCGAAAACCAAAGGAGGGTTACGGGTTCTCCTCACCGATCTGGCATCCCTTTGGCAGGACCTGAAGACACTTCACAGGCTGCCAAAGATCGTGCATGTGCACGAATCCTGAAGGATTGCTTCACGTCCTCCGAGGCGTCCTCCCTGTACAGGGGTTGGAGCTCTCGGAAGGACTCGCGGCCTTTAAACAGAAGCTTATAGAGGAGGACTCTTCTCGTCCTCTCTCTCTCGTTATGCGATTGCTATCATCGCCTTAACATTGTGACGTCTTTCCACCGCAGAAGGAAAATAGGACGTCATCGCAGCAGGACGCTTTTAAGCACCCAGATCGCTCTATCATTGTTACTGTGAGAAGGAAGAAGGCGTCCCCTCGCACCTTGTCTTCTCACAGGATCAACCCTTCTCGGTTGGCCTCGTTTTCGCCAAGAGAAGGGCAAAACACATTTACCGCAGGAAGGATTCGAGGCTTTCTGTCAAGTCAGGCAGTCTCCTTCTCCTTCTCCTTCTCCTCGCTCGTCACCTTCTACATCCTCGCTCCCAAGAACGCACAGGCGTCCTTTTGAGGTCGATGAGCGTGACAAAGACGCAAGAAGTAGCACAGGCAGCTGTCGTTTTTGTCAGAAGTTGCTCGTGTTGATGCTTTTGGGGTCCGCCGTGTCACGTAAAGAAGCTCTCCATGACGCTTCTCTGGATGTTCGTCGCTCTCCTCTTCGGGACGCTCTTCAAGACACTCACAAGGACGTTATGCAGGACGCTCAGCGTTCTATACATCAAGATGCTCGGCAGGACCCTCGAGAGAACTCCTTTCAGGATGCTTGGCGTTCTATGCAATCAGGACGCTCTGCAAGGCCCTCGCGAGGATGCCTTTTGGAACGCTCGGCGTTCCCTTTTTGAGCGCGTTTCTGGAAGTGTTCATTTGCCTTACAAAGACGCAAGATGTCGCACAGGCAGCTGTCGCCGTTGTCAGAAGGTAAGGAAGGTCCTTAAGGCTCGTCTTGAGGACGATCGCCGTGCGTCTTATTATAGTGCTCGCGCACTTCAGGAGCGGCGTGCGGCTCTCCATGACGCCTCTCAGGACCTTCTACGACTAGTACTAAATTCGTTCTCTTGGTTAAGAGAACGAAGACAGTCTATTTCCATTCTCTCTCTTCCTCGTCGAGGAAAGAATGTAGTAGAGAATTAGCTGTCCAAATGACTACAATACTCTACGTATTTTACCTTTGCGTTATATTACTACTGTATGGTTCAAGTCATATACGCATAACGTAGTTACCTCTACGGATGGCAACCGAAAGGACTATTATTCTAAGTGCATTTAATTGGTACTCCCTGCAACCTTCCAGGAGTTTCCGGTTTCCCTTTTAGATTTTAAAGGTATTGTTACGACACACCAACTCAGCTTCTGTATTTAGCGAATTCTGTTTCGCTTAAATATGCCTGCTTGAGAGTTTTCTTTCGGCTTTATAATAATAACAACCTTTCCTTCGTAGAATGGAGTAGCTGGCAACTCAGGCATAATAGTGCGAGAAGGCGAATGTAGGCTGCTGTCACTGTAGACCAACTTAGTACCAGCTAGT
>NC_061095.1:48771758-48864258 GCF_015104395.2 Macrobrachium nipponense | reverse complement strand
TAGTAATATTCAATCAATTACTAATGGTTGTAGATTTTATCCGTTTTAAAATAGGTTTATATAAATCACGATATTTGCCAAAATTTCAACGTTCAGTCAACTTTGACTCGACCTAAATGGTCGAAAAACAGAAATGTCAGCTATGACTCTTAAATTCTAGTAATATTCTATCATTTATCTTCATTTTGCAACAAACGGGAAGTCTCTAGCACAATATTTCGATTAATGTGAATTTTTGAATAAAACTTTTTCCTTCCCTCTGCGCTCGGTAACTCGGCTGCAAATCTCAGAAATGCTTGAGTCACATTGTCGTAATTTTTGCACCGTTTTATATTAGCCGTTACATAGAGTTTTAAATATGAAAATATGCACAATGTCATGTAGAATACAAACAAAAAAACTCATGGTTGTAGCTTTTATCAATTTTGAAAAATTTGCATGTAAATCACGATAAATAGATGAAATGGTAAAAAATGCAATTTTAAGCTAGAACTCTTACAGTCTAGTAATATTCAATCAATTACCTTCATTTTGCAACAAACGGGAAGTCTCTAGCACAATATTTCGATTTATGGTGAATTTTTGAAAAAACTTTTTTTTACATCCGCATGTTACGAATTCATGCATCATTTTGTGATAATAATTTCTCTGTGTTGCTTTGGTCGTTTTACAATTTGTGTTATACTATAATCATCTCAATTTAGTGTACAATACAACGAAAAAAATTAACTCTATAGCTTTAACCGTTTTGCTCACAGCGCGATGTGTATACAATTGTATATGACATTTTTTTTTGCTCTGTCATATATTCAAATATTATATATGATAATGATATTTTTTTCATGTCTGATGGTTGCATACTAAACATCAGACAAAGACAAAAGAAGGAGCCAAAAATGAACTTTTACTCCTGAAAACTAAGCGTGCTGTGATTTAAAAAAAAAAACTTTTTTCTGCTTCGGCGCTCACTCACTAACTCTGCCGGTATATGGGAGACACTGGGAAATACCGGCTCGGCGTTTAAGGGTTAATGATTGGCTCAACATCATGAATTATTCTTGCATGTATGGGAAGTTTGGTAAAAGCAATGCTGTAGAAAAAAAAACAGGTAAATTGTATATATATATATATATATATATATATATATATATATATAGATATATATATATATGTATAATATCAGCTGAGGTGATATTACACTTTCACTGCATTTGGATGATCATGGTGACCATCCATTTGCCTTATGCACCCATAGAAATGTTCAAGGCAATATTAATTTAATCTTTGTGTCAGCGGGTAGCCAATACTATCAGAGGCTTTAGCAAATAAAGCAATGGTGGATTTACATGAAAAATTTAATTTTTTCTCCAGAAACCGGTTTGAATAAAAAAACTTCCTAATTTATTTTTATAGTATTTCGTGATAATGATGCAATGAGTCGTATTTCTTGTTTTTAGTGAAAAACACCCATTTGTTATTTTGCTTTTATGTGTGCAACAGATCAGCTGGGATATTATTACCAGTATCGTCTCCACAAGAGAAACAGCCTTGCCCACGATGAATATATAATAATAATGAAAGGAGCAAACTGACACCTCAAAGTAGTTGTAGACATTAGCCTTTGCAACGGCTCCATGTAGGCGACTCATTTGTCCAGATCTCCATTAGAGGAAGAGAACTCCTCAGATCTCTCGACAGCATCATTCGACATGTCTCTTGGGGCAAAAGAACCGATCTTCACTTAGACCTTCATATGTAAGTGTTACATATAAAATATATGGATTGTGCGTTGTTCCATATATAAAAACTAAAACTATGACAGTAATTAAAACCAGTGACCCAAGAGGTCAACCAGTTTGCTTGCAGGAATGTGATCGGAACGGATAAGACGTGTTGTATCAATCAGCGTCCTGGTTGTAAATCATCTGTGGCCATCAAATCATTGTTGTTGTGAAACTGTTGACAAACCCTTTCTGCTTGAGAATAACATATTGACCTATAACCACAGACCGTCCTACGTGACTTGTAATCTATGTCATCTATATGTATGTTCGTATGTCGAGCTATTGTCTGCTCACCTCTGATTTGTAAACTAAATTATATGTCAGACTTCGGTTAGCAGAGACGGGAAAGCCAAGGCCATGACATCATCAAAGCACCAAGATCTTCCTCTTAAATACAGAAGCTAAGTACAACTTATTTATTCATTTGGTGAGGGTAACTTTGAGTGTTCCTTTGCAGGTCGAATTTGTCGTCCCTGTGGGTGAATTACAAGACATTCTTAATCTTACTTTATTACAGAAAATTATATACACCATTGGGACGTCGCTCCTGCAGGCTTTTTATCTTTGAGTTTCTGTCAACTTTGTTTTTTCCAAAAGTTCTCCTGAAATATTCTTAATCATATTTTCTGTGTTAATCTTATCATTTTGGGGGACACTATTATTATCTGTAACACATTTTTTTCAATTTTATATCGAATATGCGTTTACACAGTGGACGTTTGTATCTATACAGATTTAAGGGTAGGGCCACTAGGAACCGTATTGGTCAGAAAAACAAAAAGACAATTAAAACCAGTGACCCAAGAGGTCAACCAGTTTGCTTGCAGGAATGTGATCGGAACAGATAAGACGTGTTGTATCAATCAGCGTCCTGGTTTGTAAATCATCTGTAGTCATCAAATCTATTGTTGTGTGAACTGTTGACAAAGCTTTCTGCTTGAGAAAACATATTGACCTATAACCACAGACCATCCTACGTGACTTGTAATCTATGTCATCTATATGTATGTTCGTATGTCGAGCTATTGTCTGCTCACCTCTGATTTGTAAACCAAATTGTATGTCAGACTTCGGTTAGCATTCTCCGTTGGAGGACCTGACAAACCTTATCCACGCTTCACGATGTAAGGAGAATAATACACCTATTTTTATAATCTGCGTTTCAAACACTACAACCCTACATCAGAGAGAAGATACTGAATGAACTTAGGTAATTATCATCGAAGTCCAGGATACTCCACGAGGATGGGAGTCATACCAACCGACCTTAGCGTAAAATATCGCAGGTCCTTATAACCTTATCAGACGAAGGCTCAGCCCCTACACATATAGCCTCTGTTAGAAAGCTGCCTCCATTCCTTCACATTATTCCTTCGCAAAGGTAGGTCCATTTATGAAGAGCTTTTGCTGTTGTTTGTGAAGGATTCCGATTATCAAGTGCTCGTGGATTGAAAAATTCTTTTCCTCCAGCTTATCTTTGTAAACAGTCAATCGACGAGAGAATTGCAGACTGTGAAGTATGAACTCCATTAGAAAATTGTTGAGAATAACGCCAATATCTCACGAGATATTTTCATTGAAAGAAAAGTGATTTATTAAAAACTGGGGAAAACGCCTTGAAGAAAGAGGTGCAGACACCGAGTTTACAGTAACCGTTTGGGCGAATATCCTGTTACTTTCAAGGTGCATTTACTGACGACATGCTTGATTTTATTTGATGTGTCAATGAACACATCACACTGCTAATCATTGTGATACTGCTGGTCGTAAACTGCTAATCTTAAACGGCTCGGCACAATCGTTGGTGATTCTGGATAGAGCTGATAATTAAAGAAATGGAATATTTAGGCGGTTTCATGATCAGAGGTTACAGTGAGTGATTAGCTTTATTCGTATGTTGTTCTTTCATGCTTAGGCGATAGATGAGCCTCGGTTCTACTGTCATCCTTGAAGTTTTGATATATTAATATATATATATATATAATATATATATATATATATATATATATATATAAGATATATATAATAATGTTCCATTTCCCAAAAGGCGCTGACCTAAGCTCATGACTGACTCATCCACCAAGTATGCAAGTTGCACCTGATGGTCGGAGAGGCAGAATTTTTTCCTATTCAGGGTAGGAAAGGAGGAGAAAAAGAAAAAAAAACAAGCCCTGTGAGAGGGTCCTCCCACCCACCCAGACCCCACCACCCAGCACCTTCCCAACGCCCCCTCGGTATCAGAACACACACTACGTACTACGTATAAGCAAACCGCCTCCTATCGGGAAAAAGTCCCACCCGACGCGAGGTGACCGTCATTGGGTACCCTTGAGGTGATAACGAGGATGACCTGATGACAAATTTTGAGGAATTTGGTTCTCTATTATCAGTAAAGGTTTTGTTGAGGATTCTCATCGACGATTTCATAAATGATTTTTGGGACCATTTGAAGGAATGATGATTTCTGAGTTTACAAGTCTGACTAGACAAGTCCATAATGCGATTTGAGCACATGCTGTATTCACGGTGGGGGCCTTAATTGCTGACCAATGCTGAACCGGTTGGCTGAATATTTTTCTTTGGAGTTAATTACTCGGAGGTTTGCACCGTTTTCAGGGAAGTCGCTGATGACATTCCATAGGGAAGAATTTAAAGGGTCAATTCGGGTCGATAGGATATCTTGCGGCAGCAAATTCCGTAACGATACTTACTGCGTTTTATATGGAAAAGAGCTGAATTATATATATATTTTTTCTCTCATACATTTTGTAATGGGAAAAGTTGAATTATTATTTTTTTTCTCCTACAAGGGAAATTTATAATTGGGGTTAAGCTTTACATAGAATTTCTGTTATAGAAAGGAGGTAGAATTTATCGTGGGATATGTAAGATAAAACGGATATTCAGCATTATGTTTGATGGAGGTTAGCTGTATAAACATTGCAGGGGTTTTGCAGTATAGACATTATGGGGTTTTTTGATAGTATATTTGTCAGATATAGGATTAGTTATGAGAATTCAGTAGATAAAGATCATATTTTATTTTAGTGAAGAATTTCTAATAATTGACTATGAGATTGGGTATATTAGTTGATGACAGATTCGTGTGTCAGAGCAAGACTATTTGTTCAAAGATCATGTAGACTTCTTAAATACGGACACACGATGACTAGAGAATTCCCAACTTCATGCGAGGGCGACGACAAAAACAACTTGGATCTACAACACCAGAGGTCAGATCTTCACGAGGCGTCGTTGGTGAATCGTCTCAGGATACATTCTGGGACAAATCAGGAATCTACAATCTTCTATGAGGCGGGTGCAAGTTGACAACGAGGTGGAGGTTACGATTCATTCATCAGAGGATGCCGAATCTACAGTTCAGCAACTAGGGTATTAGGATACACCTACTGGGGTCACAGACTCTTAATAATGGCACATGCTGAGTTGTTTCGAGATGGTTCACGCACCCAGCCGTGATCTACAATTATTTGACAAATGCTACACAGTTCCAGTTATTGCAGTAATAACAGCTATAATGTTAGTCGAAATATGTGTTATAGGGGCTATCTTGCAAATATTATGAACTAGTATATACCTGTAGCCAATAGGTTTGCGACAGGGGTGCACAAAAGACATAGGTGCCCGAACCATCTTAAAGGCACAGTAATGGGTTGTTAACCTTAGCTCTTGCCGGTTAGAGACAGGTGCAAAACACTGGATTCCTTGAGGATGCTGAAATGAAAAACAGACAGGATAGCTTACCAGTTCACTTTGTGGTCAGTGACGCATCGAAGATCACAAGTTTCAGGAATGAAGCATGCATGCCTATTGTGTGCCAATCAGTGTGTGTGTGCATGTGTGTGTGTTCCTAACAAACAGAAAATGACATTTAATCTGGAGAACAAGTGCTAAGGGGGGACTCACTGATTGTGATTGACAGTGTGTGGATCACGCCTGGAAGAGGTGTTGCAGGTCCGTCGGACAAGGTAACGTAAGAGAGAACATTTGAAGTGACCATTACTTGTGTCTGGAGAAAGAAAAGTGGGGTGCGGTACATATTCTTTATTGACTAACTTTAATATTTAAGTGATGTAATAATTATCTCTCTATTTCAGATTGATTTGAAGTCACCAATGGTTTTATTCTATGACTGGTTTTGACCATTAATAAACTATTAATGTATGGACACTTAGGGGAAGAGGGGGTACTTACTTAAATATGATTTCGAGAGGAATATGATAGTTTAACGTTTCTTTTGAGTCAGAGTTAATTAATTTTATTCCCTTATAATGTTAGCTAATTTTGGGAAATAAAAAGTATATTTTTGTAGCATAGGAGTTTACCTTGGCTAGTCTGGCTGCAACTCCCGAGAGGATATGCAACGGAACACGGGTAGGTTAAGTTGCCACTTAGTTACTTTGTTTTATTTTGTTTAAATGAGTGTCATTTGACCTTAAAAATCTCTAATATATTTGATATCATAGATATGGGTTCCAGGAGTCGTGAAGTGAGCAATCGATATCTCCTACAAAAGATAATTTGTTAAGTTATTCAATATCACTACGAAGATCTTCGGTTATTTTGTCTGAGCACTTTTTTTGTTTCTCATTTATCATTTGCAGCCTCAATACACAAGCAGTGTTGACATCTCCAAGTATATGGATACGGTAATGACTTACTGTGCTGTTGCGTTGAAGTCACCAGTAATATTTTCCATTATTCAGGAGATGAGGTTGAACAGACCTAAACCCTTCTTTCCTGTTCACTGAAAAAATAGTACCTGGTAGTCAGCTGACATTTGTTGGTTGCAATCAAAGCAAGAAAGGGTGTGGGTCCTGCAACCTCATCCCCTGCACACTGAAAAATGGTGCTTGAGACTTCTGTACAACAGTACAGTAAGTATTTATCCATGTTCCTGAAGATTTCAATACTGCTTGTATATTTATAGTAGGCAGTGAGAGATAAAGAAAAAAGATGCTCAGACAAAATGATCCAAGATCTTCATAACGATGTTATATAACTTAATATTACATCTTTTATCGGAGATTTCAATTGTGCACTTCACGACTCCAGGAATCCAAATCTCTGGTGTCATCGTTCATTCATGGACCTCAGTTTCCTTGAACGGAGTCAAATCCATTCTGGTAGTCAATCATATGGACTGTTAATTAGAGTGGCATATCATTCCCCTTTCACAGAGCTAGGCAATCACTGGCGTGCAGTGGGCGGGGCTTAGCTGCAAAGAGACCTGGATTTTACTGTAGCATTTCATTTTTTTCTAAAATTAAGTTGACCTTATGTCAGCAAAAACTCTTGTTCGTCGTTTTTGTCATTTCTTTCTCTGTAGGTCTAAATCACATATATCTAAGGCTTACAGACTTCCATACATTCAAATGTGGGAATAGGCTGCCTAAAAACAGGGGAGCTACAAAGTGTACACCGAATTTAACCTTACAGAGGAGAGCAGGGATGGTGGGGTTGGGGGTGGCAGTTGTCACAGTCACAGATCAAGAGAGTTAGTGTGAACAGATGAGGGACACCACTTATAAAGATTTCACCTTTCCCTTTTCATCACATTTCCTGACCATATGAGTCTTTGAGATCTCGTAAACTTCGTGTAATATAATTTTCCTTTGTGTTGATGCCCAGAGGACCAGTAAACAACCAGCAAAGCCTTGCTGAAAATGGATATGAACTTCACAACACTGTGAACATCAGGAGACAAAGAGGGCCTCTTGAAATGAACTCTTCTGGCAACAGAACTGTAATCAAGCCTGGTGTTCAAACTGCTCAAGATGGCGTCTCCAGGCACAGCCTGCCACCTCCCTCGGAGCCAACAACAACAGAGTGCAGGACAAGGAAGACTCTCTTAATCCCACTGGCGAAAGCACTCCAACCAGAGGTTCTCAGCTCAATGGACATACAGTACTACCCAGGAGGTCTACAGAGGCAGGAGATGACGTCAACCAAGGCCTTCCAGAGACAGAGAGCTCTGTTAAAGCCTGGTCACTGAGCAATATTCAAAAGCAAGCTAAGAGAACGTATCAGGTAAATAAGATGTTCATGTTTCAGATTTTATTCATAATGACTACTTACTGTATTCTTACTTTCAGAGCTGATAATACACTGGAGACTTCCAGAAATTGACTGTGGCCTCTATGAAGATTATAAGTCAATGGTATATTACACCATTAGCCAATGGCAAGAGATTTTATCATTTAATAGAATGTTTAAGGAATTTTACATGACAAACTACAGTGATTACCAGACAGTTGCCCAAAGCATTAGCAGCTTTTTGCTACTGGAGTGAAAATTTGCTAATAATATTGTTAAGCTTATACATTATGATGAAAAATGATCTACTAGAAATTTTCTATGAGGTTTTTTTAATTCTTTGGAATGAATTAGTTACAAACTAACCACTCACCTTTCTCATAAGATTTTTGAGAAAGTGAGACAGTAAGCAGAGCTGATATGGGAAGAGCAGTGTGTGGGATCAGAACCTAAGCAGGCCATTCAGCTGAGCAATATGATAACACATTTGATCTGTTTATTGCAGGGTATAAGGAAATGGGTGGTGATGCTGTTCCTGTACTTGGCAGGACCCGTCCCGACGAGGCAGAGATGGAACAGCACATCAGACAGCATTATGGGGCTGTTGGCTGTAGTGGTGGGCCTGGGAAACTTTTGGCAATTCCCATACTACTGCTACAAACATAAAGGAGGTAATAAGTCTCTCTCTCTCTCTCTCTCTTCTGTCAGCCTATAATTTTATTCTGTTATAGCTACGAAAGGTCTAGAGTTTCCTATAATTAGGGACGTTGACCCGTTTCCCATCTTGCCGAAGGAGGTATTTCATCCTTATCCAAAAAGGCACATTTACAGGATTAGCCTTAAGGTTGAATTAAGGTTAATCCCAGGGGTGGATACACGGGAGCTATTTGTTTTTAACTTACAATTGACTTCCTTTGTTAGCATTGTATACATGTGTATGCATGCATGTATAGTAATGTATGTACATATATACGTGCATTATGAAAAATGCAACATCAAGGTCCAAGTATAATCTTTTGATATTTGTGTTTTACTTTGCACTGACAAAGAATAAATGGCAAACTGGCTCAAAACAAATGCTAAATATACCAAATCTATCTTTTTTCTTGGAGAGCTTGAATGGCATTAGGAAGGAAAATATGGCAGCAGTGCTAATTGCCTTCAAGTCTCAACCTTTTGTAGCCACACTATATAATGCAAGTAAGAATTGTATTTCTTCTTCTGTATTTTACAGTGTACTTCATCATTGCCTACGGCATCACCCTGCTGACAATCGGCTTCCCTCTGATGGTGGTCGACATATCCATTGGACAGTTTCTGAGTCTGGGGCCCACAAATGCCTATGCTTCAATGGCGCCTTTATTCTCTGGTAGCTAATATATACCTGCATATGAATAACTTGATCACGGAATATACAAAACGTGATGCTATGTATAAGTAAAGGTAATGCCATGGAGGAAAATGAAAAAACGAGAACTGCCAAGATCTTTTGTTCTTAATGACCCTTAAATTAAGGCAAAACTGTTCAGAACAATGAGAAACACAGTACAGGTAAGCATATACAAACAGACATTGCAGGACCTTTTGTTAATTTTGTATTGTCAATTTGCATATGCTTACCTGTACTGTGTTTCTCTGTTCTGATCAGCCTTGCTTATAGTAAAGGGTCGTCAAGACCAAAAGATTTCAGCAGTTCTCGTTTTTTTCATTTTCCTTGGTGGCATTACCTTTTATTACCTTATACCATATATATATATAAAAATAAAACTCATGTTTTTCTTAGTGATGATTATTTGCACAATGAATATCTTTTGCAAAGCAAATATTTTTGTGAAATAAGAATTTCTATATAATCAAGATTTTCTCTCTCGCTAGGTCTAGGCTGGGCAATGGTGGCATCATCCGGTCTTATAAGCATTTACTATGCTGTCGTTTTGAGCTGGACCATCACCTATCTTCAACACCCCATCTGGGATTACTTTACTTGTGAGTTGCTAAAGCCAGCATCGAATTTTTCAGAAGTTATTGTTTAGACAGAGTGGTTCATGGTGGTAGGTTTCTGTTTCATAATAGTAACAGTTATGACTTGCACCATCTTTTGCATTCACAATTGATCCCTGATCCCCTTTCCCTGCCGAGAGCAACCAGATTCGCTGATCAGCAGAAGTATCACTGTTTTGGGCAGGCAAAATGTGCCTCAGTGTAGAACTTCTCAGTTCCAGAGGGTCTTTATTTCTTACACCCGCTGGACTGTGGAACAACCTCCTGAGGATGTTGTGCAATTGGAACTTCAGAAGTTCAAACGAAGATGTTATGTATTACTACCCTAAAACATTTATCCTTGTATTTTGATAACTTACTTATAGAATTTTATCTCTCTATTTATTTGTTGATACACCTTTGTTTCTAATAACTGATAATCTCTTTCTGTATTTCTCTTTACATTTTGTTACTTCTTTTGAATGGACGCCATATTCTTTGGGATATTGAATTTCAAGTCAATGACCCCTGTGGCTGGCTTGTTTCATATAGATTAAGGTTATTCTGAATAATAATAATAATAATAATAATAATAATAATAATAATAATAATAATAATCATAATAATAATAATAATTATAATAAATAATAATATCATGAAATACAAAAAACCATTTCGACATCGATCGAAGACTTATAAGAAGCCTGTAGATCTTTACTAGTGATTCTTAAAGATTATTTTCAGAATAATTTGTATGGACTGTTATACTAAGTATAGTGTGTTAAATGGTTTTACTTCTTAACCTTGTGACTCTGAGAGAGAAGAGAGAGAGAGAGAGAGGAGAGAGAGAGAGAGAGAGAGAGAGAGAGAGAGAGAGAGAGAGAGAGAGAGAGAATGTTATTGCTAAAATGGAGTAAATTTTTACATTTATTAATGTTGACAATGATTTTTTTTCAAGCTTCCAGTTCTGTCTCAACAGAAGTACCTACCAAAATGCAACGAAGTTTTTCAGGTGAGTTATTTGAATCAGCCATGAAAGTAACTAGAAGTAATATATTCAAGTGGTAATGATTAAATATTTTCAATGTTCCTTTAAGGTAGGGACAGAAAGACTAGGGTGAGGGATCAGAGGCCTACCTGCTGAGACATAGGCCTAAGGGGTCATCGCCTTGCTCTTCCTATAACTCACAGGAGTAGAGGGGTGTCTTGTGTCACTAGACCAATGGTGAGAGAGAACTTCAATTCTCAAACACTGTATTTCCCATACATTTTTTTTTTGAGTGGTTTAACTTGATTTGCCCACTTGCTTACCCATCTTAATTATACATAGTCTATTCAGTGGCTCTATGCCCTACCTTAACCTGTCTTAGGACGTCTTTATCCCATATGGGGTGGTGAAGCTCTTCATACTCAACAGTATTTGCCCTGAATCTTGATGCATTCATCTAGTTTCTTTGCCTTCAGCTTAGCCCATTTCTACATGGGGTTGCTTTTTCCCATCAGTCTTCTCCACCTTTCTCTTAAGCATGCATCAAGTTTAACCATATTTTCTTTACATATGACCTTATGGTTATTTAACTTGAAAAAAAATTCATTGTATGACTATAACATACTTCAACCTTTTTTGCTAAACAGATTATATTACTAAGGTTAAAGTTCAGTTAATTTTCATCTGTATTCTCACAGAAATGAAGTGGTTTACTTGAAAGACGACAATGACTTCGAGATCCACCCTAAATTAGTTCTGAGTCTAAGTCTAACCTGGATGCTTGTCACGATGATCCTTGTCCGTGGCATTAGGAGTTCAAGCAAAGTCGTGTACTTCACCAATTTGATTCCGATTGCTTTGTTGTTAGTACTTTTGGCTTATAGTAAGTAATACACCCAGCTATGTTAGCTGTTAGCCAGTGCTTGGGGTGCTCTCTGGTGACATGTCACACCAACTTGCTCAGCCAATCTTCATTGTACTTAATCCAGTTTATACCATTCATTGACTATTTCTTTCGTTTCATTGCTGGGCTTTGCAATGCATTTACTGCTTCTATTTTCACTAACCTAAGATTCTTCATTTGCTACTTTCTTTTTGAGCTTGAATCAAACTGGGCCTAGTCATGGTAACATCGCTTCCATTGATGTTAAACTTTATAGAAAGGCTGCATATGTAGCTCCAAAAAACAGATAATTGAATCTGATAACATTATTAAGTTTCCTTGAGAAGCTTTGTCCACAAAGCACAGTAGTTTTGTTTAAAGCTATAATCATTTGGTGTTTTTTGCTTCTTTAAATCTCTTACAGGTTCCGTGAAGTATGGCTTGAGTGTATGGAACGAAAGCTCCAACTTATATTTCTCCCCAACTAAGGTAACTGTAGCCATACATGTATTGTAGGTATTTTGTTTACATTTATCAGAACAGTAATACAGAACCTGAAACAAGCAATTAATCTTTACATCATGCCAATTGATCTAATTACTTGGGACAAATGTGCTTTTCAAAAATCATTTTATCAACATTCTGTAGGAGAAGGCCTCCGAGCTGCCGTCCTGGGAAATATGGGCTGATGCTGCTTTTCAAGTTTTGTTTACCTTGGGTCACATGTTTGGAGGCATCATAACCCTAGCTTCTTACAATGACTTGCGACAAAATACCCTCTGGTAAGGAATAGTTCCGTAACTTTTGGTATCAGTGAGAAAAATTTACATGTAAAATATGACGAGAGCTTTGTACACTTTGTGAAGGATTATCAGGCTTCTATTATGTTTAAATGCACCCCCATAGTCTATGGGCTGAGGTTTAAGTTTCATAGTCACACGGATATTATTCATTGATTTTCTTCAGGCATCATCAAATGAAATAGCGCAGTTAACGTTATCCCTTGACCATTAAGACCTGGCAAAACTTACAGCTACTTTGAAACAAACCCTCCTTCCTCACAAACCACGAATTCCCATGGGCGGTGGTTGAGGGGGGCCAGTGCCATTTGTGCACCTCACTTGGTAAACTGAAGGTATTACTAAAGTGTATGTAGCATATCTTTCTGCCCCTAGTTGCACTCATTTTTTATCTTGCCTCCAACTTCTCTAACTGTTATTTCTTAGTGCAACAGAGAGACTTCCTCCCAATTCCACCTTTAGATTCTTGTACTTTATCTCCGTCTTTTTCTGGATCTCTTTATCTTTCTGTTCAGCCACCCAAACTCCTTCTTCCCTCTTTCCACTTTTTCAAATACTGAATGGTGGAAAGTGCCCCAGTGCTTGTCTGAATTTCATTCAATCAGAGCAACTCAAACTAGACTTGATGTGACTTATTTTCCCCCTTTTCTTTGCAGGACTGCACTGTTCATCGTCTTGTGGGACACCGCATAGTCCTTCCTCTTTGGGTGTTTGGTCTTCATCTCCCTGAGTAAGCTGACCACTGACTCGAATAATGGCATTGATGTTCTGTTGTATACCGCTCACACTGTCGGGGTGGAAGTCGTCTTCATAGCGTACCCAGCTTTCTTGGCCAAAGTGAACTCCCCTATTTGGTTTGTGCTCTTCCTCCTGATGATTCTAACACTGGGCATCGATAGTCTGGTGAGATGCAGTGAAAATTAGTCCTAATTCGATTTAGTACCAGATACAGATTTCTTGTCTATAATTCAGGCTGGTTTTCACAGCTGCATAGACAACATATTGTAAATACCCTACCAGCTGCTGCTATAAATAGATTTTACATCATGAACAAGGTTACTGATTACTTATTTTCACAAGTAGTAATTAATCATTTCATTAACAAAAGCAGGAAGATATTTGTCCATGAAACACAATACCTCCAGCAAAGACAAATTCCTGTTTGGTGACCTTTCCCTATAATTCTTTTATTTAGTGCCGTCAATTCACCATACACCGGGCATTATAGGCATTACTGAAGGTTCTTTGCAGCGTCCCTTTGGCCCTTAGCTTCGGCCCCTTTCATTCCTTTCACTTTACCTCTGTTCATAAACTCTTTCTTCCTCTTACTTTCCACACTCTCCTAACAATTGTTTCACAGTGTAACTATGAGGTTTTCGTTCTGTTACTCCTTTACAACATATCTCTCAATTTCCCTTATAGGTCCCAATGCTTGACCTTCAATCTAAATTTTATATTCCATTCCAAAAATTGCTTTTCTACAGAAGCTGTTGATTAGTGTAAGTCCACTGCTTTTCGTAATTAAATCCACTATTTTACTTGAATGAAACTGTACTTGCCATCTCCCATTAAAGAGATCCCACCCTCACTTCCAGATAGGACTCGTGGAAACTGTCACAACGGCCCTCTTTGACAACTTCACCCGTCTAAGGAATCGCTACTTCCCAAATGTGTGCGCAGTCATTTTCGTGATGTTTCTCCTTGGACTCCCGATGTGTACGAGCACCGGGTTCTACCTCGTAGAGTTTATGCACTCAGTCACTCACACATGTGCAACCTGAACCTTCCTCTTCTTGGGATCTCACACATCGTCCTCGTCTGCTATGTATTTGGTGAGTGACATATCTGCCGTCTTTTGAGAACATGTCTTTATACATCTCAAGTGTCCTGTAGGTTTTTTTATTCTGGTCAGGAGTACTGGCCAAAACAGTGACTAAATGAATTTTAATTCATTGCTTTAGTTCTTCGTATCATGTAATATCTGTTTTACTAAAGTAATTATTGTACAGTGAAGGTGTACCTTGAAAGAAGGGAGAATTCACCAGTGTTGACTTTGTTTTATACGATAAATTTTAAGTTGTTAGACAATAATAATTCAGACATAAATGATATTTCTGGAATATTCAAAGATGGTTTCAGATCAGATGATCAAGTTTGGAAAGCTCTTTAAACTGTAAATATGATTAAAAAAAATTATTGGCCCGAATATTCTGGTTTCTTCAGGGTCTGTCTCACTACATGTATGGACCATCCTAGACACAAGTTAATCTGAATTTACTCACCTATACCTACCCTCTGGCCACCGCCACGATACTTTACATCACTTTCCTCTAGAGCCTCCCACCAACAACGCTGTCTAACTTCTTGAACTTCCCTCACTCAAGTTTTCAGTCACCATTTAAGAACCAAAATCCTATAGGAGAAGGTGGGGAGTCCTGTGAGAGTTTAGAGATGATTCGATTACCAATCCTTTCCTTCCAGGATTTGATAATCTGATGACAATCATAAGACAGGAGTTGAAAGTCACAGTTCCTAAATTTATTGAATGGTACCTGAGGTTGCACTGAAGTATGTTTCTACTGTGACATTTTTTTGTAAGTATGAATTTACTCTTGTGAAGGAAGAGGTTACACTTAAGAAATGTGATTAGGGCTCAGTTTAAATATACCTTATTCTCTCTCTCGTTTTGATATTCCAGATGAGGGTTAAAATCCTGCCATAGACATCAGCATTTTTTTTACACTCTTCCATTTTGGAAATGACATTGTGATTATCAGAAAAACCATTCTGGGCAATAAATTCCTGTAATGGTACTGGGACTTTATGGACACCCTTTTATATATATAGTATATATATATATATAGATATATATATATATATATATATATATATATATATTATATATATATTATATATATATGCATATACATATACAGACGCCAACCTACTTGAAAACGGTTGCATTGAGGACGGCAGTTTGTATGTTGAACTGTTTGTAGGTTGGTTACTGTACTCTTCATGCCTATCTATGTACATTATGATACAAAATCATTAAAGTATTGTATGTTTTTTCATCCTCTAACACAATACACTGTATATACAGTCCTGTATGTACAGGAAAGGCGCACTATAACAAATTTGAACTTATAGGTAACATATCTCTGATTGTTTGTAAGCTGAATGTTCATCAAGTACAGTGGTTTCTGTATACATATACACACACCCTTCTCTTTCCCAAAGGGCCTCTTCTTATGGATAGTGAGTAACACTGAATTCCTGCGCACGGCGGCCCGCTCACTCCCTAGTATGTTCACCGCCGTTGGGTGGACCCTGTCCACCTCCTCATTTCTCCTGGTGCCAGCCGGCCTTCGCCATTTACAAGTACATCCAGTTGAAAGATAAGGTAAGTTAGGCCTATTGCTGTTGGCTGTATGGCGATTTAGTTACTGCTTATCTTAGAAAGAAAGAAAGAAAGAAAGGGGTAATCACATAACAGAAAGTAAATTTAGAATCTCAGAATGTCTTCATTCCTCTGTTATGTAAATTTAGAATCTCAGAATGTCTTCATTCCTATCTCCATTTGGATCTAGGCTTAGCAGAAAGAAATTGAGAAGTTGAGAGGGCACTGTGGTTAATAAAAAATCTATGGAAAGCCTTTTCATTAAGATTTTTCCTTTAGTTAGGGTCAGTGTAATGTTTTATGGTTCTACTAAGGGATTCAGAGCCGGTGGAATGTTGTTTTTCGGCAATAACTTTTTATCAAAGCATCTGATAGATAAAGGCGAGTGGCATGGTTGCGGGAAAGATGGGTAGTTGTTATATTTATAGAGTAAATTGAAGTTGGCGATGCCAGAACCGAGAAAATCACAGAAAAGGATCCAAAAACCATTCGTGACGTAAACAATATGACGTCATGAGGCTCTGCCCATCCACCAAGTAAGGAGTAAGTAATTCACTATACACAGTTTATGCAATTGTCCCCGTGATTGCAAGCTTTACCACAGCATGAATATGTCATTTTTTCTATAATGATGGGTAATAGCCTAACTGGCAACACTCATCTCCTGCTGCGGATGTAGACCTAACAAATCAGCTAGACTGATTCATTTTGTGGATGAATTACATACACTGAATTATTTGTAAAGGAGAAACAACGATATCAATAAAATGGAAGAATTCCAAGCCAACAACTAGACCGATCAGGTCTGCTCACTTTCCCCAATCCCTCATGTGGCCGTAGCTTTGTCTGTTTGTTTGCTTGTTTGTATGGTCCTTTTACATTTCATGGAACTAGTGGTTAATCAGCAAAGGGTACAACGGCTTTATGTGACTTCCGAACCACGTTCGGGCACCCAATTGGGTAGACCTTGCCTCTCTTGGCCTTAGTCCTAGCAACTGTTGTGGAGTTGCAATGAAACCTCCACAAAATAATAATAATAATTGAGATCGATAATGCAATCAAGGGGACGATGACAAATCCTGCATGTCATCACTGAAGCGTAGGAGCTAATATCAATTAATAAATAGGTCATCGGCAAGTGGGCATGGCCATAGTGAGAGATGTTTCCGCCATATGTAAGCTTCTCTTCACTGTGGGTGGGGCCTCATGACGTCAAAGTTATTGCCGAAAAACAATGTTCCATCGGCATCTGCTCTGAATCCCTTGGTAGTAACCTGTTAGTGGGGTAATGAGATTCGAACGGAAAGTTGTGTAGATCACAAACAATCAAACCAGCACACATACTTCACAATTATATTTTTATTCTTGTGTATCCAGATCTCATAACAGATTTAACTAAGACTTGATGTGAATCACAGATCAGTAAGCAATATTTTGGCAATAGTACTAACCCATCATCATTTCTCTTAAGGACTGGCGTTTGCTTCTGAGACCGACTCAAGATTTTCTTCCGGCGTACTTGAGGGAGCATTCTAACAGGCCAGACTACCGAAAGCACCTTGCCTATCGTCAGGAACAAGTCCTCAAGGATCTGAGAAGCAAGCTGGGAAGTATTCCTGTAAATATATCATCAACATAGGCCTTTCTAGAAATACAATTCTCATCTCGTTATCACTACACTCAGACCAGACATTCTCAACAGACTCTGGGCCAAAACCCGCTAGTCACTTCCAACCCAACTTGTCATAGACAGCCCAGTGGTGACAAGAATTGGCCGACGAGTTCAACCAGCAGGCGTCATATCACCAAAGGCTCAAAGTGATAATGACTGAACCAAGATCCAAGGAGTCACTCTGAACACTTTGGAGGAGACAATATTTCATAGAAACTCAAGATAGTCCTTCAAGCACCTTATTCAATATAAAGAATCCTATTGGTCAAAATTGTCTTCACCTTGAATAAATGAGCCATTTTATAATTTTGTTCACCAAAAACAGTTACATTCACAAGATGACACTACAGTCCCCTGCGAAGTAAGTCTTCGTGACTCATCTGGCGGATTTCAGTAGTCCACCTTTGATGACCACTCATATGCCTACAGGTCTACCTGAAAGAGTAAACCTGAATAGGTAGCTATACATACAATCACTTACCTGTTCAGTTATGCATTAGAGTCGTATACCTGTTTATGTGTAACTTCTGTAAGGCAGTGTAATAAAACGTGTTTAGTACCACAAAGTAAAGGCACAGTTAGATTAGTCATTGATTTTTTTTATTAAGATTAACATTACGAATACAAAGATGATTGCACTCATAGGAAATTAGTGTTCTGCCAAAACCCATTTTGGGTTTATGACGGTTTTGGGTAGGAAAACCACTCTACTTTAAGTTTCAAACAGTTTTTTTTATGAAATATAGGGTTGGGTAGTTCGCAGATCCGGGGACAGATCCGATAATTCCAGAACCATTACTCCAAATAACAAAATGCATAGAATAAAAGTTGTCAGTACCCACTTGATGTGAAGGCTGACACGGCAGTCGTAGCTCCCGTAGTTCTTGAGTTGGCCGCAGACAGGCGCTGTACATCGGCCCGCCCCCAACGAGAGAATTTTAAATCAAACCAATCCTGTATCAGGTTGACCCAGGTCATCCCCAAGGGACATGGATTAACTTCCTTCCAACCAATAAAAATGTGTCCCATGAATATGAATCAGACAATCATACCTTCAGTCACAAAATTTGCCCTTTCCGTTCGCCACCGCTGTCATGGACAGAACGCACACAGTATTATTTCCCAAAAGTGTTACAGAGGACGAGTTCGATAAATATACGCATTTCTATATTAGTATTCTGATAGAGTTCCTACGAAACACCGACGAATTTATGAAGTGGTTGTACAGAGAAGGGTTACTTGGGGATTATTCGGGGTTGAGTACAACGTGCAACACAGCGAGCCGACGGTTCATGAAACATGGGACCAGCGAGGCCACGGGCCAACCGATTTACATGTGGAGCTGTACAAACAGCAAGTGCGGTAAGAAGGTATCAGTTCGGCACAGCAGCGACTTTGAAATGTGAATAAGGTAAGTTTTATATTAATTTTTGTTAGCCTTAAAACTAGTGTTTCGGTTATTTCGAAGCCAGTACCGAAGCACGTGTTCGAACAGATCGGTTAGTTCGAACCCAGTACAGAAGCACGTGTTCGAACAGATCTATCGGCCTGACGGTGGGCACGTAGGAACATACATGGAATGCCGCATTTTGTATGTAACCATAGTGTTTCCGGTGAGTTCGAAGCACGTGTTCGAACAGTAAGGCCGTGGCAAACAAGGAAGGTGTTAAATGTTACAGTTATGGGGGGATTTATAGCCTAGGCTAGTCGTGTTTTTTTTGTATGTACAGTGGCTAATTCACTGTGGGCACGTAGGAACATACATGATGCCGCATTTTGTATGTAAACTAGTGTTTCGGTTAGTTCGAAGCCAGTACCGAACCACGTGTTCGAACAGTAAGGCCGTGGCAAACGAGGAATGTGTTTAATGTTACAATTATGGGGGGATTTATAGCCTAGGCTAGTCGTGTTTTTTTGTATGTACTGTGGCTAATTCACTGTAACCTCTGTGGCTAGCACGCGCAGCGCAACATTACCTCTTGCCAGAACATGTTGAGCCTGCCAAGAATCTTTACAAATGCGGATAAGGCGCGAAGCGCCGTTCCACTGCGGCCTTACTGTAACCTCTGTGGCTAGCGCGCGCAGCACAACATTACCTCTTGCCAGAACATGTCGAGCCTGCCAAGAATCTTTAAAAATGTGGATAAGGCGCAAAGCGGCATTCGCCACGGCCTTAACTGTGGGGGTCTAAGATTATAATTTTATGTCGCTTAGTGGTAGCCTAGGCTACGACGTTTTTACAAATAGGCTAGTCTTTCAAAAGTTTGGCAATTTAAGGGGTCCTAGGGTAGCCTAGCCTACATCAACCTTGACTGCAGAGTAAGAGGTCGGAGCCTATGTCGGTTAGTGGTAGCCTAGGCTAGACTTTTACATGTAGGCTAGTCGTTCAAAAGTTCTGCAATGTAAGGGGTCCTAGGCTAGCCTAGCCTACGTCAACCTTGAATGCAGAGTAAGGGGTCAAACTTTTGTATTAAGGGCCAAAGGTCTGGGTCTCAAAACTGGGAATTGAGAGTTAATTGCGCCATGAAAGTCCTACGCCGCTTTCCCCACCCAAAAAAATGACAATTTGTCGAAAATTGCATTTTCCTAACTATACAAACCTGAGGTCCTTTAACAATAGGAAGTAGCTAGCGGCAGCTGGAACGGTCGTAAGCTTCGAACAAGGGGAGAACGGTAGTTAACTGCTTGTCCGCGCGCGACTGGGAGGTAAACAAATCACTTTTGCTTTTGGCCCATGCAAAATACGCAGAGTGAGGGGTGGCATGAGGAGGGACTATATGTAAAGGACCTCAGGTTTGTATAGTTAGGAAAAATGCAATTTTCGACAAATTGTCATTTGTTCCGATACGTAATACAAACCATCGGTCCTTTAACAATAGGAAGACTCACTTCTTGGTGGGAGGAATCTGAGTCTTTTGATGAACAGACTGGTGTTCGTCCATCCCTGGAATGCCTCCCTGGTCGTAAGAGCGAGGGAGGGATCCAAGCCCTCTGTCACCGATTGATCGGGGGGGTGCACCGCAGGATCAATGGTCAGACCTCTGGGCCGAGTACTAAGAGAGAGGCAAAGCGTATCTCTTTCGTACCAGCAAGCAAGAACTTGTTCCTGTTTGCAAGAGGCAACATAAGTATGGGTTGTTCTCAAGCTGGCATCCACTTCCTCCCCCTTGTTGGAGGAAGTGGTGGATATACGCTCCTATCCCTAGTAAAGGGATAGGATGGGGCTCTGTTGAGTAGCTCACTGCATCTTGTCCTTATCCAGCAGGGTGACGACCGTGTCCCCTCTAACCACAGGTAGAGGGGAAGAAAAAAGATGGGAAGAGGAGCCAGTCACACTCTCATTCACTCATCCATTCTTATGGTCACACCAGGACTCATGCTGTTCAGCCTGCGAGGGTCTGGGTTCGCTACACAACGTGTTGAGCAGCTACCACGGGTCCCAAGGAAAAAGATCCAAGGACCTGTGGGCAATATCCCGAAGGTAGAAGGAAGGGCATGTGGTCTGGTTGACCAGACCCCTGCCTTCAGTACCTGCGCCACGGAGAAGTTCTTGCGGACAAGGCAGCATCTCCTTCGCATCGAAGGCGGTGAAGTCCATTAGGGAGGGGATTGTGAACGACTCGGAGCCAATCGTCAGGGACCGAAGGGTTCTGAGTCTTCGCTACGAAGTTCGGTACGAAATCGAGCGTACGGATCCCCATCCCTGGATGCTTGACTTCGCAGGAGAAGTCATGCAGTTCCTCAGAGGAAAAGAAGGAAATAGTCGCATGACCTATCCCTCTTTTCTACTTCGGTGATGTCCAGTACCCATACTGGTCTGGTCCGTTTGCCACGAAGTCTCTCGCATCCTCCTATCCCCCATGCAGTGAAGTTCTCCGGTAGTGGATAGGACACCGACACTCCATGGTGGTGTCAATGGTATGGGTACTGTGACAAGCTATTAAAACGAAGTAATGATTGCTCTGTAACAACAGAACTAAGTCAACAGCGTAGTTCGTAACTGACTCGGGCGCTCTGACCGCTGCCGACTGACTGCGTTTCGGTAGAAGGCAAGTTGTCAAAGCATCCGAGTAAGTCACGTGACCTTCGCCTTTAAAGGGTTATGCCGAGAGGACCAAACCAAATAATGTATTGTTTGTCACCAACGCCGGGACAGCGAGGGTGATGATTCTCTTAAGGCGAAAGTCAATTGCCTTCTTAGAGACCGAGGTCCTGAAGGTAAAACATCTCATGGTTGTGAATCTCAGCTAAGGAGAAACAACACTATGTACCGTTGAAGACGAAGGTAGATATTGAATGCAACCTACGTCTTACAGATGAATCGAGAGAAGGATTCTCAAGATTCATAACCTGTGCTTACAAATGACTGAAAACGCTGACCGCTATTCATTGCTGTCCGGTGAGAAGTCGTAGTTGCAATGAAAGAAAAAGCGGGGCGTTCTTCAGTAATGAAAACACAGGGGAAAGCCGCCTGAAGAACTGCTTCTCATGGGCTGAACATTTGGAAGTAGAGCTGTCAGGTCGGAGAGTAGGCGATGTCTTCTGACACATCTCGTAATTCGGGTTGAACAATGAACAATTGTACACCTACGAATACGAGATATTTTGAAGACAAACTCAGATGTCTGCAAAATCATTCGCATTATCGCAGTGCGATGCAGCGGGAGACTTGTACAGACTTCTGTTACCGTGCGGTAAACAGAAAGATGAAAGAGTCCAAGAGATATCTCTGTTGAAAATTCTCGCAATGTCGAAGGCGATGGAATCTAGCGTCACAGCAGTAGATGGTCCTTCATTATTGCGAGAATCCCCGTTAATCAGAGACCTAAGTCCATGATTGTTGGGCAGAGATACGGTTCGGTAGTCAATCAAAGCAGGGGAGAGAGAGACATACATGACCGTGCATATCGGAGGCCCAGCTGATACTGAGCTGCTATCAGGCAGTTCAATACGCAGTAGTTGAGCCTGAGCTCTCGCTGACTCGTCATCCTGAGTTGCCAGGTAATCCATTATTCCACGAAGGAATGCGTTCGGCTAGAACTACCGAGCATAAAAGATATGCTCGAGCAATTATATTTAGGCGAAAATGAATTCGGTAAATATAAAAGTTGAAATGGTGTTGTCGTGACAAAACCATAAGTATATAAAAGTTGAAATGGTGTTGTCGTGACAAAACCATAAGTATATAAAATTGAAACTGAAAACTCCTGGGAGGTTGCAGGCAACCCCGAGTTGCAGTTCAATTAGAATACTTCTCTTATAAGTCGCAATCCGTAGATTAACTAGGATATGCGCCTACCCCTCGGACAATTCAACTGCTTAGTAGAATCATGTCGCGAGGTTTAATTATACGTATATATTTGTAGGATTCTGAACAACGATCTCCATCCTAAATTCTTTCCTTCAAGAAAACAAAACTAAGGATTGGAGATCGACCACCTTCGATCTCTATCAAAGAGAGTGAAGGAGAAGTCTTCCTCGAAGGAAAGCTTCAATGGTGAACAGAATACTAAGACGATAGTTCAACGCCAAAACCTAGATATTCCCGTCCGATATTTCTCGATTTCCAAGGTGGTTGGTCGCCTACTGTGAGATAGTTTCTTTCAGCAGCAGTCTTCTTCCAAATGCTAGAAATTCCAGGAATTCGAGCATAGGCGAGGTTCCCGATTATCGTGTATATCGGGGATTCATCGTCTCGTTCACTTTGGACCGTGGTCTCGCGTAAGTGTTTGGAGATCGTAAAAAACTCTAACACTGAATGCGTTAGAAATTCCGTAGAATTCTAAGCAGTCTACGCCAACCCCCACCGAATTCGTCAAACGATATCGGCTGGTGGTCCTCTCGATTCCCGTAGAAATCGAGAATGGGGCAGGATTCCTCCTCAACGACCGGGGCTTACGTCAGGTAGGACCCGAAGGTCCCCCCGGTAGCGCAGTCCCGAACATGGGATCCTACAGAGAAATCTCTGTAGGATCCCTCCCCTTTCCCTCGTAACCGTAAGGAGAGAGGGAATGGGGGACGGAAGGAATTGGATACTCGCTGCCTTCCCAGTGGAACTAGCAGTTGGAGAAGAGTAGGAGCAGCCATCGCCTTGCGGCGATGGCCTCTCAGAGTCTGGAAAACGTATCGTCAGGAGAACACGTTTTCCCGCGGAGGGTTACGAACTCTCACTGTAGGTAAGGGTCTGCCGCCACTGTGAACGTCGTCTGGGTGGGGCTGATCGACACCTGACAGGAGAGAGCCGATACCGTCCTCCGACTCATTCCAGTCCTCGTCGAGGTCGAAACCTCTCAGGAGGACCGAAGGAGTATTTAAATACGGTGTCCGAAGACACGTAGAAACGCCGCTGTCGCAGTAGAGGAGGTGGAAGTAGCTTGATCGACCGGCCAGAACTGAGAGAGCCTTCTTGTCCGGAGACGAGAGAGACTGGTTCGAGACAGAATCGGCAAGCTCCGATCGCGGCAGACCCACCGTCGGTTTGGGTTCCCTCTCGGGCCCCAAAACGACTGGAGCAGAGACGTGGCTCTGCTGGTGGGAGCGGCAATCCTTCCGCAAGGTCATTATGCTGACGAATCAGCTTAATGACTTCTGCAAATTCCTCTGTATCTCGGGAGTAACCGCGTCTTGTGGAGTAGGACCGTCCAGTCCCTCCAACAAGAACAGATCCCGAGATACTCCTCCTTCAGAAGGAGGAACAGCGGCAGACCCCTGACGGTCGCCTCCAGCTACTTGCGCGTATGTCCTGGTCGGAGGTCCTAGAACCGTGCCTGGTCCATACGGCGTCATAGCGGGATCGCGAGCGGCGCACCTCTCGCGATCACTCATAGGTTACCTCGCTCCTCCCGGTGTAGCCCGAGGAGGTTGAAGGTACAGGAGAGGCAGACCTGACGCTCCCCCCCCCCTACTCGCTGGCAGGACCAGCGTGCTTGGAGGCTGCTGCTGATCGTCCACCCGCAGTGGCGATCGAGCAGCAGCCTAGCCTTGCCGCTCGCCTGGGGTGAGAGGCTCGGCTGAGAACGTCGACGCTGATCTCTAGCGTCAGGCGAGCTGTTGCTGGTTACCGCTCTCCGCCCGGTTCCCGATGGGAGCGGCGTCAGGTGACCTGCTAGGCTCGTTGTCGCGGTGAGACCGGCGAGCGTCCTCTCGGCGCGTCGAGCCGCTGGTACCGACGACCGCGGGGGACCCCTTCCTCGCCTCCCAACCCGTGGCTGGTCAGCGACAGTCACGTCAACCCGAGCAGCCAGCTGGTCGCTGCGAGAGCGTCCACTGGCCTAGCGAGAGTCGTCTGCACGACACTCGCCAGTCTTCTGCTCCGCGCTTCTGGTCTTGGCGGCGAGCGAGCTCGAGTGTCAAGACTTTGGCTGGACGGTCTCCCCGCGGGAGACCGTCCACTTGGTAACTTCTCGCTAATGAGAAGCCGAGGCGGATACTGGTTTAGCGGCAGAACCACTAGAACCAGGCGAGGAAGTGCCAGCCGAAGCTGTACTCCTCTGGTCCCCGTCTTCTTCTCCTTGGTAGAAGAAAAGACGGGCCCTGTTCCCGAGGGAGCAGGAGGACCAGCAGAAGAGCTCCCCGAATCGCCGGAGCGAGACGGCCCTTAGAAGGTCCCGAAGGAGCCTTCTTAGGGGGAAAACCCGGGTTACCAGCTGGTCGCATGCAAGAGGCGGCCGCTGGCCTGGCAAGAGTCACCTGAGCGTCTCTCACCAGCCTTCTGCTCCGTGCCGCGTCTTGGCGCCGAGCGAACTCTGGCGCCGAAACTTGGCTGCACGGTCTCCCGAGGGGGGAGAACGTACATCGGGATCTCTCGCGAACGAGAGACCGAGCCGGAACCTGGCGTAGCGGCATCGCCGCTAGCACCAGGCGAGGAAGTACCAGAGCTAACCGATACCCTCTGGTCCCCGTCTATCTCTTCCTTACGGAAGGGGAGACGGGCCCCGCTCCCGAAGGAGCAGGAGGACCAGCAGAAGGACCCCCCGTCCCACCGGGGTGGGACGGGCCCTTAGAAGTTCCCGAAGGAGACTTCTTAGGGGGGAAGGCAGCCTTCTTCTTCTTCGGCTTATGGGCCTTAGAAGTCGAAGGGAAGAGGCAGCAGCAGACGATGAAGACGAAGATGACAGCTTCCTCTTCTCCTCTTCCTCGTCAGCTCACGCAGGACAGTCGTCAGGTCCCTCCATCCAGGCCGGAGCCGGGGCTATTGCGAAGCAACACGGCCCGACTGCACCTGTCGGAAGGACCTGGGACTGGGGGGGGAGACACACCGTGGGCAGGACCAGCATGGACAGGCTCAGGAAGCAGGAGCGACAGGAACAGCAACCAGATCAGGGAGCGGAGGAACAGCGGCAGCGGTAGACCCAGAAGGGACAGCCAAGCCAACAGCGGGAATCACATCAGCGGCAGGTACGGCAGGCCCAGCGATCGCCTCGTAGAATCATCGGCAGCCAGCGGAACCTGGTTTCCTGGCGGCCGGTCCAGGGGCGAGCTGCTGGAACAGCGGAAGTCTGGGGCAGGCAACACGAAGAAAACAGGCGGCGGCGGCAACCCCACCTCGGTACGGCGGCGGCCCTAGTAGCGGCAGACGGCGTCATCGACACAGCATGGGGAGTGTAGACCAGGAGGGGGGGGAGCAGCATAAGCGGCCGTGGTAGTAGTGGAGACCGCCCCAGACCTCGCTAGACGCTGCAGCAGCCCGTGGATGCTAGGCACGCCCTGCCCTCCGCGGTGGTCCATACTGTCCAAGGGTCGTCTCCCACGGATGTAGCACCTGCGTAACATAGATAGATTAGTAAAAGGGGTTCCCTCACGCACGGGGGAAGACATGCCCCACCCGAACGCAAGGAAGACCCCAAATACAAAATACAACGAAGAAGCTGAGCGGGGGGCAGGAAGGAAGACGAAGAATCGGATACCAAGGGAGTCGCGGGAGAGCTTTCCGACGACTTCCTGGCAGACCTTCGCTTCCCCTACCCCTGCACAGCAGTGAAAAGTAATATGAAAAATGAAACAGAATACTGCCCTTTTGTTTCGATTCACTTCATAGAACTTAAGGGGAAAAGATCAATTCCCGGGTAAGAACGGAAACTTGATCCAATAATATGATGCTATCATAAAAATATATATTGAAAATGAAACCGAATACTGCACTTGCGATTCCATTTCACATAAAAAAAATGTAAGGATCAATTCCCGGGTAAGAACGAAAATTGATCCAAATTAAATTTCATGCAAATAAATAAATGAAAATGAAAAGAATATTGCAATTGCGAATCCACTTTCATTGCAATCTATTATACAAAATTAAAAGGCTCGTGCCGAGCGCAATCACACTCTCGGTAACGAACGCACAGGGCAAAAATATAATGAAAAGAGTACTTACATTTTTCAATTACACACTTTCGCCCAAAATACATGACTCGGCGCGAGCGCGCCCGCCCTCGGCACAGAGACATAATTCAAGGGTTCAATTCATGAAAAGAGAGGAAATCGCCGCATCTACGGCGATAACTCCATGTTGGTTCATAATTAAGTAATGAAAATGAAAACAGTGTACTTACAGTTCCATTTTCAAGTCAAAACAAACCAAATTAGTAGAAAAACACAATATAAACAAAGCATACGGCGATGACGAACACGTCCTTCGCACCCGCGGCCGAAAGCAAAAGTGATTTGTTTACCTCCCAGTCGCGCGGCGCGCGACTGTCGGACAAGCAGTTAACTACCGTTCTCCCCTTGTTCGAAGCTTACGACCGTTCCAGCTGCCGCTAGCTACTTCCTATTGTTAAAGGACCGATGGTTTGTATTACGTATCGAACAACCCGGTTTCCCAATGGGTCCCCCCTTTACCGTTTGATGTTTTTCAGGCTTTATTTTTACTGGGTCAATTACAAAAAACCCAAAAGGGCCAAAAAAGTTATTCTCAGCTATTTTTTTTTTTCCGGCGAAAATCGATCGTCCCCGGATCTGTAGTAGCTCCGAAATATGTATAAATCATGGCTAAAAAGGCTTTAATCTACACTTATCTATGGACCCTCTAGCGCGGGGGGTCGCGCAAGCAACACTACAGTATTCCCGGTAGGGAACCTCCTTTTGTCCTGGACTTGAAATTTTCCCTATAGTTTCCCCCTAATTTAGAGATCCGTTTTTCTAAATGAACTCGACGTTTTCTTTGATACGAGTAACGCGTTAGGTAAATACTTGAAGATACTCCAGTAAAGTAGGTTCTGTTCATTTCTTCGTCTTTTCGCAGATATTTAAAATGATTTTGCGTCATTATCATGTTGATAGTAGCATAAGGTAATAGAGATGATAATCAAGTAAGCTAAAAGCGTGAAATGTGGTCAGTGATAAGGAAAGACAAGTGTATAATCGCCCACATGCTTAGTTTGTTTACAGTGTAGGCTGTTCAATTTTTTCGTCTGCTCATAAATAGATGAATCTCAATAAAAAATTACAGTATGCGTTTATAAACATGGTTTCTACATATCTTCCAAATTTCAGGTCTAGGTTTACTTCAGAATTTACATATGTAAATGTAGTAAATGGATACTTTGACGGCCGTTTTCTCAATACCTAGATTTTCGTAAAAACACATAATTAACTTCAATGTTTATTGACCGAAATTAGTCATTCAAAAACCAAATAATAGAACATTAAAATGTCTAAATATTCATGTCACAGAATTTTTAAAATTTGATTTTTCCTTTTGAAATTATCGATAAAAACTTACTACATAAAAAATATACAATAAAAAAACTAGTTTTTTTTTTTTAATCACAGTTATGAGGTCTTAGTAGAGAAAGATATTTTTCAAATGGTTTTAATGAGAAATGTCGTTGAAAACCCTCCAGTTTCCCAGAAGGTTAATCCTCTAAATGTAATGGGATCTCTGATTTCGTAGAAAATCTAATATTTAAAAACACCCCTTTCCAACTAAGCGAACTTTAAAGACGTTTATGCAGGCCTCCTCCAAGTTTAATACCGGCTCATTGACAATGAAAACAGACTAAAACAAAATATGGTAAATTTCTCATTACCTCTGGGAATTCCTTAGAATATCTCACCTGTACTGTTTTAAGCGGAATATTTCCGATATTTAGACAAAAGATTACATTTGGTAAATGTTTCTTCAGGAGTCAGTCACTTTTAATATTACCGATATGCAATGATGTTGAGAAGGAAGACCTGTCTCGGAAACTCCGAAGAACAGTTATAGTTCTACCAACCTTACGTAGTTACGTAGTTTCTTTTAATTTTAAAAAGAAGTGCTTATAACGCTCTATCGGAAGATAGAGCAATGAATAATTAACAAACCATAATCATAATAGCAGTTAATATAGCTGAGAAGGCAAGATCCTCTCAGGAATATTTCATCAAGAGGATAGAGACAATTCAGCTATGTTGATAACTGAACAAAATGGATTAAAAACTTGAATAAATATTATTTAAAATATAATAAATTATAATATTTACAAATTAAAACAGTAATTGTTATTTGAGGCATCAAGGCATTTATTATTAATTTTTTTTTCCCATCTAACCTAATGTTGGCGGGAATGCGTCAGGAAGGATGCAGGGTTCGAGGCCATAGGACTACACCAGGGCTCTCTTTGTATATATAACCCCTTTAATACCTAAGCAAAAAAATGCCAAACACCTTTGTAAAAGGGTTCGTGCTGGCATAAAGCCAGGCTTTTAATTCAAACCAACTATAACACCTGGCCAGGACAGATTCATTTAAGGAAACCTCCTCGTGAAGAACTCTGTTCATCTTCACTGTCATCGTCAGTAATAAATTTCATTCTATGGTTATTGATAAGTAATTTCGTCGATCATTTGTCCTAGGGGCCTGTTTCAATTCTAAGTTTAACTCAGTAAGAATCCATTATTATGGGAAAAGTCTTAAACTTGAGCTTCCTATATGCATTAACATGTATGACATCTAGAAAAATGTATGAAATGTCCATCAAAAAGTAAAGGAAGATATCTTTCAAGAATGTGAAAGTTCATCAGCAAAACCATATTTCCATCAGGATGCTAACTTAGATAAAATTCATCAGGAAAACTATATTTCCATAAGGATGGTAACTTACTATGAGATTCAGGGCCTCTGTAACACGGTTTTTTGGATTTTGCTCCTTATCAAAGCATCGGATGTAGCTGAAAGTTGACATATGTATATTTTACAACCACACACAAATTTTATCAGCATTATCAATAACCTAAACCCAATAGTTTTAATTTTTATAGAGTAAAAATGATCTAGCCGACGCCATGGCCAATGATTGCGAGCCAAGAGTCGAAAAACATTCATTATGTAAGAAAAGTAAACATCGTTTTATGAAATGTTGCCCCGCGCATCCACCAGACAGAAACCCATTCACCTTATTCCATCGGCTCTGAAACCCATAGTAGTCAAGAATGGCTAACAGGATTTGGAATTGTCCCCGTGGTTGCAAAACTGCATTTGTCTTACGACTTGCAACTTTATACAATCAAAAGAAAGCCCGTGGCCATACTTACTATAGCCTGAACAGGTAATTATTCAGTTTCTAGTTTAAATCCAATGTTTATGGTCTGATTTGTATTTGGCGCTGTATTTAGCGTAACGTGATTACAATACTTGTAATGTCATTCAGGATTTTGAACATTTCTATTAACTATTCACTATGCCACCAAGGAGAGAGAGAGAGAGAGATTGTATGTAAACCAGTCTTATATAACTATTTTTGTTAAAATAAGATTTTTTATCCAAAGTAAACACAAGCTTATATGTGCTAAAATCTCCAGCAGACCAACGGATCATCCGATATAATTTTTTTTTTCTTCTTTCGTCTAGGGTTGCCACCTTGAGCTCAGAAAAATACAGAACATATACCGAGAGTTGTATAAGGAGGAAAAGTTATGGCGAATGGAGCAAGTCTTTTCAGCTGGGTTTCGGGTCGTGCTGTGAGCTCCCAAGAAAATTTTTGAAATGTGTCCTATTTCTGGAGCATTCTAAGCCTTTGTGTAGCTAACATGAGGGTGAGGAGGACATGTTTCATATTTGATGAGGACTAGAAGCTTGCTTCTGAGGTTGTCAATTATCACTGAAGTGACAACTGACAAGTCAATAGAAATTCAAAACAAAATGACATTCTGTGACACAATGAAAAAAATATTATATTATATACCTTCAAGTTTATTTTATTCTTTCAGGAAAAATACCAGGTATTCATTCCCCACTGCTGAACTACAATACAAATAGCCATTTAAAAGTAACATCATAAAAATTTTCAGTGAATCAAGGAAATACACCAAGCATGTTGGTCATTCCCAGGATTCCTACTTTTTCCATGAATATTTTGTGTTGCTCCTTGCTGCAAGGAGGGGAGTCTGGTCAGAGGTTTGGAAGACAGCCATCCACCTGGCAGCTGTGCCTTTGGACTTCCAGCCTTCTCCCTCCTTTAGCCTTTCCACAATTACGTTAATGACTGTTAATTCATCATACAGCTCATCCATGTTGACACTGAGTCTGCTGATCAATTCGAGTTTCTCCATGTCAGAAAAGTGTATCTCAGTTTTGATTAAGAGAGGATGGAGGAAGGACAGCCAATTTTCCTCTGAAAAGTCAAACCACTTATCTACATATGTGATGGCAGTACTAAGGAATGCTTGAAAATCTGCGTTTGCAGTGTTTGCTTCTGATGAAGAAAGCTGCTGCAGCTTTACTTTTGTCAGGTAGCCATAGAAACTATCCTTTCTTCTTTGCATGAGCTTGTTCCTGAAAGCCTTCATAATGGGGCAGAGGTCAATGACAGTTGTTTCGTTTTTTTCAAGTTTCTTGACGACATCTTCAAAGATGGACAATATGTTGTTACAGAAAAGAAGGTATACTTGAATGACGTCTGCTTCTTGTTCATTCACCTCATCTGCATCCAAAGGATGCAGATGTTCTGACAGCCAAATACAGAACAAATGGCGTTCTGTATTGGTTCAATACAGAACGCAGCATCTCACTCTTAAATACAGAACGAATCTGTATTTTACAGAACGGGTGGCAACCCTACTTTCGTCTGTACGACCATGTCTGATATAAAGACTTTATGAATGGCGGAACGATACATAGATGTGGGTGGGGTTTCTGTGCTAGCTTAGTAATACTACTGTAACAGTAGTGCCTCAAAATTAGTAATAGCAGTAATATACATGAATTAAACGTTTAGGCCAACTGCTGGGATCCTTGAGGATCATTTAGCACTTCTTACAACTACTCGAGAAATGAGTTTTTATAGCCAGAATTTAGATTTTCTAATACAACAATGTCCATGCTCCATGATAGCCTTCAGTGTTATCCTGAATTACGAGGCCAAAGTGGGTGGAGCCTCATGAAGTCATCATTCTGACGATAATTATTGGTGAAGGTTTAAAGCCAAAATACGGTACCGGCTATTTTTTTTTCCAGTAAATAGGTAGATAGCCGATAAATAAAAATTGCTTGACATTGGATACAGCAGTATCAAATCAAGCTTGTCTACTATGTCTGAAAATTACCAACTATTCCCTACATCTTGTCAATCTGATTGTACCTATAAAGTAGATTATAATTTCTTAGGACACTCATTTTGGGAGTTAGAGTAATAATCAATGTGTTTTTGTATTTATCAACATGTTTTGTTGGTTTGTTCATTATAACAATTATCACTGGAGAGGATTCAGAGTTCATAAAGGTGTACTGCTTTGCTTGTATTTAAATTTTTATGTCATTGTTGCCAGAGGTATAGCCTTCGTTACGTATAGCCAATCATCCATCGAGAATGAGGGAAGAAATGCTGTCATAAGTTACAACGAGTGCGTTCGAACCTTATCTCTGAGTAAGTTGGCCGTCATCAAAAAGTCACTTTTACATTATAAGTACCAAATTTATTCAACCTACGTAATGCAGAATACAGTCAAAATTTATGTGTAGATATAATGTGTATTCTGAATAAGCGTTATATCTATGAAATGCATAGATAAAAAGTTATTGCCAAAAAACCGTGTTACAGAAGCCCTGAATCTCAAAGTAAATGAAATATATTATGGAAATATACTTACGTAAGGATACATCCTGATCTTAAGAAAATACATCATGGAGATTATATTTCCATAAGGATACATACTAACCTAGGGAAAAATCATCAGGAAAACTATATTTCCATAAAGATACTTCCTAATCTTAAGATTATACGTCAGGTAAACTATATTCCATTAAGGATACATCGTAACCAAAATAAAATACATCAAGAAAAGTATATCTTCATAGGATACATCCTGGCCTAAAGAAAATTCATACATCAGTAATGGTATTATTCTACAAGGATAATCTAACCTACATTAAATACATCAGGAGAGGTATAATTCTATAAGGATAATATCCTAACCTAAAGAAAATACATCAAGAAAACTATATTTCTGTTAGTATACATCCTAACCTAACCTCTTTTGTTTTAACATGACCTGCAGAACATTAGGCAAATACATTCTTCCGCCAGAGGGCTAAATCAGGTTTACCGTTTTCGCTGATCTTCGCTAAAAATACTTGACTTAAAGAAAATGGTTCTCCAAAATAAATTACACTCAGCTGCTTATTACAGTCACTATATGTAGAAATACTGCTTTAACGGTGGAGATTCATTAAGAGAGACCAATTCTGCATTAGATTATTTTAGACCCATAGGAAATTGCCAAACAAAATTGATAAAAATAACTTAACAAAATTATCAAAAGTTGTTTAGACGAGACATGGAAACAGACGAAAATGGACGACCTGACTACAAGGCGACAGATTTTCGTCAAGCGTACATTGACGTATTCAAATATTTATTTCTTTTGCTTTTTTCAGTGAAATTTATTTTTTTGTTTTCAATATTGAAATAATGCTAAGGAGCCTCAGTTTGATATGGTTCAAATACAAATTATGAAAACTGCGGCATTTTTAGATATGGCACTTCAGGTATCCTAACGTTCAGGGTTACTTCAACTACCTCACATACAAACTACAGTTCCTGTCACCCCTTTCCATTGCTAAGCAGTTGGTCAATATATTATATGACAACCCCAGCTAACATGGAACGTATTTGTAACGTCGCACACAGACACAGCCTGTATTAGACACAGGTTGTCAGTAGGTTGGTGGATATGGCATTCAGATTCAGAGAACGTTACTGCAACGTTCAAGACACACTCATTGTTTCTTAGTATGTCGAGTATATATATAGTAAATTCTACTAAATTTGCAGAATCACAAGTGCCAATGCAAAACGGAGGAAAACTGAAATAAGAAATTTTAGTTAATGAGAATATACAGCATTGAGCTACCAAGCTGCCAAGTTGTTGTATTGAGCCACCTTTCCCTTGTTCGGCCCGTTGGTGATCTGAAAAGATTCTATAAATGCTTTATTAGGGTTGTGAAGCTGGAAATACTTTTAGTTGTTGAGATAGGAGTGAACAAGGGAAGGAAATGGTAGCAGTAAAAGAGGGCCATCATGTCATAATGAAGTAGAAGTTTGAAAAAAGGATTTTGGTGGTACAGTGAGGGTGTGAGATGAGGGTGAATGATGTCACTTTAGCTTTTTTACCTTGGTGGAGGTAGGCTGTAGAGCATCTGGGCATGCTCTTCTAAGTTCCCTATGATTGTTTTTGCGACTGTGGCAGCTGCATGCACAGCATCTTGTGAATTTAAATCTATTTGTGCTTCACCTTTTAGCCGTGCTGTTTTTCTGCACTCCAGCAGGTAGTGAAGGAGTGGTTGCTGTGTTTCTTCCTCACAGTGTTCACATGGTCTGACACTGTTTTCCAGTTTCCCAGCAGGCTTTGTATCCTAGCCTAAGTCTGTGGATGAACACAGCAAGTTTTCTTGGTGTGTGCCTGTCTATGGGAGGAGGCACTAGCAACCACTTATACCATCTGGCGGACGGGGAGTTCTTTTCTATCCACTTGTAAAGGTCCTTTAGCAGGTTTTCTTTGCAGAGTGGTTTCATTGCATCTGCTGCCAAGCTGGCCAGAGGACTTAAGAAGGGTGTATTGAACACTCACTGTAATTATGGAAATCCTTTATTTGAAAAAACGGCAATACCCTTGATAATTGGTGGACTGGAATAAGAAATTGGTTTGCTTCTTATCAAGATGTTAAGTTAACCACTGCAAGTTAAGGTTTTCTATGATCGAGTGTGCTTATGTAAGTGCGTAAATGTAACTAAATGCCTAGTTGCAGATTTGCTGAAGGGGAAAATAAAAAATACTGAAGCGTTTATCAGAGATGTATGGCATTGTAAAGACAAAAAACTTAAACAAACACAAAGAAACAGAGTAAGAATAAAATGTACGACGACACAGAAAGGGAAACAAATAGAGCTCCCCTCTTTTTCATTTGAAATCCCATATTCCAGCCACAGGGTTTCTCCTGTAGGGACGTAGCGGATGGTGCATCCAAACTAGGCTATGGCTGCGAGGTGGCGCTGTTTTCTGGCGGACCAGGCATCTCCTACCTTGGTAAAGGTGTGAATCAGTGGTTGGTGATCCGTTCTGATGGTAAAAGGGTTCCCCTCCAGCAGATAACGGAAAATGCCGAACAGCCCGATAGACCGCTAGTAATTCTCTGTCAAAAGTGCTGTATCGGGTCTCGGCAGGCTGCAACTTCCTGCTGAAGAAGGCGAGTGGTTGGGGGACTCATTGAATCACCTGCTCCAGGACTGCTCCGCAGGCGACGTTTCTGGCGTCGGTGGCGAGCTGTAAGGGTGCGGCAGGATCTTGGTGAGCCGAGGTGGCTGCCCTGGAAAGAGATATCTTCGTCTGCAGGAAGGCTTGTTGCTGCGCTGTCTCCCGCACCAGCTTCTTTGGTTTCCCCTTCAGGGCCTCCATCAGCGGGGACATGGTGAGGACAATGTCTGGTATGAATCGGAGGTAGTAGTTCACCATCCTGATGAAGTCCTGCAGTGCCTTGATTGTGGTTGGCATTGGGAATTTCTCTATTGCTGCTACCTTTGACATCATGGGATGGATGCCTTCTGTTGAGATCTCATGCCCCAGGAAGTCCACCTTCTCGGAGCCGAAGGTACACTTGTCGAAATGGACAACTAATCCATTCTCCTGAAGGCGCTGCAAAACGGCTCGGATGTGTTGCAGATGTTCTTGCGGTGACCTGGAAAAAATAAGGATGTCGTCCATGTAGCACACGAAGAAGGGCAGGTCTCCTAGTATGCTGTCCATCAGTCACTGAAAGGTGGCTCCGGCGTTCCTCAGGCCGAAGGTGGAGTAGGCAAAGACGTAAGACCCGAACGGCGTGAAGGTGGCTGTCTTGGGGACGTCTTCAGGGTTGACCATTACCTGAAAATATGACTTGAGAAGGTTCAATTTTGTAAATAATGTTGCTCCATGAAGGTCCCCCGTCTGGTCCTGCATGTTCAGCAAGGGCTAATGATCTGGAGTAGTTATTAAATTCAACCGACAGTAGTCCCCATCCCCACAAGGTCTCCAGGTCCTGTCCCCCTTCTTGACCATGTGGAGGGGTGATGCCCACAGGCTGGAGGGCTTCCTGCAGATGCCCATTTGCTCCATCTCTGCGAAGGCCCTTTTGGCTTCTTGGAGACGGTTCGGCGGTAGCCTGCAGAACTTTGTGTGTGGGCGGGCCTGTGGTTGCAATATGATGGTAGATGCCGTGCTTGCCCAGGGTTCCGGATTGAATATGTCGGGGAACTCCTGAAGAAGGGCGCTGTATTTGTGGGGTACTACAGAGCACATGGTAGGAATTTTTGGCCCTGCGGTGAGAGGAAAAGACCGGCAGGTCCCTGTTTCAAGGTGGCGTTTGCGGCCCACGTCAACCAGAAGCCCATGTTGTGCCAGGAATCTGCTCCGAGGAGGGGGATCTTGACGTTGGCGATAATAAAAGGCTACTTGTAGGTCCGACCTAGGATGGATATCCTGCGAGATCTCATGCCGAAGGAGTGGATAGGGGTCCCGTTTACAGCCATCAGGGCAGTGGTGTCATCGGGGGGGTGGCGGCTACGATCCTCCTCTGAAAGTGGGAACACTGACTGCATAGCTCCGGTGTCTACTAACATCCTCCTGCCGGAGATCTTGTCATGAACGTAGAAACCTACGGGTTGTGGCCTCTGAAAAAGAACGACCATGGCTGCTGATGGGGGTGGGTACCTTCCCCATTTATTGACTGGTTGTATGAGCATGATTTTTCGCACCATTTAGCGTATTTGCTGAATTTCCTATGATAGAAACACCATGCTGAGTTTCCACCTCACTGTTGTGTCGGAATCCTATTTGTACGGCATTGATTTCTGCCGATTCTGCTTCTGCTGCGTCGTCCTCTCAGGCAGTTGGTCGAAGGCGTCAATGGGGTGGAAAGGTGGCTGCCTGTGAGGACTCGGCCAGTCTGCGAGCCTTCGCGACCAATTCCTCATCGGATAGGGCATAGATCTCCGTTATTTGCTTCCTTACCTCTGGTTCCTACTGACTAAGGAATGCCTCCCGCTTAAGGATGATTTCCTTGCGTTGCCCATTGTCATCCCACTCTGGCAGGTCTATTCCAGGAGTCCTGTGGGTCCTTATCCCGAATGGGGTTTATTACCAGGTCGAGGATTCGGGCGGCTCTGTCGATGGTGGGCAGGGAGGTGTTGATCATCCTCGCCTTTAGATGGGTGTATTGTATTGCATCCAGCTGCACGATCATCCATGGACACATCTGCTCATCAATGAAGCCAGCCTTCAGGACTTCATCAGTGACGCTCACAATCCAGAACTGGCTTTCCTCACGCATGGACCATGTGGCTGGCTTTTTGGCGGCAAATGGTGGTAGCTTCACAGAAGGAGATGTGTCTGCCCTCTGGCATGAGGCAGGGGTAGAGGGGATGTTGGCTGCCCCTAAGGTACCGGCTGCTGTGGAGCGCAGTATGTTTTTCTCAAAACCGGGTAAACCAAGCAAATGCCTAAACACTCCTTGGTAGGTGTGCCATAGTTAGTCCACTAAAGGCGTTGTGTCGTCCTCGGAAGGGAATTCTTAGAGACCTAAACTGAGGCACCGTAATAAGTCCGCTAAAGGTCTCTGAAGGTGAACGGCAGTAGTTGGTCCCTTAATGGCTGAGCCAAAACCGTTTGAGTCACTTATCCAATCCCGGGGTCACCAGTGTGAAGTTTAGAGATAAAGACAGGTAGCTGGGTACTGAATATTTATTTACAGGTTGTTACGGACTCTGAGATCTCAGAGACAATGTTACGGTGTCGAAATATCCTGGAAAGGGTCAACACAATGTTACGGCCTCTGAGAGAGGTCTGCCTCACTTCCGATATGAAATAAAAAAAAAATATATCAACACCAACAGTTGAAACTGGGGATACGAATATAGAAAGAAACATTAACAGAACAAAGGTTTATTTACAAGCTTACTAACAAAAGTAATTGCAGAATGGTATCTCCTATTTACATAAACAGATAGAATCTTACACTGCATGAACTGGGGGAAACAGTGAGGCAATTCAAATACTTGCTAATTGATTTGGCAATTCGACGCGCTGGCTTCATAAAAGTAGAGCGGCAATTGCAGTCATGCTCTTGACTCCGTATTGCAGAAACTAGTCTACTTGAAAGGCAGGAAATCCCCAAAACCTGTACCAGGACCTTTTCTTCTCGGAAGTCTGCTCGACGTCTAGAAAATACGGCCGTCCACTCCTGAAGACGACTAGACCAATATCCAACCAACTCTCGAACAACTCTTCTTTTGATTGCTACTTCGTCAGTTCCTTCGTCTCTAGTCTCTCTCTGACGATCACCGCTGCTGATCTCTCACTGATAATCTGATCTGTGGTTCTTACTGAGGATATCTCTCTGCGACTAACTGGTGATCTCTCTCTTTTACGATCTCTTCCTTTTCCGATCACTCCTCTCCAAAATTCGTTCGTCGTATTTATACGGCATTCTGGGGGCGGAGCCTACGGCAAGCGTCACAGACTCCAGGGATTTCTAGAATTTCTTAGATGAACCTAGACAAAGTATTGCATCAGAAAACACGGCGTTTCTCACGTAACGACGGCACGTTTTTGCGCTCCACAACACGCCCGACGATTCCAGAACAGCCGTGAGGAAAAGGCGCCTCCAACACGGGCGCGAAAACCTCCTTACTGCCGAACTTCTCAAAAATGCGTTCTACTTTCCTTTATCTTTCTTTGCTAGGAAGCAATTACCATCACACGCCCCCCCCCCCCCCAAAAGAGAAAAAAAATTAAATCAACTGATTTTATTTTTTTCTAAAGAGAAGCAAGAATTAAACAGCGGGGAAACAATTCTGCATAAAGCTTTAATACTTCTTCATTCACTCAACCACTCGTGCCAAAATAGAAAACGCTCATTAGGCTACTCATGCTGAGAAAAATCTCTAGAGGCTACTGCTATAACATTATCCTTCTCTCTTACCTTTTCCGTTTTCTGAACTCTGATTAAAACTTATAGATACTAAAATACCTCTAGTGTTTTTCTCAAAACTAATCTCACTCAGTAACACTGTTACACGGGCGGAGGCCACGGCACGGGGCGTTGTTTATAATTCTGAAGCAAATTTACTTTCATTGCCTTTGCTCTACTCTTACCTGTATTAAATCTATAATGCATATTTCCCCACTTCTCCAAAATTGAAAAAGGACCTTCAAGCTTATAAAGTAAAAAGGGTCTTTCTCTCGAGACTAGTACTAAAACTTTATCTCGTACACACAAACTTCTCTCTTTTGCTGTAAGATCAAGTTTCTCTTTAGTTTCCCCTTGACTTCCATTCGGGTTTTCTTTCGCTAAGTGCCAAGCGCTTCTGTTCTCCTCCACAAGTTGCCAAACATCTCTTAGATTGTTTTTATAATAATCAATATTAGTTATGCAATCATTCTACCCTTACTTCTAGGGAAAGTTCCGAACATATTGATAAATGCATTATCAAAAGATTTGCCTACTGAAGGAATATTACCCAACTGAACTCTAGGAATTACTTGAATCGGTTTCCCGGCAATTTGATATTCAGGACAGCTTACAGCAAACCTCTTAAAACACACATCATTTTTCCTCTTAGGCCAAAAGTACGCCCTACTAATACACTTGAAAGTTTTATTTACTCCCAAATATCCTAGCTCATCATGTGCTAACTTTAAAACTAGTTCACGAAGCTTCCTAGGAACAACTAATTGTTCAGTGATTTCTCCTTTAATACCTGACTTCGGTCGAACATAACGACACAAAACTTCGTCGTTTAAACAAAAAGTTTCCTTACACACATCATCGAGATCATCATCCAGCTCACATTGAAAAATTCATCACCGTAACTAGGACTAGATACAGGTACATTTACAACGTTACTCTCGACAGCGCCTTCCGTTTGGCTATTACTGTTAACATCGATAGAGTCCGGTCTCTCGGCCACACTCATACCAAGATCAACCTCGCTACCTCTATCACACTCGTTTGAATCCACGAACTCACTCACGTTCGAATCCACGAACTCACTTTCGTTCGAATCCACGAACTTACACTCGTTCGAATCCACGAACTCACTCTCGTTCGAATCCACGAACTTACACTCGTTCGAATCCACGAACTCACTCTCGTTTGAATCCACAAACAAATTATGACCGTAGTCTACGTCTGTATCTAAACCCGACCTAGTTACTACCATTTCAGGCACTGGAATATTCCTCACAACAGGATTCACATTCTTGGATAAAGCTAAGTCATTACCGACAATAATGTCAACGCCTTCAACGGGCAAACTGTCCACAACTGCAAGATTTACTTCTCCTGACACTACCTGGCTTTCTAAATTCAACTTCAACAAAGGACAAAGAACACAAGTGTTAGGAAATCCACCTAACATAACTTTCTCTTCCAAATTGATTTCTGCCCTGTTCGGCACACACTCACTCCTTATCAGTGATACAGCGGCGCCTGTGTCTCGAAGCAAGACCACTTCTCTCGAATCTACTCCTCCATGAGAGGAAACTACTCCTGACAGAAATTCACCAAAAACTTTCCTAGTTTCTCTCATCATATCATTCCTACTTGACGAAAGGTTAACTAGAGACACTGATTTCTTACGGTCCTTCTTTTCTACTGCACAGTTCCTCGCTAAATGCCCTTTCCCATTACATCGGAAACAAGTTAATTCTGAGCCACTAGATGCCATTTTACTCTTACAAACCTTAGACGTATGACCAGGTTTTCCGCATGTATAACAGGAATAGTCACTTTTACTCATAATGCTATTACTAGGACTGAAACCTTTAACTGCTTTGTACTCTACCAGAGAAGGATCATTTCGTTTCTTACTAACACTCAAATTATGAGTTAGACTATATTCGTCAGCTAGCCTAGTTGCTCCTGCAAAAGATACTTCTCGCCTATCCTCTATATAAAGTTTAATCTCAGGGGATACGTTATCTTTGAAATTTTCTAACAACACCAAGTTCTTCAAACTATCAAAATCCTCAACCTTAGCAGAAGTTAACCAATATAAAAGCAGCATTTCTAACTTCTTTCCGTATTCTACATACGTAAAATTTTCATCCTTTCTCAAATTTCTAAATTTCTTACGGTATGCCTCCGGTACTAGCCTATACGCGCTAAGAACAGTTTCTTTCACAATATCATAATTATCACATTCCTCCTTAGACATGCAACTATACACAGTAAGTGCCCTACCACTCAAAACTGACTGCAAATATAAAGTCCACGTTTCTTTAGGAGAACCTACTCGTTCCATTAACTTCTAAAAACACATGAAATATGTCGTAACATCTTCCTCATCAAACTTTGGTACTAATTTTAGCACTGCATTCATACCTAACGTATCAGCTTCGTTTTCGTTCTCGCCTGACCGACTGTTACGAGTACTTTCCCTTAACCGAACAATTTCCAACTCATGCATACGCTCTTTCTCTCTCTCTTCCTGCTGCATTACCAACATTTCTCTCTTGCTGCATTCTCATTGCTTCTCTCTCTTTCTCTTGCTGCATTTTCATTACTTCTCTCTCATACTTTTCCCTTACTTTCCTCTCAACATACTCATGGATATCATTCCCCTCTAGACCTGGTAGCTTACCTGACTCAATAAACTCTTTCACCATCTCACTCATTCTGATTCTTTCTATATTTTCCCTGTTTCAAACTGTTAAAGTGTTGATATCCTGGCAAGGTCGCCACAATGTTACGGACTCTGAGATCTCAGAGACAATGTTACGGTGTCGAAATATCCTGGAAAGGGTCAACACAATGTTACGGCCTCTGAGAGAGGTCCGCTTCACTTTCGATATGAAATAAAAAAAAAATATATCAACACCAACAGTTGAAACTGGGGATACGAATATAGAAAGAAACACTAACACAACAAAGGTTTATTTACAAGCTTACTAACAAAGGTAATTGCAGAATGGTATCTCCTATTTACATAAACAGATAGAATCTTACACTGCATGAACTGGGGGAAACAGTGAGGCAATTCAAATACTTGCTAATTGATTTGGCAATTCGATGCGCTGGCTTCATAAAAGTAGAGCGGCAATTGCAGTCATGCTCTTGACTCCGTATTGCAGAAACTAGTCTACTTGAAAGGCTGGAAATCCCCAAAACCTGTAGCAGGACCTTTTCTTCTCTGAAGTCTGCTCGACGTCTAGAAAACACGGCCGTCCACTCCTGAAGACGACTAGACCAATATCCAACCAACTCTCGAACAACTCTTCTTTTGATTGCTACTTCGTCAGTTCCTTCATCTCTAGTCTCTCTCTGACGATCACTGATGCTGATCTCTCACTGATAATCTGATCTGTGGCTCTTACTGAGGATATCTCTCTGTGACTAACTGGTGATCTTTCTCTTTTACGATCTCTTCCTTTTCCGATCACTCCTCTCCAAAGTTCGTTCGTCGTATTTATACGGCATTCTGGGGGCGGAGCCTACGGCAAGCGTCACAGACTCCAGGGATTTCTAGAATTTCTTAGATGAACCTAGACGAGGTATTGCATCAGAAAACGTAACGACGGCGCGTTTTTGCGCTCCACAACACACCCGACGATTCCAGAACAGCTGCGAGGAAAAGGCGCCTCCAACACGGGCGCGAAAACCTCCTTACTGCCGAACTTCTCGAAAATGCGTTCTCCTTTCCTTTATCTTTCTTTGCTAGGAAGCAATTACCATCACACAGGTAAGCTCAGGTTATAAACAGCTGTGTGGATGGATCTGTGGTGCACAACTGACACTGACACAAAAATGGCATGATCCGACCGGGATTTGTATTTCTTGACATGCTAATTTACATGAATTATATTTGCTACATCGGGTTAACATATATGAATGAAATGTCGGTGGAAAGGCGGCAAAGTGCTCAATATAATGATGTGAGGTACAATGTGGACAAGAAAACTACATGTGTACATTTGAGCAAAAAGTGTTGTCCTTACAGTGTAGCCTAAGCTTAGTGCTGTCCTAAATGAACTGTGTGTTACAGGGAATCAGTATATGTAGTTTAGGAAGGTATAAGATTCAGTGTTAGAAGGAACAGATGTGGAAGGAATACAACTAGCAATAAGTTGTTTTCACAATGTAACCGGTATCCACCTACCTAGTACAGTTAAGGACTAAGGAATATTAAAGAAACCACAGGTGGCTAGCCTTTGCCTCAACCTTACCATAAAAAGAAAGATTCGTCCGTTTACGACGTCATGCACCAGCTCCAGCTAAGAATAAACCTGGAATTTTAGCCTAGACCTGTGAGGCACACTTGTATTAGCCTATGCCAAGGTTTGAATTGTTATGTATAGTTTTGGAAGATCATACAATAGAATAGCGGAGATAATGAAATAGCATTTTTTTAACGTTTAAACTGTTGACAACTCATTGTTTTTAGGGACTATGGCTGCAAGTTGTTGAAACGACCAACTGATGGATCATACATCAAGAGAGAGAGAGATTACGACAGGAGTACATTGCAAGTGGATAGCTAAGAAACAGGAACGAATCAAACAAGTAAGTTCCGAAGGAGGAAATGGTTACTGCAGTGATTCTGATGATTCAGTGCATTTTGTATCAGATGCTGCTGCACAAGATGGTGCTGTGTTGGTTCTTCAGGCTCTAATAATGACACCAACAATGATGCTCATGCTGGTATCCCCTCTAGCAGTGAAGATGAAATCTGGGATGACATTGTCACGTGATTCTGAGGAGGTTGAGGAAGCTGTTTTAAGTTTAGAAGAAGGACGATGTGATTGGGTATTGCAGTTCTCAACTCCACAAAATGCCTCAACTCCATGTAAAATCTTAACTCCACGTGACACCTCAACTCCATGTAATGCCTCAACTCCACGTAATGCCTCAACTCCACTCGTTGAACCATACTCTGGTAGTGATAGTCTTGGTGTATCAAATTTATAGTTTAATCGCATGTGATGTTTAAATTATGCTTGTTACGACCTCTAAGAGAGCCCCGCTTCAGGTTCGATATGAAATAAACAAAAACAAAAAAATTTGACATCAACAGTTGAAACTGGGGATACGAATATAGAAAGAAACACTAACACAACAAAGGTTTATTTACAAGCTTACTAACAAAGGTAAATGCAGAATGGTATCTCCTATTTACATAAAAAAAAAATAGAATCTTACACTGCATGAACTGGGGGAACAGTGAAGTAATGGAAGTACTTGCCGTCTAGTTTGGAAACTCAAAACAATGACTTCACAAAAGGAGAACTGCGATTGCCGACATCTTCTTGACTCTGTATTGCAGAAAATAATGTCTACTCTTGATACCCGAGGGACAGGAACTTCCCAAAACCTCTAGCAGAATATCTCTTCTCTGAAGTCTCCCCCAACGTCGAAATAACTCTGTCGTCCACTCCTGAAGATGGCTTGACCAAAATTTGTCCAACCTCTCTCGAGTGATTTTTCTTCTGTTCCTTCTCTTATCTCTCTCGGATGATCTCTGCTGCTGCTGATCTCTCACTGATAATCTGATCTGTGGCTCTTACTGAGGATATCTCTCTATGACTAACTGATGATCTCTCTCTTCTCCTACTTCGTCCGTCGTATTTATACTGCATTCTGGGGGCGGGGCCTACGGCGAGCGTCACAGACTCCCGAGATTACCGGAACTTCTTAGATGAATCTAGACGAGGTATTGCATCAGAAATCGCGGCGTTTCTCACGTCACATCGGCGCCTGTCGAGTCCCACAACCCTCCTGCCGATTCTAGAACCATCATGAGAACAGGCACCTCCAACACAATGCACTACTGCCTCCTTGCTGCCGAACTTCTCGAAAATGTGTTTTCCTTTCCCTTTATCTTTCTTTGCTATGAAGCAATTACCTTCACACGCGCTCCCCAAAAGGAGAGAAAAAAAAAATCAACTGATTTTTTTTTCTAAAGAGAAACAAGAATTAAACAGCAGGGAAACAATTCTCCATAAAGTTTTAATCCAGTCAAACACGCACGCTTCTCCACTCACACACTCACTCGTGCAATAAAAGAAAACGGTTATTAGGCTACTCATTCTGAAAACTCTAGAGAGGCTATCTGCTATGACATTATCCTTCTCTCTTACTTTTTCCGTTTTCTGAACTCTGGTCAAAACTTTAAAAGACTAAGACACCTCTTGCGTCTTTCTCAAAACTAATCTCTCTTTCTGGGACACAATTACCAAGGGCACGGCAGCGGCCACGGTACGGGGCGTTCTTTATAATTCTGAAGCAAATTTACATTTATTGCCTTTGCTCTACTTTTACCTACATTAATTCCATAATGTGCATTTCCCCTCTCCTCTAACACTGAAAAAGGACCTTCGAACTTATAAGGTAGAGCGGAACCTTCTTTTTGGACTAGTACTAAAACTTTATCTCTTACACACAAACTTCTCTCATTTGCTCTAAGATCATGTTTCCCTTCAGTTTCCCCTTGACTTCCTCTCGTGCTTCCGTTCTCCTTCGCTAGTTGCCAAACATCTCTTAAATTGTTTTTATAATACTAAAGATTAGTTATGTAATCTTCTCTACCCTCACTTCTAGACAAAGGTCCGACCATATTGATAAATACATTCTCAAAAGATTCGCCTACTGAAGGAATATTACACAACAGAGCTCTGGGGATTACTTGATTCGGTTTCCCGGCAATTTGGCATTCATGACAGCTTAAAACATACCTCTTTACATAATTTTTCATTTTAGGCCAAAAGTATTGCCCTACTTAATACACTTTGAAAGCTTTATCATTCCCAAAATGTCCTTGGTCATCGTGTGCTAGCTTCAAAACTAGCTCACGAAGCTTCCTAGGAACCACTAATTGTTCGGTGATTTCCCCTTTACTACCTGACTTCGGTCGAACATTATGACACAAAACTTCGTCCTTTAAACAAAAAGTTTCCTTACACACATCATCGAGATCATCATCCAGCTCACATTAAAAAATTTGGGTTAGTGTCTCATCCTCTCTCTGCAACTTGACTAGCTCATCCTTATCGAAACGTTAGAGCCTAATTCATCACTGGAACTAGGACTAGATGCCGGTATATTTACTACGTTACTCTCGACAGCTACACCTTCCTCTTGGCTATCACTGTCAACATCGATAGAGTCCAGTCTCTCAGCCACACTCATGCCAAGATCAACCTCGCTACCTCTATCACACTCGTTCGAATCCACGAACAAATTATGACCGTAGTCTATGTCTGGATCTAAACCCGACCCAGTTACTACCATTTCAGGCACTGGAATATCCCTCACAACAGGATTCACATTCCTGGATAAAGCTAAGTCATTACCGAGAATGTCAACGCCTTCAACGGGCAAACTGTCAACTACTGCAAGTTTCACTTCTCCTGACACTACCTGACTTTCTTAATTCAACTTCAACAAAGGACAAAGAACACAAGTGTTAGGAAATCCACCTAACATGACTTTCTATTCCATATTGATTTCTGCCCCGTTCGGCACTCTCTCTCTCCTAATCAGTGAGACAGCAGCTCCTGCGTCTCGAAGCAAGACTACTTCCCTTGAAAATACTCCTTCAAGAGAGGAAACTATGCCTTTTGACAGAAATTCACCAAATATTTTCCTAGTTTCTCTCATCACACCATTCCTACTTGACGAAAGGTTAAATAGCAATACTGGTTTCTTACCGTCCTTCCTTTCTACTGCACAATTTCTCGCTAAATGCCCTTTCCCATTACATCGGAAGCAAGTTAATTCTGAGCCACTAGATGCCATTTTACTCTTACAAACCTTAGACGTATGACCAGGTTTTCCGCATGTATAACAGGAATAGTCACTTACTCGCATTGCTATTACTAGGACTAAACCTTTACTGCTTTGTACTCTACCAGACGAAGGATCATTTCGTTTCTTACTAATTTTAGTTGCTCCTGCAAAAGATACTTCTCGCCTATCCTCTACATAAAGTTTAATCTCAGGGGATACGTTATCTTTGAAGTTTTCTAACAACACTAAGTTCTTCAAAGCATCAAAATCCTCAACTTTAGCCAAAGTTATCCAATCAAAAAACAGCCTTTCTAATTTCTTACCATATTCTACATACGTAATATTTATATCCTTACCATATTCTACATACGTAATATTTATATCCTTTCTCAAATTTCTAAATATCTTACGGTAAGCCTCTGGTACTAACCTATACGCGCTAAGAACAGTTTCTTTCATGATATCGTAATTATCACATTCCTCCTTAGACATGCAACTATACACAGTAAGCGCCCTACCACTCAAAACTGACTGCAAATATAAAGTCCGCATTTCTTTAGGAGAACCTACTCGTTCCATTAACTTCTCAAAACACATGAAATATTTTGTTACATCTTCCTCATCAAACTTTGGTACTAATTTCAACACTGCACTCATACCTAACCTATCAGCTTTGTTTTCGTCCTCGCCTGTCCCACTGTTACGAGTGCTTTCCCTTAACCGAACAATTTCCAACTCATGCATACGCTCTTTCTCTTTCTCTTCCTGCTGCATTACCAACATTTCTCTCTCTTGTTGCATTTTCATGACTTCCCTCTCTTGCTGCATTTTCATTGCTTCTCTCTCTTTCTCTTGCAGCATTTTAATTACTTCTCTCTCAGCCGCTCTTTCATCTCTCTCATACTTTTCTCTTTCTCTCTTCTCAACATACTCACGGAGATCATTCCCCTCCAGACCCAGGTAAATGCAGAATGGTATCTCCTATTTACATAAAAAAAAAAATAGAATCTTACACTGCATGAACTGGAGGAACAGTGAAGTAATGGAAGTACTTGCCGTCTAGTTTGGAAACTCAAAACAATGGCTTCACAAAAGGAGAACTGCGATTGCCGACATCTTCTTGACTCCGTATTGCAGAAAATAATGTCTACTCTTGATACCCGAGGGACAGGAACTTCCCAAAACCTCTAGTAGAACGTCTCTTCTCTGAAGTCTCCCCCAACGTCGAAATAACTCTGTCGTCCACTCCTGAAGATGGCTTGACCAAAATTTGTCCAAACTCTCTCGAGTGACTTTTCTTCTGATCTTTCATCGGTTCTTTTTTCTCTTATCTCTCTCGGATGATCTCTGCTGCTGATGATCTCTCACTGATAATCTGATCTGTGGCTCTTACTGAGGATATCTCTCTGTGACTAACTGATGATCTCTCTCTTCTCCTACTTCGTCCGTCGTATTTATACTGCATTCTGGGGGCGGGGCCTACGGCGAGCGTCACAGACTCCCGAGATTACCGGAACTTCTTAGATGAATCTAGACGAGGTATTGCATCAGAAATCGCGGCGTTTCTCACGTCACATCGGCGCCTGTCGAGTTCCACAACATTCCTGCCAATTCTAGAACCATCATGAAAGGGAACCAGGGGGCACCTCCAACACAATGCGCTAATGCCTCCTTGCTGCCGAACTTCTCGAAAATGCGTTTTCCTTTCCCTTTATCTTTCTTTGGTATGAAGCAATTACCATCACAATGCTAATATGTTGTTGTAAATTTATTTGTACATATACATTTTCTAACCTTTAACGAAGTCACTGCTAAGAGCTACAAAGTAACTATACCCCATTTTCTTTAGTATAAGCTCTGCAGAAAAATTAACATTATATTTTGAATAACTTGATTAACTTTACTTAGCATTTAAAATATTTGATAGATAGATTTAATAACTAGATTTAACTGTCCCTTCAAATTATTTAAGAAATTATTTAATTGATTTGGCGAGTGATAAGAACCATTGACCTGACATAGGCCTTTCAAGGTGTAGGCTTTAGGTCGGCGCGCGGGTTTTTGGGCTCTTGTTCAAACAGACGGCGAGCGAAGAAGGCGACAACTAGTTCGGCGACTTCGCCCTTAAGTTTAATTTACGTTGTGTAGGGTTTTAGAAATTAATAACCCTTTAAATAATTGGTTTGTATGATCTCCTTTCCTGTTTGTACCTATCCTAAACCTCATCCTGTCCGAATATCCTTATCTGCAACCAAAACTTTTTAACAGCCTTCGTCACTGATCGGTCGACGAAAATCATTATAAGTGGAAGAATAACATTAATTTTCTTATCAACGTACCAATTTATTTCCACGAATGCGATTAGAGGTCGCTGGGTTTGCTGATTAAATATATAGGATTTGTTTTTAGTTTATACATGAATTAAGAGGTGTGTGTCCAAACTGGGTTAACTTGAAGGTAGGTCAAATACTAATTTTCCACAAAGACTAGACCGCCATTATTGGACGGCTGATTTGAGCCAACAGACTTTTCGTCAGGAAGCGGTTTCGTCTTTTAACGTTTAACTTACGTATTTAACTTAACTTACTTATTCAAGACGTAATACACTGTTTTCTTTACCTTGACTAAATTTTAAGCCCCTTTTACATAGTTAGGCTATTGTAATATTGGAGTTTGTGAGAATTAATTAGGCATAGACTCAGATTGAATAATTTTACAAAGGCTTATATAATTATATGGGCGCAGTAATAAATTTAGTCGAAATTAGGTCTGTCTGTTTACTTAGCATTACTATTCGGGATTAGTTTACTTTAATTTTACTTTGACCGGGTCGGAACTTAATTGAAACTTCTGGGACCAAACTGAACTACCCTGGGAATTTTATGGCCTTGGTTTGATTTATTCATAGTCCTATTTAGATTAATTGCATTTACCTGAATTACTTTTACCTGAATTTAACTAGCCTACTTAAGCTTACCAAGCAATTATTAATCTTTTGGATTTTCTGGCACAAGTCTGAAAACACGTTAGGCGCACGGAAGAATTGTGTGCTTAACAGCCCGTTTTATACCATTTACTAAATTACTACTAGAGAACACTCAGTGGAAGGAATTACCCTTGTAATTTTGTAGAGTATATTCCTTCGATCTTCCCACTGAGCGAAACAAGTTTCCCACATATGTAACAGTTTCCTGAACAGTTAAGTAAACAGGTGTTTTCATTTTGTTGTACAGACTTAAGGGAAAGGCTGGAACAAATTAAGAAAAAAATGGACATGCTAATGGAGAAGATGGAGTTTATGATTCATTGTGAGGAGCTGGCAGACACCAACTTTATGGGGGATTTAGTTAACCAGCCAGCGGAGACCATGAATGCGCTTGAGGATTGGTGTAGGAGGTTGGATGATCCTGCATTCAGGAAAGCTGTGGTAAGTGAGCATAATGGCTGTTTAATGTATCACATTTTGACCAATAGCATCTGCTAGATTGTCTCTAATTTGCTGTTGTGGTTGATTTTGACGTTTGTGTTATTTTTAAACTGGTAATGAAATTTCTACAATTTTGTTATTACATTTGAAATTTGTAGAAGTGTTGTACTGTTAAACAGTTTTTAAACATATAACTTTGTAGATTAGATCCTGACCTATGGGGAAATCCATAAGGTTTAATTTCTTTCACACAAAGGTCTATATTTTCACTCACTTGGAGCTTTCGTCCAGATGACTGAAGCTCTTGTGTAAGTAACGAGAACTTTATGAATTGTTTTAACTGTAATAAATAGATGTAAATCTGCAATTTGAATGGCACCTTGGTATCACATTCCAAACACTGATGCAATATACACTTGTTACAGATCTTAAATGCCCTTAAAGATATAGGAGTCAAACATGAGGGCAGTGGTAAGGAAAATGATGGCCAGCATTGGCACCCAGGCTCTTTGGGCCCAATACAGCTTTCAGGGCAGGAAGAAGGCCATGTTCGACCGAAAGCCTCTTTCATCCATTGTTCTATGATGGTATGTTTTCTTGTGTAGTGAAACTATATCACATATATAAGTATACATTTTCAAGCTGACGTTTCTTTGATGTACAATGCAGTACAATTAAAACTGACTAAATGTACTATATGTACATGCTACATAATCCATGTAGATTTCTATGTTAAAATTTATACATTTTCCTCAAAAGAATCAAGAAATATTCACAACAGTCAGGCGGGTTCCGTTATAAGTTATTGCAAAATTAAGACAACTTTGATTAGAAAATAATATTCGGATATATATATATATATATATATATATATATATATAATATAGATATATATATATATATAAAATATATATTCTATGTACCGTATGTATGTATGTATGTATTAGGGGCTTGTGCCTTGTATGATAAGGCGCCCTATGAGGTAATGTTAGACTTGCGATAATCATACGCTAAGTCGGTTGGTATTGCACTTCCATATTCGTGGGAGTGACTTGGGGTTTGTAGATCACTTACGAAGTCGGTATTATCTTCTTGGTTACGACGATGATGTGTTAAACTCATGGTGAGGAGGTTCTTGTAGAAAAACACTAAGTATATATATATTCTCTGAAGTTTTACATGGTGAAGATCAGATATGATTGTACAAGTCTTCTAATAACGATAGCTTGATCGCTTCTGCCAATGATGATGGCTAATCCTATTCCACCTCTACATGATAAAGCTTAGGTAAAGAGGTACAGGTCTTCTAATGACGATAGCTAACTCTGTTCTGCTTGTCTACCATCTCTGTTACAAGTTATGAAGGAACAGACAGTAGTTCGAACATATGAACATATTACAAATGACATAGTTTCATACGAACACACAATCAAATGAGACACGCTACAGATCACGTAGGCCGTTTGAATCATAGGTCGGGGTAGTTGTCTCAAGCAGGGAGCTTGGACTGTTTCAAAACAAATGAATGACCACAGATGACGGCATGTCAACTTAGCCTACATACTTATTGTATACGTTCCCATCTTAGCGTCTCTAGTCTGATCACATTCCTGCAAGCAATCTTTTATATATATGGACTAACATTCCATATTATTATTATGTAAACACTTACATCAGCTCGGTCAGCTACAAAACCAACTACTGAATATTACTCAAACTTGACTTTGCATTTGACTTATAGGAGGTGATACAGACACTATGTGAATAATATATATATATATATATATATATATATCATAATATATTATATATATATTAGTAAATAAAAAATTCATGGTGTACATGAATTGATTCAAGTAATAAAATAGAGAAAACAATGATATTGGTAAATAATAGTGATCACGTGATATATAATGATACAGTTTTTTCACTTCATCTCATTAAGATACATATGCTACAGAAAATACTAATGTACTCTGACAATTGCATAGAATGAAGATTAACATGATAAAAATCATATTTTTAACTGATAAAAAATTTCATATACTGAATTTGATAACAGTTTAATGTTTATGCTGATTGATTCGTTGATTTTTATGCTAACTGTTACATATTGATTCATTAATCAATATACTAAACTCATATTTATAACTGCAGGTATTGGTAAGATAAAAAGGAACAGCATTGATTATAGGGCTATCCTGAATTTGTTTATACTAATGTATATGGATTCATATAGAATTATGATTAATATATGTGCACTTTAAATAGATTCCTATTGCGTACACGCAAAGATATATTTCGATTCCGTTATTTATGATCATTTATATATAGATTCCTAGTGCGTATACGCAAAAAATATATGTCGATTCTGTTATTATGATCATTTATATATAGATTCCTAGTGCGTATACGCAAAAAATATATTTCGATTCTGTTATTATGATCATTTATATATAGGATACATGATACTATATATATAGGATACATGACCGAGGTTATACTACTTCACTTTCAACTAGCTTTCGAACAACTTTTCGTCCATTACACAGTTCCAGACAACCACCTTTAGCCAAATGAAACGGCCTTTTTTCAATGGTTAAAACAAGGGGAAAACAAAATTGCCTGGGCGGGTCCAACGTTCCATTTTGCGCGCTCATACTTATTCTCTGCATCCTAAGCTACACGATTACGTTTGCGATGAATAAAAAAACATCCCCAGCACGAGTCCTTCACCAGCAAAGTAGAGTTGAATATCCTTCGGGTCGTAATTGTCGGAAGTATGTCCCTTTCGTAGGTCGATTTCCGACAGTCGCTGGAGCATTCCGCATGAAAACGAGATTAACGACGAGATACGGTGTCGGTCGAAGAAGTCCATGAAATTCCTTTCACATTGTAGGCGGTTGTTACTTGACTGTAGTCGTCCGCTGCGACGAACGATTTTTTGAAGTTGCAATGTGAAACTCTCATACTGCAGGATACTGTAACCAGGTTCCATTAATCAGCCTGCAAGTGAAATTATACTTGTCACAAGGGCAAAGTAAATTCAGACGACATCCAAATACAGGGGAGGGAAGAGAGCCATTTAGACCAGACTTAACCCACATGAATTCGCTGATATTTTGGAATTCAAAAGAGTCCGCTGTACAAACTTTTTTATCCATGGCATTAACAATGAGTGAACCTATCCAGGGTTATGAGGACTGTAAAAATATCCATAATTATAAAAAATAAACAGATATTCAAATACGAATCCCAAAGAAAATTCGATATTACTGGTAGTAAGTTACTAGACAAAGAAGTCGTGAAACCGGAGCTATTTGTAAGATTGCCAGGCAACGAAGGAGTCAAAGAGAAGATTAATCATGATTCTGTAGTTCTCTATGCTTACTGAAATTAAGTTGTGATAAAATCTGATCCTATGTGCCCTAACAAAAGTTTCATATTCAATTTTCTCGCGCGCATCCTCTGAGGTTAATTTTAAAAACTTTATTAATAGGTAGGAGATGCAACGAAAAAAAACCCACTATGTAACTAATTTCTAAATAAACTTTGGGTTTTTCAAGAAAATGTGACATTTTCCCATGAATGTTTTACTTGAATTGTAATAGGCTAATGTTGCAAGTAAATATTTCACATATATATCTTGATACTTCTAAATGTCTATGAGGTTCAGAAAAATTAATTCATTTTGTTGTTATAGAAATTCTATTTGCTTATTTTGTTATTATTTTTAAAATGATTGCAACTCCTTAGCTAAAGTTGCATTGCGCACACGATAGACACTTGTACCTAAACGTCTGCCTTGCCCATGAGAAGTTCGGGATAAGCATTCCTTTCTCCAGTCAATCTGCTTTTGCAAGCAGAGACGACACACAGATGAAGCCTGGGTAAGCAGATTATTGAGGTTAAAAGGAACAAATGCTGATACGGCAATGATGACGTCGTCACTTGGCAGGAGATTGCTCTCAGCCAGCTAAGAGTTACGTTACTTGCTATAATAAATACGACTTTAGGATAAATTTTTTGTTTTTTAATACTCGAACCCACATGAGAAGAATGTCTGAAAAAAAAAAACAGTACCAAAATTGAACAATATATTAGTTTCATGTTGGAAAAACTGCATAATTGTAATTATGTTAAATTAAATATTCCTTATTCAAACTATATGAAAAAGGTTTCCATACAAATTCTATATATATATTAGCCCTGTATAAGATTCATATAGGATTATTTCATAGATAACATTTTCACTTCTAGACTTCCTGACTTTAAAATCTCTTTTATTTTATTTTATTTTATTTTATTTATTATTATTTTATTTTTTTTATTTATTTATTTATTTAATTTTTTTTTTTTCATTGACTACGAATATAAATCACCGGGACAGACAATATGTCAGTAGATTTTGGATATGTGTTTGAACTTTTAGCTTATTTTGTCATTACTAAAGCGTTAAGTTAGAGTTCAAATCTTTACGCATATATATTGGGATATTTAATTATCTATGGTTACGTTTTGCTTATTGATTTTATCGTGATTCCTTTTTTATTATAATTTGTAACCCTTCCGACTTCTTACGGAGTGTATTATATTGACTCCACTTGTATCCATATTTATCTTATTTTTTTTTTTATATTTATTTATTTATATATTTTTTTTTTATATATATTTGATAAATTAATGGTTGGCTTGAATATGTGGAAAAGTGTTCTAGCGGCGTACCGTATAAGGCTACTTGCGGCATCAATTCTATAGATCAAGATATAAATGATAAAGGTATTTAAAACCGCGAGAACCGCTATAATCCAGTCGGATCCAATATCACGAGTTGTAACTCGTAAGACATTGACACTTCCTATTTAATTATCCGTTATTCTACCAAACCGATGACTCTGGGTGATAAAATATATTATTGGTTTTCTTAATGGAAAGGAATTCACACAACGTGTTAAGGAGATTATTATTGATTTACACCACCCGAGTCACAGATTATTATGTGTTGAATTCCATATTTATTGATTTAGCACTCATAAATATTTCGTAACGCACTCAATTGCGTGGTTTTGTTTGTTTTTAGTGCTATTAATTCTATATAACGTGTCAAGGAAACTATTAACACTAAGAAGTGTTTATTCCCTCTGTCAGACTCGTAATTCTGTTAATAATTCTAACGTATATTCTTTCAAGGATTGATTTGGCACAGGATAGGCCCTTAAACTGACAGGTGTCTTAGTGTGTTTCCCTGTCTTCATGACACGTGTTACAATCAGTTATGTGCTTTTTTATATCTGTAAGCATTGTAGGCCAGTAAATAGTGATTTGGCTTTCTGTGACATAGTAGGGAACCCTGGATGACGGAATGCAACCAGTTTATGACGATTGGTATGAAAGAGATTATTACTAATACCTGGGTCGTTAGTATCTGCTGTGTTCTTCGGGTTACCTCGTCACAGACCTACATATAAGTACAATTTGATTACCATTATTCTTTGATACACAAATAACTTTAAATTAAAATACTTTGCTTTAGGGTTTCTGCTCGAAGTGTTTATTGGTTTGCTTAGACCGCTGACCCTGTTTCCGTTTCGAAGTGTTTTATTGTTTGGTGTTTATTGTTTTGCTTATCGCTGTTGACACTTGCTTTGTTCAGTTTGTAACAGTTCTGCGCTCCGACCCAGATATTCAATGCTCGCGATCTCTTGGGTTAAGGAATTTTCTTGTTTAGATACGGTTTTAACAATAGGCACGGATGTTTCTATATCTTTTAGTCCAATAATGGTTCTTTGCTGTATGGTGCGGGATTGCGGGATAATGCGTCAGCTATGATATTGCCTTTCCCCCAGGTAGATATCTTATCTTGGCTCCAAAGACCTGAATGATCATTTGTCACCGAGTTCCTTTTGGACTGTGATTAAAGCCTTTGAAAAACTCGGTAAAGGGACTCATGTTCAGTAAGGACTTTATCAGGATAGCCATAGATTATGAACTTAAAATGTACTAGTGTTAAAGATACCTAGCCCTTCCTTGCCTATTACTGCATATTTACTTTCAGAGGACTTTAGTTTACGTGAATAAAAAAGCTTATAGGGAAGAACTGTTTATCATATTACTGAAGTAGTAATCCCTCCTTTCAACCCCTTGGGTCCTGAGGCGTCTGTTGCAATAAAAAAAAAATTCCTTATTTAAATCAGGGATTTTTAAGTTAGGTAAGCTGCATTTTCCGCTTTTAAGATATCGAACGCCTGTTGATGCTTTTCAGACCATAATAAATCTACGCTCTTCTTCGTAAGATCTGTTAAAGGAGCTGTCATCATTGAAGAGTTACATATTTACATACGATTGTAATACCCACTACAGCGCAAAAGTGCTGTATCCCCCTTTTACGTTAATAAGTACCGGAAAAGTTATGAATAGCCGACACCTTACCATGGACTACTTTTAAGACCTTGACCAGACACAATAAAAACCTAGATAAACATGTTCGGTTTTAAAAAAACTCACATTTAGATATTTTACTCTGAGATTATTTGTCTTTGTCTCTGTAGCACTAGCTCTACTTTATGTGAATGTACTTCTAAGGTATTAGAAAAGATTACAAGATCATCCATATAGGCATGTAGGTTATCCCCTAAAAGTCTCCAAACACTATATTGTAATTGGGGCAGCAACGTAAGCCGGAGGCATACGTAAAAAATTGATAATGTCCCCTGAGTGTGCTGAAAACGGAGTATGAGGTTACAATCACTTAGGTAATGGTATCTGGTAAAAGCTTTTAAGTAAGTCCAAGCTGGTGAAAAATTTATTCTAACCTAACAGAGATAAGATGTCGTCGCTACATGGCACTGGAAACTATCGGGAGTCGTTTCCTTGTTTAAGCGACAGAAATCTACGCAGATACGCCAAGTCCGATCTTTTATGCATGACGTTTTGAGGGAAAATTTATATGGGGCTATTTGATTTCCTAATGGCTCCTATTACTAACATATTTCAACTTCGTCATTTATCTCTATTTGAAATTGCAGTGAGAGTCTATACGAAGGTACGTATAGCTTTATGTTTGTCCTTAGACCGTATTTTGTGTTAAATTACATCCGTTTTTCCCAGAGATCACTCGCTAGTGGAGAAACTTCCTGGTATTCAGGTAAAAGATAAAAAAAATTTCTGCTGAATCACCCTCTGCTTGGATGACTTTACGGATATTACTTTTAGATAGATTATCAGAGAGATTCATCCACGAATGGTTGGGCGTGATTAAAAGTTAGCAACAATAAAAAATGCGATATTTATAACTTCCGTATCCACGATATGTATACTTTTAGGGCTTTGTTCGCGGAAATCGTTATATTTCAGTGTCGGGAAGGATTAAAATTTCATTTCCCAGCAAAGTCTTTTTACACGCACTAAGACATTCGAGGGTGCATGCTTCTCGAGATTTTGCGTGCAAAGTGCGACTGCGGTTGTGGGAGAATTCTGTTGGGTCATTTGAACAATGTTACGATTTATGAGACAAATGTATAGTTCCTTTATATAAGTTATTATTTGATTAACTGTCTCATTTTTGTTTCAAACGGATTTTAATATGTTTGAAGGTTTATAGGATTTTCCTTTGATAAACACGCCTTATTTGCAGGATGTAAGATAATATTTTGTATACCCCTAGATGGATCTTACAATTACACTAGATACAGATCAATGTTTTTATAAACTATAGAGGTATCTGTAAGCGCTCGCTTATCCGGATTCTCATTAGGGAAGTTCGAACAACAGACGGTGAGTCCGTAAATACAGGATATTACGTGTACTAAAGAAAAAATAAAACAAGATACTCTAATTTTTACTGCGCGTACAGTTGGGCTTAATACACCACTACTTATAATAACTTACGTATTAAAAAAAAAACGAAAACCTGCTCTGATTACTTTATACGGTCGTGTGTTTCATAGGAAAAATCCTTTTAATTCAAAAAAGATATCGGTATGTATGATCTAACATCGCTTTTCCCCACTCTGCTAGAGTCGCTTATTGTGTGGAATTTGCTTTGCTTTGAAAACTTCGGCAGTTTTGACTAACCTTGACCGCTTGACTAGGTGACACAGTCACCGAGTTTGCTTGTTTGATTCTGAACGGGCTTACTGTTTCTATTTCTTTTGTAATAATTAGGATCCTTCTCTTTATTACCATCGGGCAACGTAGTGTGTTTGTTTTTTAGCATTATGTGCTGGTTACGTATAAAGCAATGGAATGACGAAAAACTGTATTAGGAACTGAGCGATTACCTAATAAGACAAGTTATCACTACTGCATTCAATATTAACTGTTTGTACTTCATTCTTTGCTAAAATTTGAAATAGTGAGGGATCCTGGTCAGCGCATTTAGCCTGATGAAAGTTTTTTACAGACATGTTATTCCCTGCAATCCAGCCATATTTTAAAGTTAAGTTGAGTCATTGAGGTTCGATATTTTATATAACTCAAAAAACTCAGGGCTAAAACTGCGATCGGGACTTTGCAAAGGAGCATTTATTGTCATGACCCGAAATAGTGTTACCTCTAATTTATATAGATTTGTACGGGTGTTCCACTTGTTTTTTTGTGTGTTTTTCTAATCACTACGGTGCTTAACGACCCTATCCATGCATCTGTATAAATACAGACGTCCACTGCGTAAACGCATATTCACTGTTTAATATGATTTGTAACGTAAAGGATTAATAATCACCCAAAATGATAAAATTAACATAGTATATGATTATGATATTTCAGTAGAACTTCTGGAAACAGACACTCAAAGATAAAAACTCGCAGTAGCGAAATCTCAATGATGTAGATAATTTCTGTAAAAAAGTAAGATTAAGAATGTCTCGTAACTTCAGCCACAGGAATAACGAAATTCGACCTGTAAAGGAAAACACTCAAAGTTACTCCAAATGAATAAAAAATTGTACTTAGCTTGCTTTTGTGGGAAGTCACGGTGTTCCGATAACGACACGCGGCCTTGGTCCTCCTTCTCTATTTAGCGGATGACCTGGTTTGGCTTCAGTTTCCGTGCGCGTTTGTTGTTTCGATGATTCGAGCCCTTGAAAGATCCGATGCTGCAGACGCGTTTGGTTTGTTTCTTGAAGTGCCGGAAACGCTCACTAACGATGTTTTCTTGAATGATTCTAATGAGAGACGAAGCTTCCGTTGCCGTAGAAAAGGACACGTCGATTTTGTTTCTTGAAGTTATTCACTAAACGATGATACTAAGTTGCTTGACGAATCTTGTTGTTTTCTGAAGTCGCTCACTAACGATGATACTAGGTTGCTTGAAGAATCTGCTGCTTCCGTCGTCGTTGATTTTCTTATGATACATGATTTATTATTCTGGTTTTTCTTCGTAGGACGTTGTAGAGTTCTTCTGGTACGCTGGCCACCAATATTAGGGCTTGTGCCTTGTATGATAAGGCGCCCTATGAGGTAATGTTAGACTTGCGATAATCATACGCTAAGTCGGTTGGTATTGCACTTCCATATTCGTGGGAGTGACTTGGGGTTTGTAGATCACTTACGAAGTCGGTATTATCTTCTTGGTTACGACGATGATGTGTTAAACTCATGGTGAGGAGGTTCTTGTAGAAAAACACTAAGATAAAAAATTATATATTCTTCTGAAGTTTTACATGGTGAAGATCAGATATGATTGTACAAGTCTTCTAATAACGATAGCTTGATCGCTTCTGCCAATGATGATGGCTAATCCTATCCTCTACATATAAAGCCGTTAGGTAAAGAGGTACAAGGTCTTCTAATGACGATAGCTAACTCTGTTCTGCTTGTCTACCATCTCTGTTACAAGTTATGAAGGAACAGACAGTAGTTCGAACATATGGACATACTTACAAATGACATAGTTTCATACGAACACACAATCAAATGAGACACGCTACAGATCACGTAGGCCGTTTGAATCATAGGTCGGGGTAGTTGTCTCAAGCAGGGAGCTTGGACTGTTTCAAAACAAATGAATGACCACAGATGACGACATGTCAACTTAGCCTGCATACTTATTGTATACGTCATCTTTAGCGTCTCTAGTCTGATCACATTCCTGCAAGCAATCTTTTATATATATGGGACTAACATTCCCTATTATTATTATGTAAACACTTACATATGTAATTCAGGCATAATAATCAAGGAGGTAATCTGGTTGCAGTAAACCTGTCAGATATATAATTATTTTGTTTGAAAATAAATGAGCTGAAATCCCATGTGTTTTATGGATCCAATGTATATCTTGCGCGCTTGTCTTGTGAACGTTGCACTTTTGCAATGTTGCGGTAACGTTTCTGTGACCATTGACGTTAATGCAACATTCAGTTGTGTACTGGGCAATTGAAACCTAAACCCAGAGTTCTTGCAAGGTTTCTACAATAGGAATGAAACTTATTGGGGTTATTGATTAAAAAAAATGACAACGGTCATGACGTTAGCGACAATGAAAATGTCGATAGTGTGATTGTGATTACAAATATGATTGTTGTGATGTGACAATAATGTTTCTACTATATAGAATGTACTGTGCTAAATTTTTTTATGTTTGGATTAATTGTACCTGATTTAAATGCAATTTAAAAATTCATTGGCAGGAGAAAGCGATAATTACGATTATGGAAATCGACTACAATCTTATTGCCACCCATGAGGAAAACAAGATAGACAAATTTTAAATGCATAATTAAATTTCATTAAATATTAGTTAGTACTGACGTACAGTTATTAATTAAAAATAACTCATATTCCTTCTTTGAATGTCAATAAAACTCGGGAAGGAATATTTTATAAAGTTACCCTGGTATCGTTTTCTCTGATCAAAAAATGTTCACAGAAAAGTATTTCTTACACCTAAACCTCTATTTAAGCGGGAACTTCGGTAAAATATCTATGAATACAAAGTGCTTTTCAAGTTTTTAATAGATTGACGTGAACAAAAGGCTCGCCGACATCTCTGCAATTGATAGTATTTAGTGAGTGCAGAGCACATGGAAAATGGTAGGCGTGAGAAAACCTAGAGTGAAAATTGGTCAAACTTAACATTCCCTAGAATGACGTATCCTGATAACCAGACCTTACTTTCCTAAGGAGCCTTCGGCCACCCTGGACCCCCAAAGTAACACTGAATATCGGAAGCAGGTCGGCTAACCTAATTTCCTTTCGGAAACGTGGTCTGGCACTGGCTAAGATCTTACCAAAACAACCTTTCCTAGAGGATCCTGCCCTGACCTAGCCAGACCTTGCTTACTAACCTGACTAAGAGCGCTTGTCCTGACCTAGCAGGTCTGAATACCTCCTCCCCCAAAGTAACACCTACCATAGAGCACATGGACTTGAGTAACCTTCATTCTATGAAAGTTTTCATAAGGAGGCAAAATTACCAATGGGATCGATCATCTTATTCTTTCCCTCGCTCAAGACTGACACCACGTAACTTCACTGGATCTCGTTCAAAAGACCCCAGCAACATATACCATGCCGCATTTTTAACTCTTCTCTGAGTGTAAAAAAAATTTATTTTATTTTTATAAAAAAAAAAAAAAAAATAAGGACTGCATATTTTTATGAGTGAAATCTATCGTATACATAAAAAAAAAACAAAGATCGTTCATCTAGCGCCGATGCGTTCGACCAAAGAAAAAACTAACTATGAAATCTAGGTTCAAATGTTAAAATATATAAAAATTCGATAAAAATAAATGTTTCTATAGCATTAAAATGTTACTTTAATTACAGTCCTAAAATTTTAAATGACAATATTTGATTATTTCTACACTTCGTGCTGAAAATAGATATACAAATACGAAAGTATTACTGTAGCTTAGAACGCATCCCCCGACACCAACGGGTGGCGTGGCCTGTGTGTGATACAGTTGAGATTTTGTTCCGAGTACCCCCTCATGGGTGTGTTCTGTATAGATGCTAATAATCCATTAAACAAAACACCCACATTTCTAAACTAACAATTTCTGGTGGGGAAATTTATCTACACACACTCGCACTTCCAGCACCTTAGGAATTAATTATACGCCAAAATCAAGCAGAAAGGACTTTTATAAGAAAATAAAATGCTTCGTCAGTTAATGAAAAATGCTGCGTTGCATATTGGGCTGTTGTTAGACCTATAATAGTAATAATAATTCCATACAGATTACAAATGATACCAATGTATAACCAGAGAAAATAATGTTAGCTTTAGCTGTGGGTTCGAAAACTTATCGACACGTATGCATTTGAAGTAAATAAATTTAAAAAAAAAAAAAAAATGCAAGAATGTTTAACACTACTTGGCAAAACGTACGAAGTTTTATCTTTTCGTTTGAGATTTTAGAAGATACAAAAAAAAATGAATCGCGTAGCGTCAGCGTGACTCTTAGGACAATGCTTTTAACTCTGTTCTTGTTTATAAGTAGTATAAACAAACGCACAGAAATGCCCGGAACGCATTTAATCAAGCCTACTAGTTTTAAGGCGCGCGTACGACTTTCATCAGGTTTTCTTTTGAGGATAAATTTCACTCTTATAAGGAACAGAAGCCAAAAGACTGTTTGGTGGTACTTTCCTTGTTATCTACACTTCGGAAGCTCCTAGGGACGCCGTGTTTAGCATTGGCCCCTCGGGGATCGAAGTATACTATACACCCAATATAGCACAAACCTAAATGGCAATAGTATAATAATATATAAACTTAATTGAAAGGCAGGAATGCAGGTGAGCTAAGAGAGAGAGAGAGACTTTTTCTCTCTCAACTTGTTATACAAAATTACACAAAACCCAACGAGCCTGAGAGAGTTGGAAAGGGGAATCGGCACTAGACGGCTCCCTGCCATCGCAAGGATAGACTAGAATGTAAAAAACAATTAAGGCCAATGGCTGCAACCTGTGAGTCATTCAACGCTGAAACAGAAACTGACAGTGAAAAAGGCTGAAAGGAGTAACAGGAAGAAAAATAGGCAGTTGCACTATGAGTCAACCGTTAGGAGAGGGTGGAAAGTAAGATGGAGGAAAGAGAATATGAGCGGAGCTACAGTAATAGGAATGGAAGGGGTTACAACTATGGACTGAGGGGATGCTGTTATCACAAGACTTCAGATCTAACTTTCCAAAACGCTGCATATCAAGGATCAACAACTAAGGACTTCATAGAATTCTGGTGTGCAATGAGTGTTTATCTGAATTACATTGACTTGAATGGTTTATTACTCACACCGTTGGACTGTGGAACAACCTTCCTACATGAGGACGTTGTGCAATTACTTCCGAATACTCTTCTTGATTTTTAATACTTTTTCATCTATTTATTAATATCTTTTTCTTAATTAAGAGATCTCTCCTTTCTGCATTTCCCTTTACCTCCTCTACGGTCTTACCTCTTCCTAATGAACACCATAATATTCTTTGGAAGCTGGAATTTCAAAGCCAATGGCCCCTTTGGTGGGCTTGTGTCATATGAATAAGGTTCATCTTCTGAATAATAATAATAATAATAATAATAATAATAATATAATAATAATAATATTATTTATTTAATATTATTTAATAATATTATTTAATAATAATAATAATAATAATAATAATAATAATAATAATAATAATAATAATAATAATAATAATAATAATAATAATAATAATAATAATAATAATAATAATAATAATAATAATAATAATAATAAAGAAGTAGTATCACTCATTGATGTCGCAATACCATGGGACACCAGTGTTGAAGAGAAAGAGAGGGAAAAAAATGGATAAGTATCAAGACCTGAAAATAGAAATAATAAGGATATGGGATATGCCAGTGGAAATGGTACCCATAATCATAGGAGCACTAGGCACGATTCAAAGATCCTTGAGAAGGGATCTAGAAAAACTAGAGGCTGAAGTAGCTCCATGCCTCAAACAGAAGAGTGTGATCCTAGAAACAGCGCACATAGTGATTAAAGTGATGGACTCCCAATGAGGCAGGATGCAACCCGGAACCCCAGACTATTAAGTACCACTCGGTCTAATTGGAGGAATACGATAGACATTCCCCCCAACAATAATAATAATTAAAAATGATACTATAGCGTTCTTGATAAGATTGTCAGTACTTAACGGAATAATATAACAATAAAATAATATTGTGCCCTACTAAACAACAAAAGCAATTTCATATAAGTTTCAATTACTTCAAGAACTGACAATTATATTGTCCTTACTCCTTCACAGTCAGAATGAGTCACCTTGGTAGTTGTGGAGGAGCCAAATAACCTACATCCGGTCAATCGACGTGAATCTTCAAACAAGCTTTTTCTAAGCGGTTTGAATTTCTCACTTGCGAAATTCCTTGAAGTGAAGCCATAAGCACAAGTTGTTTTAGCATCTGGTTACATAATAAACAGGAGTAGTTTTGTGTAATAAATTCTCATCAGTTCAAATAGTAGAAGATACCGACATTCTTTTATTAAATTTAAAATAATAAAGGTAGACATGGAGATTCTACTTTTATCTAAGCTGAATGAAAATAAAAACTTACTTTTCACTTTAAAGTTGAATGAAGATAAACTGACATTCCATTTTCATTTAAGCTGAATGAAAATAAACATTGACATTCTGCTGTTATTCAAGTAAGTAAAAAAAAAAAAAAAAAAAAAAAAAAACTGAATTTCTACTTTTGTTTAAGTTGAATGAAAATTAATATTGACAGCCTAATTTATTTAAGTCGAATGAAAATAAACATTGCCATTCTACTTTTAGGTAAAATCTGTCATTTAAAACCAAAAACATAAAAAACTAAGCGAAGTGTGCTTTCAGTTGCTAACTACTAATTGTTAAAGTAGTTTGAAGGTAAAGAAAAAAAAAAAACCCTTAACAGAGGAGCTTTATTTATTGCCCTTACTATACACTTTAAAAGGGACAACTTAACTTGTTCAAGTTCTGCCTTAATTGAAATAAACTAAATGAAGTAAAACATGAAAGCGTTCGTAAAACAATAAATTAACACAAATCGAATATAATACTGTTCAGCAAAAGCCCTTTTATTTCGGATATTGAAACGAATGGCCAAATAAATAAATTCTGAAACAAATCAAGGTCTGGAACTGTCTAAAACAAACCATCCCCAGAATGATAGACTCGTTCCAAATCAAAACCGCTTTGCCAAAGTTCAATTCCTCTTGCGGTACACAACGAGCAACTAAAAGCCTTCATTTCTGATGACCTTTTTTAGCCCGGCCTGGTCACCACCACCACCTCCGGGCGCGGGAGAGAACCAGACGATCCTCTCCTCGTAGAAGCGGATGACCAACTGAGGACATCGAACGTGGCAGTCTTCGCCGGAACCAAGTCGGCTCGGGAACGCCCTTCCACTTGACGAGGGGAACATGTTGCTCCCCAGGAATTCGGTCGCCCCAGGATCTTCTCGGGCTCCAGCCCTCTGTCGAACCCCAGTCGGACCTTGTCATTCGAGGAGGGACGCTCTCTCTGAGTCGAAGACTTTTTGGGTTGTTCTTCCTGACGGCTCCTCTCGAAGTCTCGAATCATTTCGGGCAGGTCCAAGTGGAGGCCAGTTCCCAGGTGTTGTCTTCCTCGGGGTAGCCCTCCCACTTGAGGAAGTACTCCACCTGCTCGTCCCTGACTCTCTTGTCCAGTATCTTCTCCACAACGTATTCGAGGGCTTGGGAGTCCTCCTTGGAAGCTGCTGCTGCTGCTCTTCTTCTTCTAGACATCCTGACAGAGCCTTGAGGGAGAGAGACGCCTACTGTGCTGCTGGCGGAGGAATTCAATTACTAGTGACGGAGCAGCAATCAGCGCTTTACCTGACTTGGATTCTCGCGACAGTTTAACAGCTGTAGTGCCGCCATTGGAACTACCCAACGGTACCTAATGGCTGCTTCTCACGGGCTATTATCCCAAAATATCTTGTGCCCCCCTTCAGGTATGCGTTTTGTTTCTGGTGTTGTTGTGTTTCGATGTCAAAAGTAAAACAACGAAAGTCTGTTGAGTAATTGACTTTGACGGGGATAACAGGGTCACTTTCGTTATGAATTGCCGGCAGGTGGTTTCACACATACACACACATATATAAATAACATTATATATATATATATATATATATATATATATATATATATATATATATATAGAGAGAGAGAGAGAGAGAGAGAGAGAGAGAGAGAGAGAGAGAGAGAGATTGAGAAATCTTACTGTTTTTGATCTCGGCTCGGCCGAGGGGAAAGCTCAAAATGAGCTTTTCTCATCAGTTTGTCCGATGAGATTAATGTGTCTTTATTATTATTATTATTATTATTATTATATTATTTATTATTATTATTATTATTATTATTATCATTATTATTATTATTATTATTATTATTATCATTATTCAGATAACGAACCCTATTCATACGGGATAAGCCCACCAATGGGGCCACTGACTTGAAATTCAAGTTTCAAAAGCATATTATGGTGTTCATTAGGAAGAGGGAAGAGGTAAAAGGAAATGCAGAAAGAAAGAAGAGTACCACTTATTTGTTAAGAAGAAAAAGATAAATAAATAAATAAATAGATAAATAACAATGTATTTACATACTAAGACAATAGAATTAGTGTATTAGTGCATTGTGTGTTCGCATGAACTTCTGAAGAAGTAATTCCAATTGCACACATCCTCAGTAGGGAGACTGTTCCACAGTCCAACGATGGAGGGAATAAAGGACCTCTTGGAACCTCGGAACTTTCTAGGACCACTGGAACCTCTGGAACTTTCTAGGACCTCTGGAACTTTCTAGGACCTGGAACTTTCTAGGACCTCTGGAACTTTCTAGGACCACTGGAACCTCTGGAACTCTCTAGGACCTCTGGAACTTTCTAGGACCTCTGGAACCTCTGGAACTTTCTAGGACCTCTGGAACCTCTGGAACTTTCTAGGACCTCTGGAACCTCTGGAACTTTCTAGGACCTCTGGAACTTTCTAGGAACTCTGGAACTTTTCAGGACCTCTGGAATCTCTGGAACTTTCTAGGACCTCTGGAACTTTTCAGGACCTCTGGAACTTTCTAGGACTCTGGAACCTCTGGAACTTTCTAGGACCACTGGAACCTCTGGAACTTTCTAGGACCTCTGGAACCTCTGGAACTTTCTAGGACCTCTGGAACTTTCTAGGAACTCTGGAACTTTTCAGGACCTCTGGAATCTCTGGAACTTTCTAGGACCTCTGGAACTTTTCAGGACCTCTGGAATCTCTGGAACTTTCTAGGACCTCTGGAACTTTCTAGGACCTCTGGAACTTTCTAGGACCTCTGGAACCTCTGGAACTTTCTAGGACCTCTGGAACTAAGAAGTTCGGCAGGGAGGCACATTGCATATATCTATGGATATGAGTCGTCCCCTTTCCCACATTTTCAACCTTTTCAAAATTTTGATGCTTCTGGGCCCATTATCAGCTGGGGGCCTAAAGGATGCTGCAAAGAACCTTAACTAATGCCTACAGTGCAGTGGATGTGGAGCACTGACAAGGGCGTCATTTAGGGGGTTGTGTGCTGGGGGTGGCAACCGCCCCTCCCAAAACTCAACATGCCTCTCCCCCTACATCCACAAAGGCCCAAGATGTAACAGCAGCTAGTTTTCCATTAAGTTATATCTGTCTATCCATCTTTCTATCTGTCTGTCTATCTATCTATATTATTAAGAAAGGAGGTTGCTATTATAGAAACACTTTGGTCGTCAAGTAATCACTAATTACTTGTTTTCCTTTTTCACCGTCATCATCAAAGTTCCGTTCACATCAACCAGAAATTTATCTTCCGCCTTTGAACGCAAAGCATATTTAATGGGCCGTGGCATCTTTGTTCGTTTTAAAACTCTCTCAAACTCGTGGCAATATAATAAAAAATCAATTTCCATAGACATACTTCTTAGAAGTGCTTGATCAAGCGCGCACTATGTGAGCAGGCATTAAGTTCGTACCAATATCTCCGTTACATGACTCATGTAGGTGACATTGTTCCCACATGGGTCACGTTGGAGTGACATTGTTTGGGATGGGCGACTCGGTCCGAATGTACTCGGTTCTGACATTAAATGGTTAGTAAATGGCTTACTCGGTTCTGACATTAAATGGTTAGTAAACGGTGTACTCGGTTCTGACATTAAATGGTTAGTAAATGGCTTACTCGTTTCTCGGGAATTTGATTACTTTTCGTAAACGCCTTAAGGAAACTACATCTGAACTCATAAAAAGACAGTACAAAAATATTGTGAATTAAAAAAATAAGCCAAATTTTTGCATTCTTATTGTTTATTCGTAACATTTAAAAGTAGTAAAACCACCAGTATTAAACAATAAGAATGAACTGTCAATATTGAGTTCATGACTCGAACGTGATGAGAATCATATAGTAAACATTATTCGCAAAAGCACTATCAACTGACAGCTTTAGATTCAAGTCCATATGTGTACCATAAAGTAACGAAAACAGCTGAAATCACGATGAAGAATGGCATGGATGGTTATGCACAATAGTAATAATGATATAATATCAAGTTATCACAACATCGAGTGTTAATAGCGTCATGCTAGCCAGTTTTACCAGACCACTGAGCTGATAACAGCCCTCCTAGATATTTTTACGTGGCTAGGAACCAATTGGTTACCCAGCAACGGGACCTACAGCTTGTTGTGGGATCCGAACCACACTATATCGTGAAATGAAATGCTATCACCATAAATAAATTCCTCTGATTCCGCGTTGGACCACCGGATTGGTAGCCGAGCGCGAAAACCACTAGTCCGGCTAGGGACTATGCTAGTCAGTAAAAGTCCCTGCGATATACACCTGAATGGATCGTTTGAAGTCGGGTATTGTACCTGTTTCAAGCCAATAGATTATGTAAGGACTGTGAATTAGTGACTCTAGTCTAATGCATCAAAACACTTAAGCATTAAGCCACTTGCGTCTGCTTTCTAGGAGCATCTCCTGCCAGACTGGCCTAAGTTCTGATTCCAGTAGGGAGGCATTCGGTTTTAGATCTTTATAATTAAGACATCGTTTAGTATTTCCCTGCCCTTTAAACTATCTTAGCAGCCCTGTTGTATAGTGTTCAGTGTCTGATCTTATCTGAAGTAATTTTGTGAATTTCTTCCATAAAGGCAGAGTCCCACTTTATTCTAAAACACACACATACACATATATGCAATGCAAATGACCCAAAATACTAAAATAGCTTGGTTCAAGAAATCCATTTACTAAAGTTTTGTCAGAGGTGTTCCATGTGAATAAGGTTAGAGAGCATCGGAGCAATTCTCAAAACAAAGAGCGGCGGCGGCCCAGTGTTGCCAAGTGCAGGGACATGTCCCTACGCTTAGGGACATTGGGACAAATATTTGAAACGTAGGGAGGGACGTAGGGACGCCCAAATAAATTATGGCAAAAACGTAGGGACATTAGCCAAGTTTCCCACCTTTATAATATAATAATAGCCTTCTTAAAAGACATCTTGTGGCCTATACAGTGACAGTAACGTAGCCATATAGTACCAGAGACGTGTTTCACTCTTTAATTGAAATTATGACACAGAAAATGAATCAAACAGGAATAGTACCAATTTTTATGGTTCCGCTCATGAATATATAAACGAATACGATCTATTCCTGAACGTTTCTTTTACAAGGAAAGCTTGTTCTCTGAGTAATGAGTAGTTTGATACGCTTGTGTTGCATACGTAAAAAAGCAATATCGCATTATTACTTGTATGGGACGAGATATAGTAAATGCTGGAATTAACTTTATGAAAAGCTTTACTTGTTTATTTAGTTGAGTATGCCATTTAATTTGCTGTTTCAATGTTTTCTTTAATGTCATTTGAAATATGAATTTGATTAGATAGTCTAGGTTTATTGAAATACTGCATTATTATTATTTGTATTGTATTGCTTTAATTTGAGTGACTTGCCTTTGTAATTGTTGAATAAGAAATTTAAGATTAAGTGATTATTACTGTTTTGTGATCCTGTAAAATTTCCGATAACTTGTTTTCATCGTTTGTTGTAAGATTTAAACAGAATACAGTTATAGAAACAACGACGTCAACAGCCGGCTTTCCTTTTTCCAACCCTTCTTGGGATGTTTATTTACGAAAAGTATCAGTCTTATATTAAGAACGGTAAAAGATGTCGTGGGCATGTTTCATTTACGGTTATAATGGAAAAATGTGATTATTCGTACAGTGATTAGTGCCGAAGCTCTTGCGCGTGTAGAGTTGGCTTAATACTCTGCCTCTTACACTGTTCTAATTTAAGCAAAGTTGCTTAAGATCTTATGTTAAATAACAATGACTGAAGCTGGGCCAAGCAATCGTAAAACAAAAAAAAGGGGGGGGGGGGGGCAGCAGATAAGAGGCGAACTTTCGAAAAGTGAAAATCTACAAAACAGGATTTAGAAAAGAGTAGAAATTTGACATCTAGTTATGTATGTATATGTATATAATATATATATATATATGATATATATATATACTTATATAGATATTACAGTATATATAGACTGTGGCGAAAAAGATGGACTTAGTAGTGGGACTGTATTATATGCTTAACGTTGTTACTTGGTCAAAAACCGTTAAAAGCCTCACGTAACAAACTCCACAAAACTCCCTTTGCGGTTTCTAAATTACGGGGAGATATCTCTCAACCCAATTCATAATTAACGAGGATAGCACACCAATATCATTAATGAATAGTACCACAATTAAGTACTTTCACTTTTGAGCAGTCCTTGTAGACATGAACTCAGATCATAAATCGCTACACGAGATACGACGAGAGGTACGCGCCTCTCTCTCTCTAAATGTTGCGAGTACTCCACGGTTGATTTTCAGACCTTAAAGGACGGACCGCTGTTATTATCCGTTTCTAAAAGCTTATTTGCATAACCCTTAAAAGAAAGAACACAATCAGAAAGGTTTATCAGACCAATTTATTATTCACCATCCACAAAATTGACATAGGAAAAATGAGATAAAATCGAGGGATATTGAAACGCATTTGATAAACGTAAAGTTAAAATTAATTTAATAACTAAAAGCTAAACATACCAAAGAGTAAAATAACTATAAGTGACAAATGAAATGAATCACTCAAGGGAATTGTAAATCAATGGCACTCAAAATGAAAACAAATTACGACACAAAATTAAAAGAATCAGGGCAATCGCCCTTTCTAAATCCACACACACAACACTAGATGACAGGTCCTGCATTCGGGTTTTGTTGGGGAAAAGAGAGAAGTTATACAATTACCACGAATGCAGAACTGACTTACAAGGTTTTCATGAACCAAGGTTTTCATGAACATAAAAAACTTTACAATAATTATCAAGTTCGCTGTCAAAAATAAATTCCAAATATAATAGTGTGCAACTTCAACACATTTATTAAATGTAGTGAATTAATTGGTGGTGTGTGTCAATACAATTTTGGGCGATATCACGCCCATACAGTGTACTACGCACATACGCATACACACCCCTAGAGGGGCATGCAAAGGAGCGTTCAGAGGGGCGAAACTGCTACCCTTCCTTTCCCTCACGATCTTTTGACCTCTCCTAATGGCTTCTCTGGCGAGAGGCACAAACAAGACCCAATGACACCAACTCTTACCATACGTAATATGCGCAATACATTCACCAAGAACAATTTCATATATAAAAGAACAATTTCATATATATATATAATATAAACAAATGAATTATCATAACTAAAACAGCAATTATACTTGGTTACTAAAACGTCTACTGACGTTTATGTCAAAAGACTTCGTCTTTGTGTCAAACCATCTTTTCAGTGCTAACTGCACCACAGATACTACGTACTAGAATATAGCAAATCAGATAATATAATGTTAAGAGTGTCATTCTCGAATAGATGTGGTTCTTTAACCATTATTATGTCATGCAATGTAGACGTACATATCTTTACAAAATATATGGGCATGCGAATATATTTGGTTTTCACATGAATACAAATGCAGTAACATAGTTCCTGTCTGTCGATTACCTAACAGACGGCAATACGCAGTGAAAATCAATCAATAATTTCTAATGAGACGGACACTAACTATAATAAAAGACAAATGGCATGAAAACTAGTGAATACACAAACATTAGAAAATAAAATCGTTGTGAGAGGAATTCCTCACATATACACTCACACATATTCATACCAAGTTTCTGGTATTTCAAAATGAGAGAGTAAACATACGTTTATTTTTGCAGTATGTTTATTTAGCTTTTCAAATGTGAAAATTCATTTTTTCCCCTCTTCTGTGAATTTGTTTATGTAGTACAAGTGAAAATAAGATAACACCATTTTTTTTTCTTTGTCCGTATGAGAATATATTTTTGGACATTACTTTTTCCTTTAATTCTACTAATATTCATAAGTAAAAACAACGCGCAAACTAATGTTTTTGGTCGATTATGCCAAAGAGAAACGTAGGGACATTCTTCTGAAAACCTCTAGAAACCATTTCACATTCTGCCTAAGGATAAACTAGCTCTAGATGACCGATTGACTTGGCAACACTGGCTCCGCGGCCAAATATTGAAATAAACAAATGAGGTTTATTAGAACAAAGCTGAGAACTATTAGCTAAAATGTAGAGAGGTCTGAAATATTTGTTTTTATAACAACGTTAATACAGTCTTCTTCTTCTTCTTCCCAGCTTGTTCCCATTTTTATATGGGGTCGCCGTTTCGGATGAGCCGTTTCCATCTATTTCTATCTTGTGCTTCTGCCTCATCAATTCCCTTCTCATTTAAGTCTCCTCACACAGTCCTTCCATCTCTTTCTTGGTCTCCCTCTTTTTCTTCTTCCTTGCACCTCCACCCCCATAGTATGTCTCCCAGCGTGGTCCTCATCTCTCCTCAACAGGTGTCCATACCATCTCAGCCTCCCCTCCTGCACTTTTCTTTGATACTTCCACCACCTTAGTTGACCCCCTTATGTAGTCATTTCTGATCCTATCCACTCTTGTTATCCCAGACATCCACCTAAGCATTCTCATTTCTGCCACATCCATCTTCTTCTGCTCTGCTTTTCTCATGCTTGCTGTTTCCGTACCATACAGCATTGCTGTTCTTACCACCGTCTTTGTGAAATTTTCCTTTTAACCTAAGCGGCACTCTTTTGTCACAAAGAACTCCCGAGGCCGCTCTCCAGTTGTTCCAGCCTGCCTGTACCCGATGTTTTACTTCTTCTTCCATACTTCCTCCAGCGTTAACAAAGATCCCAAATACTTAAACTTATCAACTCTCCTTATTTGCTCTCCACCAAGCTGAATACTTTCTCTATCATCCCCCTCAGTTGTGGTACACATATATTCTGTCTTGGATCTACTTATTCTCATTCCTCTGTCCTCCAGTACTTGTCTCCATCTTTCCAATTTCACTTCCAGATCTTCCCTGCTCTCTGCACACAGAACAATATCATCCGCATACAATATGTTCCATGGTACTGTCTCCCTTACTTCCTCTATTATAACATCCATCACTATGTTAAAGATAAATGGGCTCAGAGCCGACCCCTGGTGTAATCCTACTCTCACCTCAAAACCTTCTGTCCTCACCCCAACACTGCTCCTCACTCTGGTAAATACATTCCGGTACATCTCTTGTATCAATCGCACATACTTCTCTGGCACCATCTTCTCCCTCAGGCTCCTCCATACCTCTTGTCTCGGGACTCGGTCATAAGCCTTTTCAAGGTCAATGAATACCATATGTAGGTCCCTTTGTCTTTCCCCGAATTTCTCCATTATTAGCCTCAGACAAAATATACCATCTGTTGTTCCCCTTTCCTTCATAAATCCCATCTGCTCTTTACCTATTTGTATTTCTCTCAGTCTAGCATCTATCATCCTTTCCAGTATCTTCAAAGTGTGGGACATCAATTTAATGCCCCTATAATTACCACACTCTTGGACATCGCCTTTCCCTTTAAAAATTGGGATCAATATACTCCCACGCCACTCATTTGGTATCTTTTCCTGTTCAAGGATCTTTATCATAAGATCGTACAGTATATCCACTCCTTCATCTCCTAATGCTTTCCATGCCTCCACCGGGATCATGTCTGGTCCGGTTGCCTTCCCATTCTTCATCTTCTTCAGTGCATTTAGTACCTCTTGCCTAGAAAACCTCATTACCATGCCAATGTTCACTTGCCCATCCTCTCTTATTTTCTTCATTTAACAACTGTTCGAAATATTCTTTCCATCTCTTCACAATGTCTTCCTCCTTTCTAACACTACACCCTCTTGATCCTTTATTTGTTTGATATGTGTTATATCTTTGGTGCTCTTATTCTAGCCTTTGATAGCTTGATCAACGTTAATACAGTACAGTACCGAAATCTTATTTCACAAACGGCCCAGTGGAAAATATTGGCTGCGACCATAAACAAGAGACAAAATTGATGACAGGATATAAACAGTAAACTATACTATGTTTTTTTCCATCTGTCCATCCGCCTGTGGTGTTTGCGTATGGTAACACTGCGTCCCGGGCTTTAGATAGTTACATTCAGCTTATTCAACGATTATAATAATATCCTAATTCGAATATTAACGGTGTAATTCGCATACAGTAAATTATTAAAACACTTTTCAGTTGCAAATGTACACCCAGAAATCCTTTTATTTACCTAAAACTTGCACATAGCGTAACTATCTAAAGCCCGGGACGCAGTGTTACCATACAAAAACACCACAGGCGGATGGACAGATGAAAAAAAAACAGAGTATACACAGAGTATACACAGATCTTCAGTCCACTTCTACATCAGAATGAATGCATATTATGTATACATACAGGACATTAACAGTCTTGGCTGATTAATTTTAAGGGAAAGAAAAGGAATCTTCCGGAATTGGCCTGTTGCCAAAATGCTGAGTTTATGACACTGTAAACTTCAAACCTGGCCTATAATATGCTTCTATTATGGACATACTGTTATAGCAGCGACAATTCAATTTCTCTTTTGCACTCTGTCGGTTCTCCAGAGTAATCAAACTAAATTACTTGGTGTCATGAAAGTAAACGGTTCGCCCACCTCTAGACACTATTGCCGAAATATAACTTTTATTCAATGTACCAAGAAAACTTGACAAGTTTCACGTTTCAGGCGGCGTTTCAATTTAAATTTAAGTTTCTATCAACAATCATTAGGAGACGTTAAGTCTCACTGCAAAGATATTAGGAGATTTTCGAATCTTACAGGATCTTACGATTGGGAGACCGAACAATGATGAATGTCTGGTCTCTCTGGTCTTAGAATCCCAGTCACCAAACCGTGAGTTTTTTATGTCATTATCAAACTGCTATCAATTTAATCGACTTGAACTTTATATAAGGTTAACAAATTTCAGTTTTTTGTAAATACCCTATTGAGAAATATGCTCTAAATCTTGCCACTGACACAATATTAATTTGAATTTCGTTTAAACTCTTTAACCTTTTCTTTCTCTGCCCAGTTTTGCATGACGTCATTGAAGTGTTGTTAGTAGTAGTGGGACAGCTGTCATATGAAACGGCTCCTTTAAGCGCCATTTTAACATCCCACTAAGCTTAGTCGTATGTCAACAAAGGCTCTTGCTGTTTGGTAGCCTTATAAGCCTTTGGTGTGCCTTGTTTTAAGTATATAAACAAGGCCATCGCCAACAGCGTCTGGTTTGGAAGGGAGGATGATAGTTTGGTGTTTCTCTAGTTTCGGATATTAATTTCTTTAAATTTACTTCGACTTCTAATCCACATTGGGTTTAGAATCTCTTCTCTTTTTCGCTATTATTTTCACTGAGTAAAATCGTTCACACAAAGCAAATGTGCATACTATGAGACGATTAAGTTGAAAAGTTTCCCATTCTCCAAGAGTTCAGTCACATCAGTCAAGTTCTGTCGAGAAAACTACATAATTCACTAATATCTAGAAGAACCTTATACATGAACGTTACAGTGTTAAAAGAATGCGAGCATTTTCCCATAAATGACAATAGAAAAGAATATTTTCTCTTTTAATTGCACTGGGTAAACGAGGGGCGGAGTCAATGTACGTTTTCTCTTTATTCCATTGGGGTTACATTGAGAAAGTTCAGGCCAGACTACGATAAACTTAGTAGATTTTTCTCTTGGGGTTTCGAAGACATTATGTCATTTTAACACCGATGAAGCCAATAAATAGTGATTTACACGCGTAATTAATATCTTAAAATTCCCAGTGCGTGTATAATGTGTGTGATGCAGAGAGAGAGAGAGAGAGAGAGAGAGAGAGATGAGAGAGAGAGAGAAAGAGAGAGACGAGAGAGAGAGAGAGAGAGAGTAGAGAGAGTCAATTTGCATGAATGCCAACAAGGCAAGATGTCACTTGTCACAGACGTGGTTCCCAAAAGCCTACTGGACTGAGACGGTCACTAAAAAAAGCTGAAATATTCTAATATGTCAGATCGTCAACAGGAAAGTTGACTCATCTGTTCTGAGGGTCTAAAAAAAGAAACTAAATAAAAGAAAAATAATTTAAAAAAAACACTACAAATAAGATAAATAGCCTAAGTCTCATTGCAACAAGAACACATGTCAGGAGTTTCGTGTTTCTGTGACACACGAGGAGTAAATGGTTCTTGCAAATATTACTGTAACGATGGAAGTCCCTCTTTCAAATTAAGTGCAGCAGCATCCTTCGTATGACCAATATGCATTACTACCCTAATATAATTCTTCTTGCATTTTAATACATTTATTAATTCCTTTTTCTTTGTCAGTAAGTGAGGTCTCTTCTTGCTGTATTTCCCTTTACCTCTCATTCCTTTAATGAACACTATGTTTTCAGAAAGCTTGAATTGCAACTTAATTGTCCTTGTGGACTTATTTCATTTGGATGTATAGTGTTCTGTTCTTAATGAATAATAATAATAATAATAATAATAATAATAATAATAATAATAATAATAATAATAATAATAATAATATAATAATAATAATGATGATGATGATGATGATAATAATAATGATATACAAAGCACTACACCCAAGCGCAAATACGGACAGACTATACATAACACGAAAGGAAGGAGGGAGAGGACTAAGCAGCATGGAAGACTGCGTCAACATCGAGAACAGAGCACTGGGGCAATATCTGAAACCAGTGAAGACGAGTGGCTCAAGAGTGCATGGGAAAAAGGACTGATAAAAGTAGACGAAGACCCAGAAATATACAGAGACAGGAGAATGACAAACAGAACAGAGGACTGGCACAACAAACCAATGCACGGACAATACCTACATGAGCAACTAAAGAACTAGCCAGCGATTTAACATGGCATTGGCTATAGAGGGGAGAGCTCAAGAAGGAAACAAAGAATGATAACAGTGGCACAAGATCAAGCCCTAAGAACCAGAAATGTTCAAAGAACGATAGCCGGAAATAAAAACATCTCTCCTATATATAGGAAGTGCAATACGAAAAAGAGACCATAAACCACATAGTAAGCAAATGTCGGCACTTGCACAGAACCAGTAGAAAAAGAGGCATGATTCAGTGGCAAAAGCCCTCCACTGGAGCCTGTGCAAGAAACGCCAGCTGACTTGAACACGGTATTTCTACAGAAACATTCTGCGGCGGCCTAGACTATGGCAATGACGTTTTCCGATTCTGTACCAAGAATGGAAAGTTATTTTAGCTATTTTAATTCGGGCGCTGTAACAAAGAATTTCAAAGTAATAGCTTTAAGGATTACTGACGGTCCAACGGCTGTAACTAAGCAGTAATTTATCTTTGAAGACTACATGACGGTACCAACGGCTGTAACTAAGCAGTAATTTACCTTTGAAGACTACATGACGGCACCAATGGGTCGACGAATCGAGTTCAAAGTTAAATTAAAGTTTAGTTCCAGTGGAACGAAAAAAATATTCCCTTCAACTCTTGTAAAGCAAGTAAAATAACAAAAGAAAATGTCAACTGCCATAGTCTAGATCGCCGTGGAATAGTTCTATAGATCGATCTACCAAGTAGCCGCCATGTTTGAACTCCGCAATCACCATGGAGCCATATGTTCACTAAGGGGAAGGCAGGGTACTCGGGGGGGGGGGGGAGCACAGAAGGTACGAGTTGGCTAAGTGACGCTGGGTCGTTAGGTAGTGATATGGCAAATAACGATAACTACCAAGCAAAATCTAACACTTCTAACTGAACTAACTGAAAATTACTAAACCACGATTGTTCTAACTATAGGGGAATATAGTTTGGGAACTTTACCTTAAAGGGGCAGATGGTACAATTCAGGTTCGCACTTAGGTATGCCGAATCTCGTCTAGTCTTCGATTCTTGAAAGTCTACCCATCTTGAATCTTGAACAGATTTTCGGCCAAATACCAATCGGATCACAAACACAGATAGGTTTCCCAAAATTATATTATGATGTCCGTATATCGTAACAGAATTTTTAACCCTATTACTGGTGAAAACACAGTCACTTTGAGAGTGTTGAGAGTTGGGTTTTAACACTGCAAATACTTCTTGCTGAATGATTTTAAAACGCAATCTGTTGAATCTGGCCCTCTGGGTATCACAGCGCATTGGTGACAAGGCTTCTGATTGATCGGAAGAATTGTGTGCGGGTACATGTCGAAATTGAGGGGGGAATGTATGTGGAAACTAACGTCGTATTTTCAGAAAAGAGGGGGAAAATGTGCAATACTGCGTAACACATACGTGAGCAGGATCTTGTAATGAACGGTCAGTACAAGAAATCAGAGAGGCCAGTTGAAGAGACAATGCGAGCTCTGCAGAATCGTAAAACTTAGTTTCTTTTCTTTCCATGAAACCTAAGATATTGTGCATTATTATTAAAGGAAATAATATTGCAATGAAATGTTGTGGGACAACTATTTTGAACACCAACATATAGGGTATCATAATAACGTAACCAACCTAACCTAGTAGAACATATTACCTGACGGGGGGGGGGGGGGGGGGGGGGGGGGGGGGGGGGGGGGGGGGTGGGGGGGGGGGGTGGGGGGGGGGGGGGGGGGGGGGGGGGGGGGGGGGGGGAGGGGTTCCCCGTAAAGGAAGACAAACTTAAAGGCAGACTAAGATATAACCAACCTAATCTAACCTATCCTAGTAGAAAGTGTTACCTGACGGGGGGAGGGGGGGCTCCGCCACCCCCCTGGAAGAAAGACAAACTTGAGGAAAGACCAACATATAGGTTACCATACTAACCTAACCTAACCTAGTACAACATATTATCTGACCGGGGGGGAACTCTGCCCCCTCCATAACCACCCCCCCTAAAGGAAGACAAACTTGAAGGTAGACCAAGATATAACCAACCTAACCTAACCTATTACCTGACTGGGGGGCTCTGCCCCCCATAAAGCAAAACAAACTTGAAGGTAGCCTAAGATATAATCAATGAAAATGTTCTAATAATTAGTAAAATTTTATCCAAAATTTTTTTATGATTGAGAAAGGATTGTAAAATTATGAGCATAAATAGACTGAGGTGGATAATGGAAAGAGAAGGGAGAAATAGGTGTAAATTGAAATGTCTGTAAAAGGATATAATGGAATACATATAAGTATATATTCCAATAAGGTCAAATTTTAACAAAGAAATTGTTATGGGTATGAAATGTATTCTTAATGATGAAACGCAAACAGTCAGACGTGATTACTGGAAAGGGAAGGGAGTGAGTTGTGTAAAAATCCTGTATGAAATATCCCAAGCAAATTGCAATTTCACGTAACCGACAGGACGGTAGGTATTGCATCGTACTAAAACCCACTTCTAGTCCTACCACGTAAGCATTTTCAGGTATCTGTCCTCAATTATAACTTAATATTTCAAGGTATATATGGCCAAATTATTAGGTGAGAACATGCCAAAACAAATATTAAAGGAAACAGGAATAAACACTGGAATTCCTATTACATGATTAAAAAACAGATTAGGAAAATGGATTTATGTAACTCAATGTATGAATAACCCCCAATTCTTCACTTGGTCCTACAGCAATGTAGGGGTCATACTGCAACGTGATTGGCTAAATACATGTACCCCTCCGGTATACCAGCATTTTTTTCCTCACTGAGAAGTCTGCGTTTAGAACAAAAGCTCCCTTACAACTAGCGCATGCGCAGTAGAATTGGCGCATGCGTACTAGGATTCGGTGTCGTAATAGGAGTAGTAGTAGATGGGATTTGCATGTGAAACGGTTCCATTATTGGTGTTTTTGTTATCTCTTATTTTCGATTGCATTTCTTGTTTTAAATGTCATAAATAATGGGAAATACCACAATAACATGGCAAAACCTCCTCCCAAGTGGGTTCTCCCCACCCAAAACTCCGGTTCCCACTGGGGGTCCCCCTTACCGTAGGATAGAGTTGAACAGCTTAATTCTCCCCAGTGTTTTGTCCCCACCCAAAACCCCGGTTCCCAATGGGGGTCCCCTTTACCGTAGGATAGAGTTCAAAGGTAAATTACAATCGTCCGAATAAATATTACTTAAAATTCTTGTTCAGTAGGTAAAACTGCAAAGAAAAACAGCAACTGCCGTAGTCTAGGCCGCCGTGGAATTAGTACCCTAGATCCACCACCAGAAACGATTAGGCAAAGGTCCTCTGGGACTATGATATCAGTACAGATAGGGTGACACGTGCAAGTAGACCAGACGTGACGTTGCTTGACAAAATCCAGTAGTAAGTATCACTCATTGATGCCGCAATACCATGCTACACCAGAGTAGAAGAGAAAGAAAGGGAAAAAATGGATGAGTATCATGACCTGAAAATAGAAATAAGAAGGGTATGGGATATACCAGTGGAAATTGTACCCACAATCATAGAAACACTAGGCACGATCCCAAGATCCCTGAAAAGGAACCTGGAAAAACTAGAGGCTGAAGTAGCTCCAGGACTCATGCGGAAGTGTGATCTAGGGTTTCTCATTTTGGGAGGATGTCCTTGTCCCGGGATAAAATTTCATCTAATCCCGGGATCTCGGGATTTCCCGGTATGTCTATTTTTTGTATGAATTGCCTTTATGACTTATTTTTTAATGCTCCTCTGGCTTTTAATCATATAACCATTGTTTTCAAGTATAGGGTAGTGTAGACCACTGTGCTATGATATTCCATTACCCTTTTACTGGAGTTATCTGTTGTCTGTTGACTTTTCAGTTGGAGTGACAGTTTGGCACTTAATAATTAATTATAATATGGAATCGTAAATACATAATATTAATGAAAGTAGCTCACAATGTACAGTATAATATTAAGAATTCTTCATAAATGCTGATGTTTAGAGTCAGAGTGTTTTACGTAAGGCGGCTTATTCATGAATCAGTCCTTAATTGTCCGTAAAATATACATACAACTTTAGTATAACACCGTATAATATTATGTCTATGCTTATTGGTATTTTCTTTTATTACTACTTACTGAAATGTTAATGGAAATGAAAACAAATTTTGAGTACATTCAATTATATATTTTTTCTGATTTTACAAAACTAAAATGAATATCTTTTTTTGCAGTTGATAATATAACAAAATGAAAAACATTATTTTATATCAGTAAAAGCTGTAGATATTTAGTACGAAATTTTTAATGATTTTCAACTTGGTAATTAACCATTATTTTTTGCAGCTGATAATATAACAAAATGAAAAACATAATTTTTTATCTGTAAAAGTAAAATTAAGGGCATGGTTTTCAGGTAATATTTATTACGAAATTTGTAGTGATTTTCAACTTAGTAATTAACCATTAGACATCTCCTTATGGAATTTGTAATTAGTAATTTTGCTATTAAGAGAGAGAGAGAGAGAGAGAGAGAAGAGAGAGAGAGAGAGAGAGAATCAACTGATCAATTTAAGAGCTTTTAAAGAAAGATCTCAAAAAGCGCAGACAATCAACTCTTTTGTCGCTTAGACGGGTTCTTATTTTTGTTATGAACAGTCCAGTAGTTTGTCCCGGAAAATCCCGGGACAATGAGAAAAATCACGGGATAGTTTAACACTCGGAAAATGGCCGGGATCCCACCCAGTCGAATTGGAGGACTGTGATAAATAATGATGATAATAATGGGCACAGTTTTCCGTGTCGAAAATGAAGACAATGGTTGTAGGTCCACAATAATATAGCATGTGAGTATATGGTCTTTATTGGATATTAAAAGCTTTCGAACCATGTGGTTCTCTCTCCTTCCTCCATCGCGATCACAGCCACCCACAATGCATCAGTACAACAGGAGAGCTTCGACATGCGCATTCACATAATAATAATAATAATAATATAATAATAATAATAATAATAATAATAATAATAATAATAAATGTGAGGTCGCAAGCATAAAGAGATTTCAGACGAAGTGTGTCGACGAGAAAAAGGGAATTAAATATAATTCCTTTGTTTTCCATTTTAAGTGCAACATTTCTCGCTTGTATTACAGGAAATATAGAAAGCCTTGTCCATAGGCCAAGTTGGGACGCAGTACCAATATTCAGTAGAGGTTCTACTATTTGACAGAAACTTTTCAAGTAATTGGGTTGGCTGTTCACACCATGAAGGATATTCACGAAGATATGGCTACCTATAAAGCCAAGAACTGGGCACTTCCAATGCCATAGTAAAAACAGCGATTTTGAAAGGTTGGGCAGCATGGCAGAAAGGTGTGAATGGAAGTCAAGTAATAGATTGAACATTAGACACTGCCAAGTGCTAACGACCTTTAGTAATGCCTATAGTTTACCACGTGAGTTACAATGACGGGGCCTACACAGGACGGAGTCACTTCTCATAATGCTACGTGCCATTTAGTGTTATACGTTTGTGTGCATTAAATGAAAGGGCCTGAAAATTACCTGGTTGATTTAGTCAGAGGGTCAACTGGGAGGCCATTTTAGCCAAGGTAGACATCCAGAAACCCCGCAGTTATCCTGTTATTTGGTACTGTTTTTTTTATGTGTAATGGTTACATAAATCGCAATAACTCGGCAATGAAATGGTCTACAGAGCTCGTTCTCCTCTCCAAATAAAGCTTAAAGAATGATGTATTTAATATGTACAAGCACAATAATATCAGTCAATACCCAAGGTCTCAAGAGGTCAAAGTATGACTTTTTCTGATGAGAAACTAAATTCTATGACTTTCCATATTTAAATATTTGTGAACAATAATGCGAATAGACTTTTTTTAATGCTTTTATATTTTGGTTTGCTACATCACAGGGAAGTTTCTGGAAGAGTTGGGAAACTTGCTTACGTATTTTAATCCCTACATAGCGATCAATAAAAGGAATATAAACCGGATCAACCTACTGAGCCATAAGAATATATATATATATATATATATATATATATATATATATATATATATATATATATGTCTATAATAATATATATATATATATATATATATATATATATATATATATATATATATACATATTGTCGCTATCTTAAGAATACAAATACGGCGGCATATATATATATATATATATATATATATATATATATATATATATATATATATATATATATATTGTGACAAAGTGCCAAGTATCTGGTTACTACACTTACCATTCATTAATTGTTACCTCACAACAGCCAGACACCTGAACCTTCATCACAGGTACTAAACAACTGAATACTCTAAAGGCAACAGTGATCCCTTAAACAACTTACCAGTATTGCAGAAAATCATACTAAGTTCATTGAAACAGGTGAGAGGTAATCTTATGTGTAATTAAACTTGGTTCTAACTCACTTCAAGTAAATTGAAGGAAAACAACTCAATTACCACTCTATGTTTCTACCTAACATAAATATAATCACTTATGTATACTGGTGAAAAAGAAAACATGCATGAAAATTCTAAATACAAAAATTTATTATCAAACTCAAAATTTATAAGTGAAAATCACAATATCAGGGAAATGTACTGTTACTTTAAAAACAAAGCAAAGTTTAATTAATTCTTGATCAATTAAGTAAAATTAAATCAAAATTATTTTATCAGAAAATTCAAGAAAATTGATTAATTAATTCAATCAAAATTTAAAAGTGTTAGGTAATAATTAAAATTTGGAAATTAACTCACAAGTGCTAAACAACAATAAAACTTGAAAAGAATTCTAAGTAAATGCAAATTAATTCACAAGTGTTAAATTCTATTAAATGTGCAATGATTAACTAATGAAAATAACGAAGTTAATTAAATTGTTCATGCAAATGAAAACAACAGAAAAATGTGGAAAACACCAAAATTGTAAAAAGCACAAATCACACAGAATACAAAAATAAAAAACACACACTTCAATAAGAAAAAATGGATAAATGCACACACAAAAAAATAACTTCAATAAGAAAATGGATAAATGCACAAAAATAACTTCATATGAAACACACACAACACATAAAAATTTGCAATGTGTAAAAATTTAAAGTTTCACCAAACCATTGTAACTATTAGTTCCAAACCACTGTAACTATTAGTTGCAACTAATAAATTTATAGTAACACGTTACCTTGGTACCAATTGTCTTTCTGCTGCATCTTGTTTCACAATTTCACCACACAATTCACAATATTTCAACAAAATAAAAGGCACCGTTACACACTTGTACAATGTTTGTTCAGATTCTACAAAAAACACTAAGTAATACTAAATAACTCTAAGAAATACAAAATCTAAAATTCACGAGTGACCACTCATTATGTATAAAATCTTTACGTTATGTTAATATTAAGTATGGAAAGAGAGAGAGAGAGAGAGATGTCTGAATGCCAAGGATTCAAAGTCTGTAATGAATGTTTCTTCCTTATGGAAACTGGACAGTGGATTTGGCACAAAATGTTTTGGGCATGCAAAAGATAGTGCAATCTTTCTAGAAGCTTCTAATATGACGTAACTTTACAGAAAAATCGTGAAATCTGCACGTGGTTATTGACAAAGAAGTAAGCGTCTGAAACAGACTCCTCAAGCAAGTAAGATTGTGCCTCTTAATCTCAATGCGATGACAAGTTATGGAAACAATACGGAGACTTCGAGGTCTCTTAATCTGAGGTGTTGACATATTAAGGAAACAATTCTATCTTGGAACGGACAAAGTTAATCTCTCTCTCTTTACATTCTACGTTATATATTCTTTTTAAATTATGTTATGCGAAATCTGAACATACATTTTTAGACATCCTATAACACTAAGCTAAATAAGGAATCTGAAAATTTTGCAAACTCTTTTCTAACATTTCATACAGTCAAAGAGAAGACATATGGGCTATTAAAGTAGCAACATATATATATATATATATATATATATATATATATATATATATATATATATTCCCAGCCAAAATTGTGATTTCATCCCTGTGAATTAATCACTGGCCACCGCTCGCCGCTTTTTGGCAAGAATCATTTGGGGATGGTGACTGTAATATGCCCTAAATTTTTTCTCTGTTGCTCCAGAGTCAGGCATTCATCACTGAAAAAGAAAATAGAATTAAGTCTCCCAAACTTCTAAATCAACGATATATCAACAGAGAACATAGAAAAAACTGGATTGATTAATTTCTTGCAGCCTTAAGACTACAGTTTACTGCAGCATATATATCTCTCATGCCTCCGTATGTTGATCCTTTTATTGATCGCTTTGCACGGGTTAAAATACATTGACGAGTTTTCGAACTCAGAAAGTTCCCTATATTGTACCTTACCAGAATGTAAAAGCATTGAATGTTCAATCTATTCGCATATTGCACACAAATATTTATATATGAAAAGTCCTAGAATTTAGTTTCTCTTCAGAATAGGACATATTTTGACCTCTTGTTACCATGATTCTTGGCCGATATTATTGTGCTTGCATCCATTGAATACTTCATTCTTTAAGCTTTATTTGGAGAGGAGAACGAACTCTTTAGACAATTTATGTAACCAATACACAATAAAAGGAGTTATTCTGATTTTATCAAATTCGACAAATACCCTGAATAACAGGATACTGCCGGGTTTCTTTATCGCCTACCCTGTCTCTAGCTTAAAAGGCGTCACAGTAGACCTTTCATCAAGTCACACCGGTAATTTTATGGCCCTTTCATGCTTGCAAGCACCACTTGATTGTTGGCTCCTGGGTTAATAAGGGTGGAATTGATGCCAATCTGCAAAGATACCGAAGAAATGTTGTCTCCTGCAAGACTTCTCCGTTTGAACGCTGCAACATAAAAATGTCTGAACTTACTGGTATTAGTATCCTAATCACCAAGCAATAAGTTTTATATGTTATTATCAAACTGCTGTCAATCTAATGACTTGGACTTTTTTATAAGGTTAACGAATTTCAGTTTTGTTTAAATACTTCACCGTGAAATATGCCCTGAGTCTAGCCGCTGACACGATATTCATTTTAATTCAAGGCAAGACCTCTAGTTGATACCCTGTGCCTTTTTCTTCTCTGCCCAGTCTCATTGGGCGGTCGAGATGAGTCAGCAACCAATTGAGTTTTGCATGACGTAACTGAAGTGGTGGGGGTAGTAGTAGTTATATAGAATTGCCTTTCAAACGGCTCCTATATGCCTTTCAACTTCCCACTAAGCTAATTATATGTCAAAAAAGGTTCTTGCTCTTTGGCAGCCGTAAAGGCTTTTAGTTGGGCTTGTTTTAAGTATATAATCAGGGCCATCGCTAACAACTTCACGCTCAGAAGGGAGAGGATGTGGGAAGGCCTCTGCAACGGCGCCTCAGCTGCTGGTTTGGTGATTCTTTAGTTTTGGATATACCTAAATTTCTTTCATTTTACTTCGTCTCCTTATCCACATAAGGTTAAGAATTTTTTCTCTTTTTGGATATTATTTCACACAAATCATCAAATGTGAATATGAGATTACTAGCAAGTTCCCCATTCTCCATGAGTTCTGTCACACCGGCCAAGTTCTGTCAAGAAAACAATATAATTCACTGTTTTCTAGAAGAACCTAATAGATGAATGGTACAGTGCTAAATGACGACAGAAAAGGATATTTTCTCTTTCTTTTAAATGCAGTAGGTAAACGAGGGGCGGAGTCAACGCACGTTTTCTCTTTAATCCATTGGGGTTACATAGAAAAAGTTCATACCCGACTAGGGCAAACTTAGTAAATTTTTCTCTTGGGGTGTCGAAGACATTATGTCATTTTAACATCGATGATGCCAATAACTGGTGATTTATACATGTAATTAATTCTTTTTTAATTTCCAGAGAGAGAGAGAGAGAGAGAGAGAGAGAGAGGAGAGAGAGAGAGAGAGAGAGATAGGTTTCTTGGAAACGTAGTCTTGAAATCAAGGGTTTTCAACCTTTTTTTTTTCTTTACCATTTAACCTTTCGTGTATTTTAATGTCAGCCATGTAGCCGCCAACTCCCCGCCCCCCCCCCCCCCCCCCAACTTCGTTTAAAGAAAGCAAAACAGTCAGGAAAGAATTCCATTGTGTATATTCGCAAGTTCTGCGCTGAAGGGAAGTATGTACACAAGTACATGAATTAACTCTTTTGACATAACCAGTAATATTGTAAACACAATGAATTCCCCCATAAATAAATAATTTTTTTCTATACAGTAAATTTTTAAGGATATGATACTGAGCTGATACTGAGCTGCAAATACATTATTATTACATCAGCAGCAAAGGGAGTTCATGACACTGCTGAAACTCTTTTTCATCAGCTAGACTTAGCCGTAGTCAGCCGGGGACAGGGTTACCGCAAAGTCCGCACATCACCGAGAAATTATAGCTCCGCACCGGGATGTGTAGTGTTAATTTCCACTTCCTAGCATACTTATATCGAAACTTATTCGGTTATAATCAGTTAAATCACTTCAACTAATGCAATTGCCTAATGCATATTTGCCGTTGTTTTCTCAAAATAAATAAGTAAATAAATAAATAAACTAAAAAACTCATTAAACATGACTAAGTTACAATAATGTAAGTCAGCCTTCACCCTGAGATTAATTCACAAATTAATTAAATTTTACTAAACTATATGTATGTATATATATATATATTATATATATATATATATATATATATATATATATATATATATATATATATATATATATAGAAATTACAAACGCAAATTGAAGATTGCTGACCCAAAGAATGAATGCATTTTAAAAACATCAACGTTTGGGTTACGTCATATGCTTTGTCAAAATCAGTTCTTAATTGACAATCGCATGATCGTATTTGATATTGGCGCGTGAACACTCGAGACTAGTGAAAATGGTTAATTTTTCAAAAATATTAGTACTTTCAAAAATCATATATAATTTCAATCATTTTTCATTGATGAAAAAAAGTTTTAAAAGCATAAATATATATGCGGACCTACAGCGCCGCATACATGAGGAGTGCAGACCTCAGTAGTCCACTGCTAGTTGCATGTTGGTCCGACATCGTGTCGCATTTACGTACGACAGTGTGAAAGGTCCTGAAGCAGTTGAACAAGTAACTAACGGAACATCCAATAGATGTTGCGCCGTCAGGCCAAGGAAGGAGGAGTGGCAGCAGGTATTTTTCTTGAGCATAGAGTAAAGTATCAATAATCTATTAACGTTAATTAAGAGAGTGGTCGTAAACATTTTGTTGTTGACGAAACTGGGTTTGAGTGTAAAATGTGCATTTAAGGAAATATGCGAAATAAATATGAGACTAAAAGTGCTTAGGAACTCAGTATTTATGAAATACCATTTCCTATAGATCATTAAATCTTATATACTGACATGACTGTCCACGAGATCGATACAAAACTTCACCAAACAGTTTTAATTTTGTTATATGATATATATATATTAATATAATATATATATATATATATATATATATATATAATATACACACCACACACACACATCACAATAATATATATATATATATATATATATATACCGATACATATATATATATATATATATATATAATCATAATATATATATATATATAGTTAATATATATATATAATATATACCTCAATAAGGTAAGTGAACTGAAAATTTTGCTAATTTGCTGATAGAGATGTATAGAGATGTTTTATAAATATATATATATATATATATCTATATATATATATATATATATTATATATAATTATTATATATATATATATATAAAGGTTTTTTTGCCACGAAGGAAAAAATGAAAAAGCGAGATAGCCGAGTACTTTTCGGTCCTATTCGGACCCTTTACTGAGCAAAGGGTCCGAATAGGACCGAAAGTACTCGGCTATCTCGCTTTTCATTTTTCCTTCGTGGCAAAAAAACCTTATTATACATAGCATCACGTTTTATATACTTCGTTGATCAAGTTATTCATATATAGATATATATATATATATTATATATATATATATATATATATATATATAATATTATAATATATATATATATTATATATATATAAAATATAAATATATATATATATATATATATATATATATATATATATATATATAATATATAAGAACATCTCTATCAGCAAATTAGCAAAATTTTCAGTTCACTTACTTTATTGAGGTAGCACCATACACACAGATACATGTCTATATACTTATACAATTCATGATTGGGCCAACCTCCATAAAGAAGGCGGGCGATATGAGCAATAACACTAAAAAATTACGGCTATATATAATTTTCTTTATTTACTAAATGTTAGTAACTAAAACAACATGAAATATTAGGATACTTTCACCAATATAACAGGTTCATATTTGGTGGAAAAGAGTAAAGACAAGAACCACAGAATATAAACAAGACAACGATAAGTAGAGAGAAAGACAGAGGAGAGATAACTTATTAATTCGTTCTTTTCTAGATTATGGTGTGAAGGAAGCTTCGTGTTCTTATTTTCTTCCTAGCACCAGATCAGTTGCAAAATATCAGTTATTATCAATTTTTACTACTATTTTTTTCGTAAGGATATTTTCATCCTTGTTTTCAAGATGCATTGTAATAGAAAAATAACTTACTCAATTTCTGTGTTTCAAGAACCAAAGTAGTTTTCTAGTGCCGATGTAGTTACAGCTAATTTCTAAGTGTTAAAAGAGTTAATATGTTAATGTAGGAATTTAACTTTTTTTCTTTTCTCCTGTGAAGTCAACTGCGTGGTCCTTGCCGTTCCCTGACCATTTCCTGTCTTAGGGAGGGTTAGGAACCACTAGCTTCTACCTTTACATTGGCGAATTAAGTTGCCTAGTATAGGCCATTCGTAGAACTGCAGCTTTTAGCTCCACTAATTCTATCAGGGCTCTATTTCTTCTACCTTTTGGACCCCCTTTTAATATTCCAGGCTTAGTTTCTTAACTGCTGTGCTCTTATTCTGTCTCAACTTTATTACCTTAATCTGTTTTCCTTCTTTTCTTGGAATGAAGCGCGTTTTGTAATTAATTCTTTATTTCAAAATAACAAAATAAAAGTAGTGATATTTACAAAGCCTTCTATATTCAAAATTTAAGGCTTATTTCAGTTTGACTACATGTAAACTGAAAAAAAAACATCACATTTTTCCGACAATCTGGCAGATAACTTTGAACCAATATAACTTTTTTTTTTTCATTTAATTTTGAGATACTATAATTTAACTTTTCACTTTAACCTTTGAAATATGCATGGTCTTCCAAAACATTTGCATTAACTGGTAATCAAGTAAAAGGAACATAACAAAAAACACGTGAGCTAGTGTCAATATTTTATCATTATTATTAGTATGATAATATACAATGAGTAGAATGTCCAACCTCCATCTGCATCTGTGACCTCACGCAGACGATCAGGTATGGAATCTACAGTTATATGATGTAACAGAAGTGTGGGTTATGTATTTGATTCCCTGGAACGTGTTTTACGCAGATATTTTTTTCTTTATCAAGCACGTCTTCTGCAATTCATTTTCTTAACCTTACAAGTCATGTCGTTTCATTGTTGTATTATTATTATTTGACGACATTATTGATTCTGTAATTGTTTTTAAATTGCAACAGTTTCTTCGTTACACATCATTGAGAGGCACAGTATTTAGTTGTTTGTCATTATGATCCGTATTAAACAGTATTAATTACATTTGTGTTCTAAGGATGCATTCACACCAAATGCGTCGCCTTATATAGAAATAGGGTTGTTTGGATTTTCTACTTTATTTCTATATTGGATTTCAATTAGGAATCAGGTTATGCTCTAATAAAATTGTACTCCTTTATATCTGATTTTCACTTTTATATAGGACAAAATGAGTATATTAAATTTCGTTTTACCTTTTTCTTTGTATCCATATGATATAAATTTAAAATCTTAAAACTTACCTATAGTGTTTGAAAATCATTATGGTTGAGAAGTTGATTATTATATAATATATATATTATTTCTCTTGATGTCTCGGCTAATTCATTTAGAATGATATCTTTTAGTTATTTTGTTAAATTCAATAAAAATAAAACGTAGCTTAAAAAATGGTCATTTTTTGCTCAGTTCCAATTGCCGCCTGTAGTTAGTATTGTTGTTCTTGTAGGTGTTAATTTCCACTTCCTAGCATACTTATATCGAAACTTATTCGGTTATAATCAGTTAAATCACTTCAACTAATGCAATGCCTAATGCATATTTGCCGTTGTTTTCTCAAAATAAATAAGTAAATAAATAAATAAAATAAAAACTCATTAAACATGACTAAGTTTACAATAATGTAAGTCAGCCTTCACTCTGAGATTAATTCAACAAATTAATTTAAATTTTAATAAAACCTATATGCTATGTTAGATATATATATATATAGAATAAATAGATATATATATATATTATTATATATATAATATATATTAATAATAATATATATTATATAATTATATATAATTATATATAATATAGAAATTGAACACAAAACGCAAAAATTGGAAGATTGCCTGGGACCCAAAGAATGAATGCATTTTTAAAACAAAAAATCACGTCTTTGGGGTTAACGTCATATGCTTTGTCAAAAGTCCAGTTCTTAATTGACAATCGCATGATCGTATTGATATTTGGCGCGCGGAGTCGGTGAACCACTTCGAGACTTAGTGAAAATGGTTAATTTTTTCAAACAAAAAATATTTAGTACTTTCAAAAAAATAATCATATAAATTTCAATCATTTTTCCAGTGAGGAAAAGGTAAAAAAAGTTTTAAAAGCATAAAT
>NC_061095.1:48688247-48771258 GCF_015104395.2 Macrobrachium nipponense | reverse complement strand
GCGATTCCTTAGACGGGTGAAGTTGTCAAAGAGGGCCGTTGTGACAGTTTCCACGAGCCCTATCTGGAAGTGAGGGTGGGAGCTGTTTAATGGGAGATTGGCAGGTATGTTTCATTAAGTAAAATAGGGGATGTAATTACGAAAAGCAGTGGACTAAAACACTAATCAGCAGTTTCTGTAGAAAATTTAGGCCGAAGGTCAAGCATTGGGACCTATAAGGGAAATTGAGAGTAAAAATGTTGTAAAGGAGTAACAAAAGGAAAACCTCGCAGTTGCACTATGAAACAATTGTTAGAAGAGTGAGGAAAGTAAGATGAAGAAAGAGATTATGAACAGAGGTACAGTGAAAGGAATGAAAGGGGCCGCAGCTAAGGGGTAAAGGGATGCTGCAAAGAATCTTCAGTAATGCCTATAATGCCCGGTGTGTGGTGAGTTGACAGCACTAAATAAAGGGATTATGGGGAAAGGTCATCAGACAGAAATTTGTCATTGCTGGGGGCATTGTGTTTCACGGACAAATATCTTTCTGCTTTTGTTAATGAAATGATTAATTACTACTTGTGAAAATAAGTAATCAGTAACCTCGTTCATGATGTAAAATCTATTCATAGCAGCAGCTGGTAGGGTATTTACAATATGTTGTTTATGCAGCTGTGAAAACCAGCCTGAATTATAGACAAGAAGTCTGTATCTGCTACTAAATCGAATTAGGACTAATTCTCACTGCATCTCACCAGACTATCGATGCCCAGTGTTAGGATCATCAGGAAGAAGAGCACAAACCAAATAGGGGATTTCACTTCGGCCAAGAAAGCTGGGTACGCTATGAAGATGACTTCCACCCCCATTGTGCCGATTGTGTGATTGGTATTGAACATAACTTCAATGTCCACATTCAAGTCAGAGGTCAGCTTACTCAGGGATGTGAAGACCAAACACCCAAAGAGGAAGGACGATATGGTGTCCCACAAGATGACGAACAGTGCAGTCCTGCAAAGAAAAGGGGGAAAATAAGTCTCATCAAGGCTAGTTTGAGTTGCTCTGATTGAATGAAATTCAGACAAGCATTGGGGCACTTTCCACCTTTCAGCATTTGAAAAAGTGGAAAGAGGGAAGAGGGAGTTTGGGTGGCTGAACAGAAAGATAAAGAGATCCAGAAAAAGACGGAGATAAAGTACAAGGATCTAAAGGTGGAATTGGGAGGTAGTCTCTCTGTTGTACTAAAAAATAACAGTTAGAGAAGTTGGAGCCAAGATAAAAAATGAGTGCAACTAGGAGCAGAAAGATATGCTACATACACTTAAGCAATACCTTCAGTTTACCAAGTGAGGTGCACTAATGGCACTGGCCCCCACCCCACTACCCCATGGGAATTCTTGTTTATGAGGAAGGAGTGTTTCAATGTAGCTGTAAGTTTTGCCAGGTCATAATGGTCAAAGTGATAACATTAACTGCACTATTTCATTTGATGATGCCTGAAGAAAATCAATGAATAATATCCGTGTGACTATGAAACTTAAACCTCAGCCCATGGGCTATGGGGTGCATTTAAACATAATAGAAGCCTGATAATCCTTCACAAAGTGTACAAAGCTCTCGTCATATTTTACATGTAAATTTTTCTCACTGATACCAAAAGTATACCAAAAGTTACGGAACTATTCCTTACCAGAGGGTATTCTGTCGCAGGTCATTGTAAGAAGCTAGGGTTATGGCGCCTCCAAAAATGTGACCCAAGGTAAACAAAACTTGAGAAGCAGCATCAGCCCATATTTCCCAGAATGTTGATAAAATGATTTTTGGAAAAAGACATGTCCAGTAATAGATCAATTGCATATGTAAATGAATTGCTTGTTTCAGGTTCTGTATTACTGTTCTGATAAGTGCAAACAAAATACCTACAATACAGGTATGGCTACAGTTACCTGAGTTGGGGAGAAATATAAGTTGAAGCTTTTGTTCCAGACATCCCAGTCATACGTCACGAAACCTGTAAGAGATTCAAAGGAGCAAAAAATACCAAATGATTATATTTCTTTGCTTTAACAGACCTACTGTGCTTTGTGGATAAAGCTTCTCAAGGAAACTTAATAATGTTATCAGGTTCAATTATTTGTTTTTGGAGCTACATATGCAGCCTTTCCATAAAGTTTGACATCAATGGTAATATCAATGGAGGCCATGTTACCATGACTAGGCCCAGTTTGATTCAAGCTCAAAAAGAAAGTAGCACCATCAAATGAAGATTCTTAAGTTAGTGAAAATCGAAGCAGTAAAGGCATTGCAAAGCCGAGTAGGGAAACAAAAGAAACAGTCAATGAAGGTATAAATTGGATTAAGTACAATGAAGATTGGCTGAGCGAGTTGGTGTATTGGCATGTCACCAGAGAGCACCTCAAGTACTGGCTGACAGTTAACATAGCTGGGTGTATTACTTACTATAAGCCAAAAGGAATAACAACACAGCAATCGGAATCAAATTGGTGAAGTACATGACTTTGCTTGAACTCCTAATGCCACGGACAAGGATCACCGTGACAAGCAGCCAGGTTAGACTGAGACTCAGAACTAATTGAGGTTGGATCTCGAAGTCCTTGTCGCCTTTCAAGTACACCACTTCATTTCTGTGACAATGCAGGAGATGAAAAATAACTGGACTTTAACCTTGGTAATATCATCTATTTAGCAATAAAGTTTGAAATATGTTATAGTCATACAATGAATTTTATTTTTCAAGTTAAAATAACCATAAGGTCATATGTAAAGAAAATAGGGTTAAACTTGATGCATGCTTAAGAGGAAGGTGGAGAAGGCTCATAGTAAAAAGGGACCCCATGTAGAAATGGGCTAAGCTGAAGAAAAAGAAACTAAATGCATGTATCAAGGTTCAGGGCAAATACTGATGAGTATGAAGAGCCTCACCACCCCATATGGGATAAAGACGCCCAAAGACAGGTTAAGGTAGAGCATGGAGCCACTGAATAGACTATAATTAAGATGGGTAAGCAAGTGGACAATACAAGTTAAACCAATACAAAAATGTATGGAAAATACAGTGTTTGAGAATTGAAGTTCTCTCTCACCATTGGTCTAGTGACACAAGACACCCCTCTACTCCTGTGAGTTATAGGAAGAGCAAGGCAATGACCCCCTTAGGCCTATGTCTCAGCAGGTAGGCCTATGATCCCTCACCCTAAACTTTGTTGCCCCTAGCTCACAGGAACATTGAAAACACTTAATCATTTCCACTTGAATATATAATTACTATACTCGGTTTTTTCCATCTGTTCACCCGTCTGTGGTGTTTGCGTATGATAACACTGCGTCCCGGCCTTTAGATAGTGACATTCAGCTTACCTTCAACAATAGTAACAATATCCCAATTCGAATATTAACGGTGTAATTCACATACGGTAAATTATTAAAACACTTTTGAGTTGCAAATGTACACCCAGATATCCTTTTATTTACCTAAAACTTACACATAGCGTAACTATTTAAAGCCCGGGACGCAGTGGCACCATACGCAAACACCACAGGCGGGTGGACAGATGAAAAAAAAATGAGTATAGTTACTTTCATGGCTGATTCAAGTAACTCACCTGAAAAACTCCGTTGCCTTTTGGTAGTTATCTTCTATTAAGCCAGGTCTGGAAGCTTGGAGAAAAAAATCATTGTCAACATTAATAATGTAAAAATTTACTCCATTTTTCAACAGTAACAGTCTCTCTCTGTCTCTGGCCTTGATAATTGTAAAAGTTTTAGATGATCTCTCTCTCTCTCTCTCTCTCTCTCTTCTCTCTCTTTCTCTGAGGGTCACAAGGTCAAGAGTTAAACCATTCAACACACCATACTTTGTATAACAGTACATACAAATTATTCTGAAAATAATCTTTAAGAATCACCATTAAAGATCTACAGGCTTCTTTAAAGTCTTTCGATCGATGTCCTCGTCTCCAAGACCGACGATGGCCTAAAAACCTCCGTGTATACAAAGCAAACAAACCTAGGGCTTTGTCTGAATGGCGACAGCGAATGCCCTGCGCGGTTCAAGAACACCACAGTCAGGTCCTACATTCGGAGGGCCCTTACTCACTGTTCTTCCTGGCAGGACACTCACAAAGAACTCGACCGAGTCACTCAGATGCTCGTTAATAACGGGTATCCGAATCGACTTGTTGATAAAGAAGTCCGAACAGCGCTGGATCGGTGGTACAGCGAGAGTGAGAGACCGCAGCCCCACCCCCATGAGAAGATCAAGCTGTATTACAAAGCAAGAATGCACGCACGTCACCGTGAGGACGAAGATGCGTTGAGAAAAATAATCAAAGAGAATGTGACCCCTACCGAAGACGACAAAGAACTCGAACTTGTAATTTATTACCAAAATCAACGTGCCCGGGGCCTTATTATGAAGAACAACCCGACCCCCCAACAAGAGACCTCTTGAAACAGTCGAATGTAGTCTACCAATTCTTATGCCCCGTCCGTGGATGTCCCAGCTCTTACGTTGGTATGACTTCTATGAAACTGTCTAAGAGGATTTCCTGCCACGTGCAAGGAGCGATTAAAAACCATATCATGACAGCACACCAGGAAGCTATCTCCCGCGACGGTATTATCAAGAATATAAAGATAATAGGGAGGGCTCCTGACCAGCGACGCTTGCGACTCCTCGAGGCACTCCTCATACAGCAAGAGAAGCCCTCATTGAATACGACGCAGGAAGTGCTCTTCCTCCCCACCAACTTAAGGAGACCTATGTGTATAGATAATACAAGTAATACCAGACCGAGCAACACCCCCGATCAAAGATTGATTGATTGATTTATTAATTCTTACTGGCGTCGCAACGACGAGGTTATTGACGCCGTATCATTAAAAGGAATTGCAAAGGAAAAAGTCAATTAAAATGCTATAAATATGTTTATATAAAATCTGTCAGAGAACTACAGAGAACCCAAAAACACACGAAATACCTATCTCACCTACACACCTATTTCAAATTAATTGTAAACAAAAAATACAAGCAACATAGGCACCCCGCAAACTTCCAAATTCTACAGAGTTCTGTCAAAATAAATAGATTATTAAAATTTACTAAAACATTATATATGGTAATAGATATATCAATTGGAGGTAAATTTTATGTACATGAAAATTTCCTGATCTAAAAAGACTTAAAAGCAAATGATATACACTGACACATACTAACACATACACAAACTCAAACATCTTGACCAAACTAACCTAAATTTTTTCAAGAAGATCTGCTTCTCGAAGGTAACTAAAAAGCTTATCCTCATTAAAATCTCTGCCTATAATGGCATCCAGTTTAAGATCCATTCTTCCAACTACGTTAAAATGACGGTTCCTTGTTGATATTAAGCTGGGGCATTCTACTATTAAATGTTTTACTGTGAGGGGAACAAGACAATCCTCACAAAATGGTTCAGGGTCATTGTTCATTAAAAACCCATGAGTAATCCGTGTGTGGCCGATCCGTAACCTACATAATGCAGTCTCTTTCCGACGGTCTTCTAACATGTAAAGCCAGGGGTTGATTACATCAGTGAGTTCTCTCATTTTATTATTGGTCTCTATTGTCCAATAGAATGCCAAACTGATTTCTACCGTCTTTTAATTTCAGGAATGTAGTCTGAACAGGGAATTGCTATACTTTTTGGATTTTTTGGATGTACCTAACTTAGCCAATTCATCAGCTCGTTCATTTCCAACAATACCAACATGTGAAGGAACCCAGCAGAGGTTAACTACCTTCTGTTTTTGTTTTAATAAAAACAACCACTCTGTTATTTCCAGTACCACAGGGTGTACTGGATTAAAAGATGCCAAAGCTTCCAAGGCACTCTTGGAATCACTAAAATGGTAAAATTATCTCCTCTAAAGTTACAATTTTCTTTAGGGCTGCTTCAAAATGCTAAAAAAGTTCAGCGTAAAAATAGAAGCACACTTGGTAATGTACCACTAACACTACTGTCAGGGTATACCACTCCAAACCCAACGCCTGCACTGGATTTGGAGCCATCGGTAAAGAATTGCCTTGAGTTATCATGTTTTTCAGCATGGCAAAGGAATTTCTGCTTAAGAATATCACCTGAACAGTCTGCCTTGCAACCAGAAAACCATTTACAATATTTCACAGAGGGCAACTTCCATGGAGGGAATCTTGAAAATTTTGCTGGAATTACTTTTCCTTTTATTACATTGAGCTCCTCTAATGCACATTTTACCTTGTATCCAAAAGGCTTTGGATATGAAGCATATTTTTCATAAATACAAAAATTGCCTTTAAAAACAGTATTGTAAGCTAAGGACTCAGGAGTTCTCTGTATGCGGTACCAATATTTCAAAACAGGGTAAATTTTCTTATCAAATCTAAGGGCAGTTCACCTGCATCCACTAATAAACTAGATATTGGAGAGGATCTAAAGGCTCCTGTTGCAATTCTAATTCCCCCATGATGAACTGCATTCAAAGTATCTAACCTCCTTGTCGTAGCTGATGAGTAGATTTCTGACCCATATGCCAATTTTGAAGCAACTATTGCTTTATAAACATGTAACAAGTGCTTTCTATCAGCCCCCCAATTTGTATGACCTAAGACTTTTAAAACATCTAAGGCCTTCATGCATTTGACTTTGAGGCTCCTGAGATGAGCTTCCCATGTCAACCTGCTGTCAAAGATGAGGCCTAAAAACTTTGTTTCCTGTACACATGCGAGTCTCTGTCCATTTAAAAATAGATCTGGGTCTGGATGAACCCCTCTGATACGGCAAAAATGCATAACAACTGTTTTGGCAGAGGAAAATTTAAAACCATGCTCAGCTGCCCAACTGTTAACTTTATTTATTACCAACTGGAGTTTTCGCTCTGCAACAGACATTTTAGATGCAGCACACGAAGTAGATAAATCATCAACGAACATTGTTGACATTACATCTTTTGGAATTTTTGAGGCTATCCCATTTATGGCTAAGGCAAACAGAGTGACACTTAACACACTTCCCTGTGGTACTCCTTCCTCTTGTTCTTTCAAATTAGACAGAGTACTACCTACTCTGACTTTAAAATAACGGTTTTTTAAAAAGACTTTAATAAAAAGTGGTAGTTCTCCACGCAGACCAATTTCATGCAAGACTTTCATAATTCCATGCCTCCAGGTAGTATCATAAGCCTTTTTTAGGTCAAAGTAAACCGCCACATAATGCTGCTTGGAAGCAAATGCCTGACAAATGGCATTCTCCAAACGTATCAATAAATCTGTGCAAGAATGCATATGGCGAAAGCCACACTGAGATGATGATATAATCTTCTTTTATTCTAAAAACCATACCAATCTAAAATTTACCATTTTTTCCATAAGTTTACAAAAACAGGAAGTTAAAGCTATTGGTCTATAGCTTGTAGGGACAGATGAATCTTTCCCTGGCTTGACAAAGGGTAAAACTGTTGCTATTTCCCAAACACTAGGGTAACCACTCTCCTTAAAAATTCTATTAATAATACTTAAAATAAAAAATTTAGTTTCCTTTGGAGTATTTCTTATCATTTCATATAAAATTTCATCAGGTCCAGGTGCAGTGTTTTTACTGTTACCAAGAGCAAATAAAAATTCCTCCATGGTAAAAGGCATTATATGGTTCAGATTTAAAAGAGGTAAAATCAAGTGTTTCAGACTCTGCTAACACTCTCTCCCTGTAGAATGGAGAATTTTCATCCCTACTTGATATCATTGCAAAATGTTCTGCAAAAACATTGCTTACAGCCTTTGAGTCTGTTATAAAGTCACCGTTGACTTTCAAAACTGGAAGGGGACTAGGATTGTACTTTCCTGCTATTTTCTTAATAACTGTCCAGATCTTGGTCATAGGTGTTTTCCAGGTAATTGTTGATATAAAAAGTGCCCATGATTCTCGTCTCGCATGCTTTATTTGCCATCTGAATTTGGCTCGAGCCTTTTTAAAGGAGATCAAGTAGCATTCACAGCGATGTCTTCTGTACCTAGTAAAAGCTGCTCTCATGGCTTTATGTTTTATTTTGCATTGAACATTCCACCATGGAACAGGCTTCAGATGTAATTTTCCACTGGTTTTTGGGATTGCCTTCTCTGCTGCAAACATAAAAATCATTGTTAAATAGAACACTGCTTCTCCTATTGTTGGCATATCTTTTGCATCTAGTTCAGTATAACTGAATTCCTGGAAAAGGGGCCAATTTGCTTTATTGGTACACCACCTAGGCATTCTGTATTTCTCAGTTCTGATGACAATGGGAAAATGATCACTGCCGTATAGATCTTCCAATACCTCCCAGTTGAAGTCAATGAATGTATCAGAACTGGTGATAGATAAGTCAATACATGAAAATGCACCAGTCTGAATGTGAAAATGGGTGGGTTTTTCAGTGTTCAAAAGGGTCATATCTGAATTTTCTATTGATGATAAGATAAGGTTTCCTCTTTGATTTGTTAAAATGTCACCCCAAAGTTCATGTCGACCATTAAAGTCTCCCAATATCAGAAATGGTCGGGGTAGCTGTTCATACAAGTGTGTTAACTGTCGTTCAAGTATTGGGTTATTAGGAGGGAGATACAATGAACAAATTGTGTAAGTCTTTTTCAAGTGAATTTTGACAGCTACAGCTTGTAATTGAGTTTGCAACTGTATTTTTGAGTGAGCAATATCTCGTCTTATAAGAAGAGCACTTCCACCCGAATTTCCCTGTATAGGGAATTGGGAGTGGAATGCAAAAAACTCTTTAGGAGTAAGCATTTTGTTGTTGCTTAGCATAGTCTCTTGTAGTGCTAAGCATACTGGATTATAAGTATTAATCAAACATAGTAGCTCTTCATATTTGGCGCGAAGTCCCTGGCAGTTCCATTGTAGTATAGCAGAGAAAGTACCTATTTTCTAGAGGATGATCCCCTGTCCAAGATCGTTTTGTTATGTTTTTTCTTCGAAGATGACATCTGAGTTTTGTGACGGACTTTTGGTACAGTTCCAGATGTCGAAGGAGTACTTAGAGGGTCATTTGAATGTACAGTACCAAGTGATCACTTATGATGGTATTTGAAACAGCAGTATCTTTAGTATTATCTTCGACCCTTGCAGTATCTGGTTTATCATTTTCAGCTAGTCTAATTTTATTGTCTAAACCAAGCTGAACTGAGTTTAACATTTTGTTTTGCCTTAGGTTCTACATTTGTTGCTGCTGTGTTGTATGATAAGATAGTGGGATACGACTCATTATTTTCCATTAATTCAGATGTTCTATGAGGGTCAGCTGAACCACAGGATGGTGAAGGTTTACTAATTTTTTGTTTTGAATCAACTTTTCTACGGATGTATCTCCTTTCTCAAGGTGCTTGACTTTTGATTCAGGCATTGTTACAGACTCTTCACTTAAAGTCCTCTTGTTGACAATTTTCCCAGCATCCATTTTTTCTTCTTTATCTTCATTACACTTTTTGAGATTCAATTTCTTTTGTCTTTCCTCATTTCCTTTTACTGCATCTACAAATGACTTCGGGTGTTGAATTTCTGCAAAGTCTTTTGTCTTGCTTCTTTAAAGGTAATGCGCTCTTGAGTCTTGATACAAAGTGTTTCTTTTTCAATGAGATACTTGATACATGATTTATGTGCTGCATTATGGTCTCCCCCACAATTAGGGCAGCATGGAGTAAGTTCACAATTCCCATGCTCTTTTCCGCCACAGTTAAAGCATATGGCTGGTTCATTCCTTTCTTTTTTCCTACATGTTGTTATCAAATGGCCAAACATTTGGCAATGGAAACATCTTCTGGGAGCGGGAATATACTGTCTAACTGGCAGGTGAAGCCATGCAGCTTTCAGAAATTTAGGGAGTCTCAAATAATCAAAGGTGAGTATCAGAGTAGGTGTTGGATGTAATATTCCCAATACTTTTTTCTTGATTCGTCTCACATCAACCACCTTTTGATCAGCAAATTCTTTTCGGAGAGTGCCCTCAGAATAATGTAGGAGTTCAGTACTATACACTACTCCTTTAGACTGATTCATTGTTTTGTGAGGAGTGCATTTTGCTGTGCTTCCTTCTACAGCACTAATAGACAGTAATTTTCTACTTTCATCTGGTGATGAAACTTCCACAAGCAAGCTTCCTTCACCTTGAGAGGCTATCTTTGGTTCTCTGCCAATGCATTTTACAATATCTCTATGGACATCAAATATATTCAGTTCTTTTAAGCTTTTGTCAAGATCAAGAGAAAGGTATTTATTATAAGTCTCAGGTTCTTGAGATCCAAGTAAAATTCCAATATCAGGATTAGCATTCTTATTTCTATTATTAAATCTGCTATTCTTTCCTCTGTTCTGAACTACATAAGGGCTTGTAGTAACAATCAAAGAATCTTTGATGTTTTCATTGGAGGAGGTTGGGGATGGCAAAGGGAGGTCCTTATCCAAGCCTAAGGTTGTCAACGGTGCCAAAGAGTCGGGGGATCCAGGGGACAATGTACTAGACATATTATCCATGTTAGTTTGAAGGAAAGAAAAAAAAAGGGGGGGGGGGGGGGGAGGGGGGGGGGGGGGGATATACACACACACACACACAACAACTGCTTGGGAAGACCAACAAGGTGTCGCGGACTAGACAGGGTCCGACATTCTCCACCAATGGCACACGTAGAAGTTGCTTCCCCACGGTCTGCCCCATACCCTACCCTTTCGGGATAGCACCAATATGCTTGCAGTGGCCCAGGTATAAGCCAATCTGCCTGCTGGGAGTTCTACCCCCACTAATGGGGACAGACGCCCCACTCCAAACATATTGGTTGGCTTCCGGACAAAAGCCAGGAGTCCCATCCCAAAAACCAGCCCCCCCTGGATTCCGATGGGCTGATCCCTGGAGATGGTTCCGCCCTTAAGATAGCAATGGGAAAATCCCATCACCATCTCTTGGGTCAAAACTGTATTGGGTGGCGACTCACCACCACAACTCCCACAATTAGCTTCGAATGCAAACCCCCTCCAAACCACGAACCCCTCCCAGACTCACCCAAGCAGAAAAATTTTTCGAAAGTGGAAATGTCCACGCAAGTTAATGCCAAAAGTTTTGTAGGCGTTCCGTCAGGATCCGGCCTTCGCAAACTTGAAGGCAGAATCCCTTACCCCCTCACCACGTGAAGGAACCTACTCGAGGGGCCCCGATCAAAGAATACCAGATGAGACTAGCAGCCCAGCAGCCAATGACATCGCGAGCTGTCGTGACACAACGCCCAGGGAAGCCTTCCCCAAGCCTTGACGTTCTGCTAGGCTGCAACTTCGCAACCTTCAACGACGAGAAGCGTCTTGAAGAAAACCTCCTTCAACCAATGGCGGGAGCGCATTACGCCACCGGCCAATGAAAACGCAGCTAGCGGTTGACCCCCTGCTGACCTGCCGCTATATATTGAGCAGATCTTGACAGCACCAACAGTCTGCTCCGATCCACTGCCGTGATCATACTAGGATGATACCGAGAGAAACGTTGGCCACTAGATTAACTTATATTTTGACCTATTTGCTCTGTTACTGTGACAAATAAATAAATCTGTAATCATTATCCCTGAAATTGACTCCTGATGTGTAATATCGGCGCAATACTCGCCAGTTGTAATAGCAGAGAGAAAGCTATTATTAGAAAAATAGAGAAGACTATTTACAAGTTGAATGCAGCTGATGCAGCAATATCTTTCAATAAGACTTATTATTATTATTATTATTATTATTATTATTATTATTATTATTATTATTATTATTATTATTATATTATTATTATTATTATTATTATTATTATTATTATTATTATTATTATAAAGAAGATGAACCTATTTATATGGAACAAGCCAGCCACAGGGGTCACTACCTTGAAATTCAATATCACAAAGAATATGGCGTCCATTCAAAAGAAGTAACAGAAGGTAAAGAGATATACAGAAAGAGATTATCAGTTATTAGAAAAAAAGGTGTATCAACAAATAAATAGAGAGATAAAATTCTATAAGTAAGTTATCAAAATACTAAAAATACCACAGTCCAGCGGTGTGAGGAATAAAGGCCCTCTGGAACTGAGAAGTTCAACAGTGAGGCACATTTCCTGCATAGTGATACTTCTGGTGATCAGCGAATTTGGTTGCTATCGGCAGGGAAAGGGGATCAGGGATCAATGTGAATGCAAAAGATGGTGCGAGTCATAACTGTTACTATTATGAAACAGATATCTACCACCATGAACCACTCTGTCTAAATAATAACTTCTGAAAAATTTGACGGTGGCTTTGGCAACTCACCGGTCCAATTAGGGGTGAAAGTAAAGTCTTTCCTGATGGAGTGTTGAAGATAAGTGATGGTCCAGCCTAAAACGACAGCGTAGTAAATGCTTATAAGAGCAGATGATGCCACCATTGCCCAGCCTAGACCTAGTGAGAGAGAAAATCTTGATTATGCAGAAATTCTTATTGCACAAAAATATTTGCTGTGCAAAAAATATTCAGTGCAAATAATCATCACTATGAAAAACATGAGTTTTATTTTTATATATATATATATAATATAATATAAGTAAAGGTAATGCCACCAAGGAAAATGAAAAAACGAGAACTGCCGAAATCTTTCGGTCTTGACGACCCTTTACTATAGGCAAGGCTGATCAGAACAAAGAGAAACACAGTTCAGGTAAGCTTATACAAATTGACAATACAGAATTAACAAAAGGTCCTGTAATGTTTGTTTGGATATGCTTACCTGAATTGTGTTTCTCATTGTTCTGATCAGTCTTGCGTTGAGTAAAGGGTTGTTAAGAACAAAAGATCTTGGCAGTTCTCGTATTTTCATTTTCCTCCATGGCATTACCTTTACTTATACTTAGCATCACGTTTTGTATATTTCGTGATAAAGTTATTCATATATAGGTATATATTAGCTACCAGAGAATAAAGGCGCCATTGAAGCATAGGCATTTGTGGGTCCCAGACTCAGATACTGTCCAACAGATATGTCGACCACCATCAGAGGGAAGCCGATTGTCAGCAGGGTAACACCGTAGGCAATGATGAAGTACACTGTAAAATACAAAAGAAGAAATACAATTCTTACTTCTATTATGTAGTGTGGCTACAAAAGGTTGAGACTTGAAGACAATTAGGGCTGCTGCCATATTTTCCTTCCTAACGCCATTCAAACTTTCCAAGAAAAAAGGTAGATTTGGTAGATTTAGCATTTGTTTTGACCAGTTTGCCATTTATTTCTTTGTCAGTGCAAAAGTAAAACACAAATATCAAAAGATTATACTTGGACCTTGCTGTGCATTTTTCATAATGCACGTATATATGTACATACATTAATATATATGCATGCATACACATGTATACAATGCTTACAAACGAAGTCACTTGTAAGTAAAAACAAATAGCTCTTGTGTATCCAACCTTGGGATTAACCTTAATTCAACCTTAAGGCTAATCCTGTAAATGTGCCTTTCTGGATTAGGATGAAATACCTCCTTCGGCAAGATGGGAAACGGGTCAACGTCCCTAATTATAGGAAACTCTCGACCTTTCGTAGCTATAACAGAATAAAATCAAAGGCTGACAGAAGAGAGAGAGAGAGAGAGAGAGAGAGAGAGAGAGAGAGAGAGAGAGAGAGAGAGACTTATTACCTCCTTTATGTTTGTAGCAGTAGTATGGGAATCGCCACAAGTTTCCCAGGCCCACCACTACAGCCAACAGCCCCATAATGCTGTCTGATGTGCTGTTCCAACTCTGCCTCGTCGGGACGGGTCCTGCCAAGTACAGGAACAGCATCACCACCCATTTCCTTATACCCTGCAATAAACAGATCAAATGTGTTATCATATTACTCAGCTGAATGGCTGCTTAGGTTCTGATTCCACCCGCTTAAAAAACCTCATAGAATATGGCCAGTAGGCCATTATTCATCATAATGTTTAAGCTTAACCATATTATTAGCAAATTTTCACTCCAGTAACAAAAAAGTTTCTAATGCTTTAGGCAACTGTCTGGTAATCACTGTAGTTTGTCATGTAAAATTCCTTAAACATTCTATTGAATGATAAAATCGGCTCATTGCTAATGGTGTAATATACCAATTTCTGGAAGTCTCCAGTGCATTATCAGCTCTGAATGCAAGAATACAGTAAGTTGTCATTACGAATAAAATCTGAAACATGAACATCTTATTTACCTGATACGTTCTCTTAGCTTGCTGCTGAATATTGCGCAATGGACAGGCTTTAACAGAGCTCTTTGTCTCTGGAAGACCTTGGTTGAGGTCATCTTCTGCCTCTGTAGACCTCCTGGGTAGTACTGTATGTCCATTGAGCTGAGAACCTCTGGTTGGAGTGCTTTCGCCAGTGGGATTAAGAGAGTCTTCCTTGTCCTGCACTCTGTTGTTGTTTAGCTCCGAGACAGGTGGCAGGCTGTGCCTGAAGACGCCATCTTGAGCAGTTTGAACACCAGGCTTGATTACAGTTCTGTTGCCTGAAGAGTTCATTTCAAGAGGCCCTCTTTGACTCCTGATGTTCACTGTCTTGTCAAGTTCAAATCCATTTTCAGCCAGTCTTTGCTGGTTATTTACTGGTCCTCTGGGCATCAACACAAAGGAAAATTATATTACATGAAGTTTACGAGATCTCAAAGACTCATATGGTCAGGAAATGTGAAGAAAAGGTAAAGGTGAAATCTTTCTAAGTGGTGTCCCCCATCTGTTCACACTAACTCTCTTGATCTGTGACTGTGACAACTGCCGCCCCCATCACCCCCACCCCCCCTTTCCCTCCTCTGTAAGTTAAATTCTGTACATCTTTGTAGCTCCTGTTAGGCAGCCTATTCCCACATTTGAATGTATGGAAGTCTGTAAGCCTTAGATATACGTGATTTAAACCTAAAGGGAAAGAAATTATGAAAACGACGAACAAGAGTTTTGCTGACATAATGTCAACTTAATCTAAGAAAAAAGTGAAATGCTACAGTAAAATCCAGGTCTCTTTGCAGCTAAGCCCCGCCCACTGCACGCCAGTGACTGCCTAGCTCTGTGAAGGTGGAATGATATGTCACTCTAATTAACCGTCTGTATGACGACCAGAATGATTTTTTTTTTGTATGGTGTTATTACGTTGCATGGATCTAGTGGTTATTCAGTAACGGGAACAACGGCTTTACGTGACTTCCGAACCACGTCGCGAGTGAACATCTATCACCAGAAATACACATCTCTGACCCCTCAATGGAATGGTCGAGAATCGAACTCGCGGCCACCGAGGTGGCAGGTAAAGACCATACCAATCACGCCACTGAGGCGCTCAGAATGGATTTGACTCCATTCAGTAAAGTTGAGCTCCATGAATGAACGATGACACCACAGATTTGGATTCCTGGAGTCGTGAAGTGCACCATTGAAATCTCCGATAAAAGATGTAATATTAAGTTATATAACATCATTATGAAGATCTTGGATCATTTTGTCTGAGCATCTTTTCTCTTTATCACGCACTGCCTACTATAAATACACAAGCAGTATTGAAATCTTCAGGAACATGCATAAATACTTACTGTACTATTGTACTGAAGTCTCAAGCACCATTTTTCAGTGTGCAGGGGATGAGGTTTCAGGACCCACACACTTTCTTGCTTTGATTGCAACCAACAAATGTCAGCTGACTACCAGGAGCTATTTTTTCAGTGAACAGGAAAGAAGGGTTTAGGTCTGTTCAACCTCATCTCCTGAACACTGGAAAATAATACGGGTGACTTCAACGCAACAGCTCAGTAAGTCATTATCCATATACTTGGAGATGTCAACACTGCTTGTGTATTGAGGCGGCACATGATAAACGAGAAACTAAAAAAGTGCTCAAACAAAATAACTGAAGATCTTTGTAGTGATATTGAATAACTCAACATATTATCTTTTGTAGGAGATATCGATTGCTCACTTCACGACTCCCGGAACCCAAATGTATGATGTTCAATACGTTCTGGGACCGATAATTAGTATGACGTCATTCCACCATCTGAGAGCGAGCCAATCACTGACGTGCAGTGGGCGGGGCTTAGCTGCAAAGAGCCCTGTCTTTTACTGCAGCATTTTTGTTATTCTCTTAGATTAATGTATTGAACGCAGAGACCAGCTGCACAATTTCACAAAATTTACGTCTTAAACTCGTAAAATTCCTGTCCTGTACATTGATTTTTCTCACTCATTTGACACGAGTAACAATGAAATACGCAGCCATCACATTCATGACCGGTTACGTAACTACTGCTCCAGTGGGCTTGGGTCTTAAGTTGGTTACATAAATGGCCAAGGTGCTCCCATCATCCCCCGAACGTCTGCAAGATTCCACGAACACAAGTCATTGAAAGTTATATTCCTTGATGTTCTTACCATTAAATACCAGTAATAATTAATACTTTGTTTTATTATCATTAATATTATTAAGATTTTATCTATTAATCCTGGTAGGTTAACAACAAAAATATATAAGAAAAAAGAAAGAAAAGAAAACATTGTATATCCCGGGAAGTCCCGGGGTTATTTTCAGTCTATCCCGAAATCCATAATCGGACACAAACTGGGAATCCTAATACGTATTACAACTTTTTGAAGAATGCCCGATGTCTTGCAGTTTCTGAACTGACTATCTTAGTTTTTCTCTAGCCTAGCATGCTGATGGACTTTCGGTGATGTTTTCCACACTGGCCATATCTATTTTGAACTTACTGAACGCTGTGTCAGTGCAAAATATAACCAATATAACGTGGCGTCGGGTGGGACTTTTCCCCGATAGGAGGCGGTTGCTTATACGTAGTACGTAGTGTGTGTTCTGATACCGAAGGGGCGTTGGGAACGTGCTGGGTAGTTGGGTGTTGGGAGGGCGATGTCATTACAGAGTCTGGGTGGGTGGGAGGACCCTCTCACAGGGCTTGTTTTTCTTTCTCTCCTCCTCATAGACTAGGAAAATTCTGCCTCTCCGACCATCAGGTGCATCTTGCATACTTGGTGGAGGAGTCAAAGTCATGTGCATAAGTCATCGCCTTCTGAGAAATGGAACATTTCTTCCTATGTATGATGTGAATCGATATTTCTTATTCCTCTTCTTCTTTTTCTTCTTGTTCTTCTTTGTTCAAGTCTTCCATTGCATACTCTCTGCCATCCGCCTTAGTTCTCTCTCTCTCTCTCTCTCTCTCTCTCTCTCTCTCTCTCTCTCTTATATAGTATGCGCTTTGTAAATAGATCTGTAATATCATATTTGTTTTAAATTATATTCGTTATAGTAATTTCATGTCATTTACAGCAGTTGTGATAATAAAGGCAGAGTATTGCGTATTTTTTAGGAAACTCTCTCTCTCTCTCTCTCTCTCTCTCTCTCTCTCTCTCTCATGCAAAGAATAGCTTTGAGTTTAGTGACGCTCATCACTCAGTGAGCATGGAATAGCCTTCCGAGACAACTGAAGCATTCGTCTCCCTCTGGATCCCCATCCCGCATCCTGGTGACACATAATTTTGAATTATGTGGCTGAAAATCGTCCTCAACAATTAAATATATCTAAATTATTTAGCTTTACAAGATATACGCATCCGCGAGGGTATGGTCATCAAATTTCTGCATCCGAATCCGCAAATTTATAAGACTGATATCCTCATCTGCATCCGCAAATCCCATTTTCTGACATCCGATACAACTCTTAATTTACTACATATGATCGCGCCTTAGGCTACTCGCAGCTTAAGCTAGGATGAAGTCACTAGATGCTGTTGATGACTCATTTGGTATAGACATCATCTCTCTTAGTGTCCAGACTTGAATTCTAAACACAGATGCACATTGTCATTCCAATACTTTTGACTTGTGGTACTAGTTTGCGTAAACAAATTTAAAGCGATTTCTCATTTATTCCCGTTTTCTTTGAGCGAAAAGTCAACAGAGAGTGGAAATGTTAATATATATATATATATATATATATATATATAGTATATATATATATATATATATATATATACATATATATACACACACACACACACACACACACATATATATATATATATATATAATATATATATATATATATATATATATATAAATATATATATATATATATATATATATATATATATATATATATATATATATAATACACACACACACACACACACATATATATATATATATAATATATAAAATATCAAAATTTTGATATTATATATATATGTATATATATATATAATCAAAATTTTTTATATTATTTATTTATATATATATATATATAATATATATATATATATATATATATATATATATTAATATCAAAACTTCAAGGATGACAGTAGAACCGAGACTTATCTATCACCTAAGCATGAAACCACAACACGCGAATACAGCTGATCACTCACTGTAACCTCTGATCATGAAACCGCCTAAATATTTCCTTCCCTCAATTATCAACTCTATCCAGAATCACCAACGATTGTGCCGAGCCGTTTAAGATTAGCAATTTACGACCAGCAGTATCACAATGATTAGCAGTGTGATGTGTTCGTTAACGCATCAAATAAAATCAAGCATGTCGTCACTAAATGCACCTTGAATTTAACAGGACATTCGCCCAAACGATTACTGTAAACTCGGTGTCTGCACCTCTTTCTTCAAGGCATTTTCCCCAGTTTTTAATAAATCACTTTTCTTTCAATGAAAATATCTTGAGAGATATTGGCGTTATCTCAACAATTTTCTAATGGAGTTCATACATCACAACAGTTTATTTGTAAACAACATACAATAACAGTATGAAATTCTCGCGTCGATTGACTGTTTACAAAGATAAGCTGAATGAAAAAAAATAAATTCTTCAACACGAGCACTTGATAATCTGAAGCCTTCACGAACAACACCAAAAGCTCTTCATAAATGGACCTACCTTTGCGAAGGAATAGTGTGAAGTAATGGAGGCAGCATTCTAACGGAGGCTATATGAAGGTCTAAGTGAAGATCGGTTCTTTTGCCCTATGCGACCACTGGTCGAATGATGTTATCGAGAGAAGATCTGAGGAGTTCTCTTCCTCTAAGAGTCGCCTACCTGGAGCCGTTGCAACTACTACTGTGAGGTGTCAGTTTGCCATTTTCATTATTATTATATATTTATCGTGTGCAAGGCTGTTCCTCTTTTGTGTAGACTGTACTGGTAATAATATCCCAGCTGATCTGTTGCATACATAAAAGCAAAATAACAAACGGGTATTATTCGCTGAAAACAAGAAGTACGGCTCATTGCATCATGTCATGAAATACTATAAAAAATAAATTAAGAAGTTTTGTTTATTCAAACCGGTTTCTTCTTGGGGATGCATATAAACGCTTCGATAAACGGGACCAAAAGGACTGCATCAAGTAGACAGGGAAAATGATAGGATGGGAAAATGCATTGTTGATAAGAAAGATGAATGAAAACGGCGATGCAGTTACACGATGCCCTGTGGGAGAAACAGATACGTATACTACTGTAATAACAGAAAACGTGAAGCAAGGTACAGTATAAGGCCCAAAGCGATGTAGCACAGTGAAGAACGTAACACTCTTAAGAAACAGAAACCGAGTCCTTATAGCTGTCTATGACATAATGTTTCCCATCAGCAGGAAAGAAGGACTAGAAATGGCAGCTGCCACAACTTGGAGCAGCTCAAGAAATGTACATATAATACTAAGCCAAGGTAGTCAGCAGCTAGTGATAGAAAAAAAAAGCAAAGAAAATAGCTGTCCAAATAGGAACAGTGTTAAAGAATATGAGTACTAAGGAGAATGGTACTACTCACTAAATGTCTCAAAGGAAGCAAGTAATAAAACGAGAAATCAAAAGTTAGAGGACCTACTCGGATAATTTACAAAATACGGCTCATTAATTAAGGGGGAAAATTCTGTGAAACAGTATTGCTACCAACATTATTTGCAAACACAGCGACATGGAGTAACTTAACGGAAAACAGGGTGAATGCACTAGAGAAAAATGTACACCATATTGGGGAATTATAGCGGAATTATAGACTACAGAACTGAATATAAGAAATAATGGTTTTCCACAACAGAGGAGAAGAGATTAATGAAAGAAATAGTAGAAGATCAATTAAGTTCCTCATATGGACTGTGTTAGACAAAAAGCTTAGTTACCATATATACGAAATATAATTATAGAGATTAATGGAATGAGAGAAAAGAAATAAAGATGAGAATTTAGCAAGATAGCGAAGAGACTTTGAAAGAAAAGAGGAAAGAATTGAAGAAGCTGAGGTTCATAGAAAACTTCGGGGAAAATAAGTCCATAAAGACGAGTGTTTGGTGTCGAACATTTATTTAGGTGTAAAACCAAACGAAAAAGAATATGTGCCAAGGAACTCATATTCAGAAGAATGATGAATAGACCTTCTTCTTCTATAGCTTCTCCCCAGTCATTGGACCTTTGGTCCCGCATGATGGATGTAATGTCATTGTCTTCCCCAACAGAATGCTGAAGGGCTTCATTCCTGTTGAAGACCCCCATACCCATTATCATCGACAGCGAGATAAAAAAAAACCAACTAGATGATAGATACTTCATTGTCTTTGCCTTCACAACTGCCATCAGAATTATAATTCAGTCCCCAGAGAATGTGATCTAACTAAAGGCTTAACTGACACAGGTGATGTTCTAGACCGTCCTGATTTAGTCTGTAGAAGTTGATGTATATGAAATATGAAATGTTGCTTTTTACTACGTCAAGCAATTTAAGCAAAGACTCGAAAGAGATGACTAAGCCTTTCTGAAACTGGTCAAATCCTTTTCTCTCTGCAGACCCTCATAGATGACATAGCATCGATCATGCTATCCAGTACTTAGTTTTGGTTGCAGGTTCAGCCCATATGAATTTGCTGCCGGTTTCTCGTCGTAAGGAGTTCCACGATGGCCGAGAGCATTTCGCGCTCGGCTACCAATCCGGTAGTCCGAAGTTCGATTCTCGGCTCTGCCAACGCGGAACCAGAGCTGGTAAAACTAAGATAAACTAAACTTTTTTTCTCGTGGTAAGGGACTCGAAAATGAAACAAGTCTAACCAGTAATCAGTTTGGGATATGAAATGACTTACAGGTTGCCAATGCATGTGATTTGGCTTTGCAGTCGCTTGGTGTTCTTTTATAACTAAGTGTGGCGGGCGCGTCCGTGTCTATAACAGGTTGGTTCTATATGGGTTGTCGCCCTGACCTGGTTGAATTCTTGCTCTCACGATGAATTTATAATAAGGCCGTTTTCACTCTTCTACAAATAATGAGTAAAACGATATCCAGGTACAAAACTACCTTTCAGGTATGAGCAGGCATTAGGAAGAAATGTTTGATGGAGCTCGTAAGGTCAGATGAGGTAGAACTTGGGAAGAAATGTTAAATAAAAATCATAAGTCAAATCCGATGAACAGTAGGAAGTCATGTTAAATAGTACTCATAAGGTTCAATACGGTGGACAGAAGGAAGAAATGTTGAATAAAACTCATAAGGAAATGGATGAAACTCATGAGTCAAATACGGTAGATAGTAGGAAGGAAAGTTTTCATTCCTGTTCCTGTGGGGTGTAGTGGAAACTAACATCACCACCTCGTTCTATTAAAATTTGACGAACAACTCACGGTCCAGATAGAACAGATCAACCAGACATCTCCCCAATTTTAAGCCGCTTCTGCGAATCTCCGTCATCTGAGGGAGCCTGGTGGTGAGAACTATTAAGAACGTAGGTCTAACACACCGTCAAGATTTTTTTTTTTTTTTAAGAGATAATATTTTTTGAAAATGTGTCAAAAGAATGTAAATAAAACAAGATTTGCCTTTTGAAAATATTTCATCACGTTACAACTTTCATTTGTTTTTTGTCTTAGTGTTTCACAGCAAGGTTGCCCTTGACATTTCCTCTAATTTATCAAATTATTAAAACAATGTTTGCCCTCCATGAGTGCTATCCCGTGAACAGCATTAGAGATCTCCCGTATTAGCACTAAATGCGAAAAAATATGACTAGAAGGAGCAACCAAACGCCCCCTTACTATCACAGTCTATCCAAGTATCATTCATTGGTATTTATTTATTCTTATTTCCTAACTCATGGTATTTCACATCCAATTTTTTTTTTACAATATATTCCCCAATGTATTTAAGTGCCTCCTCCTCAATTACGCCCTCGATATCTTTTTTTTATTTCTGTTTGCCCTCAAAAGGTCTTCTTCCTCATCAAGAACATCTTTGTCTTAATCAAAATCTAAATTTCTAAACATCTGTGTTGCTACTCATATTTCTAATGCTAACCCTTTCTTTTGATACATATTCATCTTCATTGGCAGATTCAAGGGATTTTTCAACTGAGTTGATATTACACTTTCCACTTATTACCTTCAGTTCCTTCCCTAACAACAATTTTTTAAGTCATGATTTAAAATTCACTGCATTTCGATGATCATGGTGACCATCCATTTGCCTTATTCACCCATAGAAATGTTCAAGGCAATATTAATTTAATCTTTGTGTCAGCAGGTAGCCAATACTATCAGAGGCTTTGACAAATAAAGAAATGGTGGATTTACATGAAAAAATTAATCCTTTCTCCAGAAATGAATATATATATATATATATATATATATATATATATATATAGATATATAGATATATAGATATATAGATAGATATATAGATATAGATATATATCTATATTCTAATATCTATATATCTATATATCTATATATCTAGTATATATATGTATATATATTAGATATATATCTATATCTCTCTCTCTCTCTCTATTATATATATATATTATACTATATTATATAATTTATATTAATATATATGTATTCTCTATCTATATATTAGCAATATATATATATATACATATATATTATATATATATATATAGTCTCTAGATATATAGATATATATAATATATATATATATATAATATATATATTATATATATAGCTAATTATATATATAATATTATATCTTATAATATTTCTAAGAAATATAATAAATATAATCCATAATATATATATATAATATATTATGTATATATATATATATATATATATGCTATATATGTAGTCTATTTATAGGTACTGATAATATATATGCTATATGATATATAGCTTTATATTATATAAATAATCTAGATATATATCTTATAATATAATATTATATATAATATCTATATATCTATATTCTATGTATAAGTATATATAAGTATATATATTATTATATTATTATTTATATCTATATAGATACTATATCTAGATAGATATGATATATGTATATATATATCTATATTTATATGTTACTATGATAAGATATATATATATCTATATTACATAATATATATATATATATATATATAGATATATATATAGATATTATATATAATATATTATAATATATATTAGATATATATATATATAATATCTATATATTAATACATATGTATCTATATATATAGATATATATATCTATCGATATATATATATTATATATATATATATATATATATATATATATATATATCTATATATATATATATATATATATATATATATATATATATATATATATATATATATATATATATCGATATAGATATATATCTATATCGATATATATATATATATATATATATATATATATATATATATATATATATATATATATATATATATATATATATATATATAATATATATATATATATATATATATATATCCAACAGCGGTGGCCACAGCCGGATATATATCAATGAGGAGAAGGACATAAGACTTGCTAAAAGGGTCAATTTATTCCCGACGTTTCGTAATGTCTTCATTACATTTCCGAGGGCTGTACAAAATAGAGAGCATAAAATAAATTACAATAAAGCTAAGAATTTGAAATATAAAAGTTGCACAATGATTACAAACTTAAAATATTAAAAAGACTAAAGGGACACCTTTAAAAAAAAAGTAAACTAAACAGGACAAAAATTATAAAAAAAAAAACAAAAAACAAATAAACATGAAAAAATTAATAAGAAATATTCAAGTAAAGTAAAACTGGACCAACCTATTCAGCGGCAATGCTAAGACTGGAGATAAAAGGAAGAAACTAAGAGAGGTACAGTGTACTAGCAGAGGTTTGGCTATTTAACAAGGGGACGAGTCGTTTGATCATTAACGATTCTAAGATTGTCAAATCGTGGCAGTTGGAAGCTCGTCCTACAACTGTAAAGTCCTTGTTTTCAATGGATGTTTTACATATTTTCGAAAGATTTCTAATATTAGAAAACTCTGGGTTTGCAATTTTGCTGCCTGTCCTATAACTTACTCCATGATGTGAATCTATGCGTACCTTCAGAAGCCTCCTCGTCGATCCAATATAAGTTCCTAAATTACATTTAGGACAATTATAGCTATACACACACCCAGAGGACATACAAGGGCACAGACGATCTTTAAACTTGAATAATGACCCAATGGTAACAGGATTAATGGGAATCAAATGAACCTTAATAGCTCCAAACTTATTTTGGATATGTTGGGAAAATGTTTTTCTAAAAGTATCATCTAATAAAAAAGGGAACTTAGCATAAAAATTTAATTCAGGAACATTAAAATTTGTAATTCTTAGCGAGAAGTACTTGTCTAAAAGCAAGCGAAGTGTCTTAAAGACCAGTTCAGATGGGAAGCAGTTTTCTTTAAAATATTTGCCCAAAAAGGCGATCTCATCTTGGAACAGAAACCAATCAGAAGTTAGCGTAAGAGCCCTGTGGAGGAGAGTAAAAACAGAATTAATTTTAAAATTAAAAGAACCAAATCTATAAAAATTTTACCCTAAGCCCGTGAACGTTCTTTTCCTAAAAATCGTGGTGTTAAAACTATTATTTTGTCTTAAAACATTAGTAAACAAAGACTACATCAAAGCTGGTCATGAACAGGTCTGAATCTTGCAACAATTTTAACTCTAATAATACTCATTACCTTGATGACCTCAAGCAATTTACCTGTTTGTTTTTCTACATAAATACCAAAGGCATTGCTTTTACCAAACTCCCCATACATGTAAGAATAATTCATGATGTCGAGCCAATCATTCATTATTAAAAGAATAAAACAGGAGGTTTCACTCCAGTTTTGATTCTTGAACGGTCCCCTTTCGCCTAAATATTTTACTGAATTGGCACATGATGTAGACACCATTTTCACTGCTAATTTAACGCGATGTCTTTGTTGACCAGTTGCATTTAAATGCATTTCATTGATCTTATATGAAAGCACATAATCTGTTTTGGTTTGATTAAGCATTTCTCGTATGCTAGAATCTGAAATACACTCTCCATTATTGAGGAAAAAACCAGTCAATAAAACTATTTCTTGCTAATTTGATTAAATGGGGAACATCAGACAACACAACTTTAATTCTGTCTGCACGACAACTGGCATGTACCCAAAGGTCTTTTTATGGCTTTTCTTTTGGGAAACGATGGTATTTTACATTGGAGTTTTTCTTCTTTTTTTTCACGTGAATTAAACAGCCAAATACCGCATAATTACTTGGCATTATCACTGATAGAATAAATGAATGAAAAAAAAAGATATATGGGCGCACAAAGTCCTGTTGTTCAACTTATGACTATGGGTAACAAACAAAAGCATTGTTTCGTTAACCATAGTGTGAGAGACCAGGGCGCGTGACGTCACGGTATAGGGGATTCATACCCAAAGCTGTTGTGTCTAGACCGTGGAACAACTATACATTGTACAGTATTTCGGCATTTTGTCGAACGATAACAGTGTCACTGCGGTAAGACACAAGACCTACTGATTTCATATAAAATAAGGAAGAACAGACGTCAGCCTGATTTGTATACGAGTGAGAATTCAGTAGCCCGATCTGAAATAAGAAAAGTTTAATTTGGTGGGTGGTCGACTCTGACGTCATAATCGCGGGTACTGTACAGGTAGCGACCCATTTTGAAATGCCCGCATAGGTTTGGAATCCCTTTCTTTAGAACACTGTCATCACTGCCTTACATAGCAAACATATCCAGCGAATATAGTTCAGCTTTCGTTATTACAGTCTATAATATTGTACCATGGTCTGTCATATTCATAGTTAGAGATAACTTCTTCCGGAAAGCTTATTAACTGTCTATCGCTTTTAATGATTTGTTCCACAACTTTCACAGTGGTTTTTATCGCTGGACACAGCTACAAATTGATGTTTACTCTGAAATGGGATTCATAATTAGACAAAGCACGCACTAGACATTACCTTTTAAATTTAAGAATAGGTTTTTTTATGAGTGCACTAAAATGAAGGTTGCCAGTAATATGTCACAGGGAAAAAAAAGTCACAATTTTGGCAAGTCACGGGAAAATAAGTCACAATAATTTAAGGTGGCCGGCAATAAAGTCACAGGGAAAATTGTTACAATATTTCTTAGGGGTCATTATCTTCATGATATTTACCGTCTTTCTATGTTTTGACGGTCATCCCCAACGGGGGGCTTGTGGTACTAAACACGCCACAAAGGAGGATACATACTACTTACCATTCATTCATTCGTTTGGTTTCATGTCCAGCCCTCCACAGGGATGGTTCCCTCTCTAGGGGGGCCCTTGTACGCTTTCTAAATAAGTTGCTTCTTATTATTTTATTTACAATTGTCATTTAGTGTTTTCTCTTCATTATCGTAGCTCCTGCAGTATAGGAGAGTCTTTATTTCTTTTTCTTAAACCTGCTTTCTTCTTGTGTGATCTTCACCTCAGGCGGTATTTTGATGTAGTACAATCTTGGTGCGCAATGTTCAAATGCTCTCTCAGTGACCTACCTTTTAATTGTTCAAGGTCCAAATAATTGCCTATATGCTTCACTTGCATGTCTGATCACAATATTCACTTCAGGTCTAAGGAAGCTTATGAAGTTTCTTAGAAAGGTTTTGTATTCTATTCTTACTTTTACTGGGAGCCAATATAGCTCGATTAGTGCTGTTATTCTATCACAGGTTAAAACCCTTAGGAATTAAGATTGATGTGACATTTTCCTGTGACTGTTTTACCTGGATTCCAAAATGAAATACCATTGGTGAGGAAACTGATATAATTTATGGGAAATCGTCACAATATATATAACAATATTCACTACTGAATTTAGCAATAAGCCTGTAAAGTAATAGTTTGCAACCGTTGACAGAAGTACGGTAGTGGGTAAATAGTTACAATTTAGATTCAAAGTTTAGAACTTTATTCTTATGGATACAGTTAATAAATATATAAACAAAAACTAGAAATGACTTGCCTTTTGGATCTTACGACCTGATAAAATCAGCTAATGCACCAAAAATCTAGAACGTCTTTTGACTGTACAAAATCGAAGATACCTGAGCTCAAATTTCCTTTACAGACAGGAAGTTCTTTTATTACTGATACTTTTCATTGACGTCAGTTTTAGTAACCAAAGTCAATCAATCCTCTACTAACTTATCATAGAATTAAATCAGTGGTGTTGCCATTTCTTTCAGAATATTAGGAGTGCTGTTATGGAGAACGAACCCCGAATAACTACTACTAGTACTACAACAGTATCTAACACATTTGAGGCTATTTTGTCCACCAGCGTAAATTATACGTTATGTGGTTCGTAGCATCGGTGTTGTTTAAAGGGACGAGATAGGTAACCCATTTAAAGAGTCTCAAGCCAGTTTAGCCCTTGTAATCTGATGAACACTGCTTAATTTTGCCTCTTCTAGGGGATATTTGAATGTCTGTTTAAGACCCGTGGGAATGTCCCAGTTCTCTTTACACTAGAGACTTGGCAACTGCACGTAGCCACGCCTTCCATTCGACAAACGAAAAGTTCAAGAAATGTGTTGATAAAGATTCCGCCGTCATATTACTGTACAACAGAGCATAGTGGTAAAATATACAATAATTTCCCCCATGAATACGATATATTTTTATGGTAATTTTTGTAGAGAAACGATAATTTTGAAGTATCAGTACGATAACTTGGCCAGGAAAGTCTGGTAGCCCAGCCGCCCAAGAGCAGGATTGCCAGATTGGGCTACAAATCGCAAATTGTGCTACTTTTTACACCTTTGGGAGACCAGATTTCGCAATCTACTTGCGACTTTTCGGGCTTCTTTTGATATGACTTGAGCTCTTATTCGATTTGGGCTACTTCCATTTTTTTTTTCCAAAAGATGTTGGATTGTGACTCACCAGTCTATAAAATGAGAAAGATAATGCTAATGTAAAAAGCTTACTGGATGAGTTGGTACTCTGGTTAAGTTTGAAAGATATCATGTGCTTCGATTCTCTCACAAGGAACAAGTTTACTTTAGTTACGGAAAAGAATCGTCTTAAGTTTTCAAGAAATAATTATTGATTTGGAAAGGATGAAAAATACTTTAATTTTGAAAAGCGATAAAATAAATATTTAGGTTAGAAAAAAGAAGAAGTAAATTTTCTTCAGTTTTGAAAAGGAAAAATTACATCAGTTTTGAAAATGCGACGTATTTCCCTTCTCAAGACTGAAGAAAATTTTCTTTCTAAAAGCTAAATGCTTTATTGCTCTCTTATACCAAACTTTAATTATTCCTTTTCAAAAGTAATGTAAATGTTATTCTTTCAAAACTTGATAAATAGTAATTTGATAAACTAGGCTGATTGACTTGAAATTCGCGACATTTTGGGAGTGCCTACGAAAATGTGCTACTTTTAGCCAAAAGCATCTGGCAACCCTGCCTGCCCCGTTGGAGGATGTATGATAATTTAGGGCTAAAGCCCAGGCAGTGGAGCCAAGAAGGCCATTCGGCACCGTAATGAAGGTTAAATAAATTGAATTATGATAAATGAATTAGTGAAAGAAATGATTCATAAAATTAGATGTGACTAATAAATAAAATAAAAATATGAAGTTTAATGAGCGGCGTAATATATATATTGAAAATAGTTTCATGTCTTGAAAAATCTGTAAAATATGATAAAGAAATAATCAATCATATGTTCTTAAAAATTTGTATACACTTTAAAAAGGAGATGAGAGCAGAAATATCTGCTTCATCTCCCAAGATGTTCAAGAGGGATTTAGCCTGGAAATATCTTTCCCTTTGGTTAAAATATCTGGTGCAAACCATCAGAATGTGCTCCAATGTTTGTAACTCATCACGGTAAGCACACACTGGTGGGCTGATCCTTCTAAAATAAAATGATGGGTTAAATAAGTGTGCCCAATCCTTAATCTCGTTAGAATAACCTCTGTTCGTCTGTCAAGCTGGAATGACGAAGGCCACGACATTATATTTTTCCTGATATTTCTATACTTACTACTATTATTGGCAAGAAGAGGAGAAGTCCTCCTTTCTTGCCATTTACTTAATACATAAGACCTAGTAGGACCTTTTAGATCAGTATGAGGCACTTTTCTGAAAGTTGTTTCTGGTAAAACGGTGGCAGCTTTCGCTTCCCTGTCTGCGGTCTGGTTTCAGTGAATCCCCACGTGAGTAGGGAGTCTTCAAGGGACCCAACAGAAAGAGACTGACTTACGCAGACAATATATACGAAAAAGCGACTCCTGAACTTTTTGAATTAATGGATGAAAGCTATTCAATTTTTTAATAGCTTCTAAAGTGCTTTTAGAAACCGAGTATATGACCAAATTAGTGTCACTCCTCTGAAGAACTAAATCTATGGCAGAGACTACAGCTGTTAATTCGGCTGTAAATTTTGATGCAAAGTCAGGTAATTTAGCTGTACATGCTGTATCACCAAGGATAACAGCACACCCATCACCACTATCTGACTTTGATCCATCTGTATAAATCTTCACATAATTGGCATGGGTAAAGTCGTGCTCTAAGAATTTTCCCCTAATTTCTCCTTCAGTACAGTCCTTTTTCTTAAACGATTTCTTGCATACTAATTCTTCAGGAATAAGCCTGGTGTATGTCCCAACTCAACTTCCCATTCCAAATTTCCGGGTAGTTTGCGATCATATCAGGTATTTCGTAACGTTCGTTTGATTATTGTTTTTCGCACGCTATTATTTATCTTTTTATAAAAATTATCAACATGTGGCTTACGAGAAGGCAATTGCTTCAGAAAATGTGGGAAATGAGGAGAGAAAACAGTAGGAGGCGGAGAGAGGACCATGCAGAAGAAACCGAAACCAGCTTGTTTCAAAATTCAAACGCCCGTCCCACCGGCACCGTCCTCCAGTTTAGACTCAAGAGTGGAATTAGATTTTGGTGAAGCAGTCACGCAGTGGACTCTCCTCTCTCTCTCTCTCTCTCTCTCTTCTCTCTCTCTCTCTCTCATTACCAGTGAAGGCGCCGAAAATGGGAGAAAGTTTGCGCTTGTTGACGAATACAACTTACTGCAATGGGTTGTTTTATCACACATTGCAACGACGAGATGTCAGTGAGGGAAGTTAGATTTGGAGGCATTGCTGTAATTAAAAAGTCTCCACAGGTGTTAAAAAGACCTGTTACGATGTGCACAAGAAGTTAGTGGCAGGAACGTTGCAATCAAATAGTGAATTCTACGTTGGGTTACGGAAATCTTGCACTGCTTTCAACATGCAGCCGTTATCGGAGAATTCGTCGTATCATGCAATTGCGAGGGAGATCAATGATATCAAGATCGAATAAGAGCTCTCTAAAAGGCAGCGGGAAAATCCCGTGAAAATTTGGGCCCTTCTATTGACCCCAACAAAGCTCGGTGGTCTAACTATAGGTGTGTGATCCTACAGCGCCGGGAAAGCCGGGAATAAAGAAGAAAAAAAGGGTGAAACGGACGAAAGTGCATTATTAGTATCTTCTGTCTTCAAAGTCATGTTTGGAAATTAAGGCTGGCCAAATTAAGGTATACATTAATTTTTTACTATTTATTTATTATTTATTCATTTTACTTTTAGCATTACAAAGCCCATTATTATTTTTTTCTTTTAACGAACGAGACTTCGGCCATGTCTACTTTGGAAAGTTGCCAGGAGGGATTTAGTAAACTGTTAAAATCCTTTTGTTTTATATACAAACGAATCACTTAAAAAACATGAAAATGCACCAGCTTAATAGAATTAGGTACATTTTATTCATTGCATTGCGGGCTCACTTGCACGCTCTGAACTCATATACGAATTCGATTGCAATAAAATACGAGTTAAGAAATCTAATCTGGCAACTCTACCTTGCCAACAAACGAACAGCTGACACTACTAAGTAGTTTGTAGATTGGCGTATTAATCTAAACCTCTAGGTACTGTGAAATTTGTCAAATTAAAGTAATTAGGTTTAGTTTCAATGGTCAATTTCCAGGGCCGCACAACAACCAAATCCCATCCGCACAGGTAAGTAGTCCTTTCGACCTTGCCCTCTCCCCTCGGGCGGCCTTCACCTGGAAGGAGGCGTGGGACACCCCCCCCCCCCCCCCCCCCCAGGGCTCTTGGACGTACGATAATTATCGTACGAGTACGATAATTTGACCCTCTGTACGATAAATGATAAAGAGCCTATATACGATCATTCCCTATAATTTGAACCTTTCGTTAACTTATAGGATTTAGAAGAATCAAGGCTATAAGACATCTAAGAGTATTTACCGCCTGAATATAAGTAGCTTGAAAGGAGTAGAATTAAGGCCAAGAAGAAGAGATGGAAAGGTAACAGACAAATGTGTACCTCTCTCTCTCTCTCTCTCTCTCTCTCTCTCTCTCTCTCTCTTATGAAGGTGATGATAAGGATATTATTTCCCTTTCCATCAGTGACTTAATGGATGATGAATAAGGCAGTTGAGTAATTTTTTGTTTCTGTACACATATTTTGCGTTTCTATTGTTATTACAGTGAGATGATAAAGAACAATGAGCGAGTCATTCATAAACAGTGCTTTCTGTCTTATTTTTCCTTTTCATTTTCATTGATGATAATACTGATGATTAGTAACGGTAATCAGTGAAGAATTGAAATCAAACAATCATATGATTTTGCTGCGTATTTGTGTTTCTTAAGAACAATTGGCAATTTTCTTAAAGCAATACTCATGTTAGTTGTGATTTTTTTCTTTTTAAGTTTACATTGGTGACAATGATAATCACTGAAGTACTAAATAGGCTACTTTGTACAGCCTACAGAAAAGTTATCTTTTTGTTCTAATTTTTTTGGTCATTATTAGCAATAAATAGGAATGATATCATAATTTTTATTTAGCCTTAAATTAATAGATATAAAATATATTGTTGTGGGTGAAATACAGCTATATTATGAAATGAAAAATGTACGATAATGCGGTGGATTTTTTAATGTTGGCCGCACACAGCTGCGGAATTAACGACATTCGCGACTTGTTCAGTACTTACTGTCTGTGGTGGGAGATTGTTTATGCAGAGTCGTGGTTGGTTGTGCGGTCAACCACAATGGATAAGAGAGAGGGTACTTTGTATTTTAATTGAGCGCATTTAAGGAGGAAAAAGAGAAACAATACCGTATCCACTGGATGCATCCTTTTGAATGCACAACGCGAGATATTAGGCGCATTTACTTTCGTATGTCTCAAGATCATTCGAGGAACTACTGTGGCTGCTACACAAGAAGCTTCTCAGGCCAAATATGATATAGTCAAATTCCGACTTTTGTAATCTTCTAAGTCTATTATCCCATAACACTCGCTTCGTCTCCACTATACTAGATATAGAGAGATCTATGTCGATGCCACGTTCCATTATAACAAGACGTACTACGTACCCTGCCACATTTAGCCCAATTTTGTTTAATGCAATTTGGTTTTAAATCCCGAGATTTTCATTATCATATTTTTCTTATATACATAATTTACATTCAATGTTTTAAAAGGCCCGGGAAAGCATTTCAAGATTCAAGAGGAGCTTAGTTTCTTACATTCTTACGCAATGAAAACATTGATAAATGCATGCAGCATAAAATAAAACTAATATACTTTTCATTACTTAGGTAATTCAATGTGTATTGCAAGTTATAACTTTTGTCTCATTTACAAAATATTTTCTTATTGGATCCGGTACGTATTTAGCCATTTAAGATTATGAGAGAGAGAGAGAGAGAGAGAGAGAGAGAGAGAGAGAGAGAGAGGGAATTTTCGAAGTTGGTAAAATTATAAATTCATATCAATCTCTATTCAAACTTGCAGTCTTAAACACGATAAAGTACTAGTATATACCATAAAGATTTCATCAGTTGTATAAAAATACATATGTATTATAAAATTCAATAAGTCCCCGTAGATAATGATTTTCATAGGGTATAATATTTGTTATTACGCCTTAGTACCTTTTCACGCTATGTCGGTCTGTCATCGCATTACAACCGACGCGATTGCAGTTGGCCATTACGTTCAATACGTGTCTTCACACTATGCGATGGTTTCCTGCATATACGTGAGGAAGCAGTAGACTTCCACTGCTTCTGCTGATCCGGTGCATTGGATATTGAAATCATTTGAGGGATACAAATAGTGCTATTCCTGTTGCTGAATAACCACTGGCTCCATGCAACGAGAAAACACCATATAATAATAATAATAATAATAATAATAATAATAATAATAATAATAATAATAATAATAATAATAATAATAATAACAATAATAATAATAATAATAAATAGTGTTATTGATAATTAAGAAAGAACTAGATATATGGATAGCTTAAGTATAAACTACTGAGAAATGTTTTACTAAATGATTTTTTTTTTTTTTTCATTTAGGCTACTTATACATTTTGATACTGAAATTATTAGAAGGTTATCGGAAAATTATTTATATAAAAGAGGGCTAAAAGATTTTGATTTCGATAAATATGATTTTTTAGAAGTTTTTATAGTTAACACTTACGTTTTATTCACATTAATTAATGGAACCGAGAGAGATATGCATTTTTTTATATCAAAGTAAAAGACTTTAGTTTTTGAGATAGATATATCAGTTTATACTTTTGATAAATGGAGATGTTTCAGCTAACACTTGTTACTTTCATTTATCCTTTTTTATTGCTATATGGAGAAGCAAATTTCCATGGGAAAGGTACATATTATTTCCTCTTACCTGATGGTAACTGCCAGTTGTTGTGCTGGCGACATAGCATCTCTGAATGTAGACGTGACAAGAGTTCCTCAAAAGGTTGATTTAAACATTCTGAAGTAGTTGGAAAATTGCTCATCATCTCTCTTCAGCTCCAAGAAATGAGTATTCAAAGGGTGTATCCAGATAATTCTAGATTTTCTCTTCTTTTTTCTCAAATGATATAAATCAAGACAATAATTTTCTCTTCCTGTCTATCTAGTCACCACTACAGGCTGAGAGCAGACTGCAAAAACACTTGTCAAAAATTGAGTCACTTTGTGCGGCAGTCGGAGATGTACAATTTGCGCAATTTTGTGTCGCATTTAGATACGGCACTACAATCGCATCTTGGTGCGACAAGAATCGCATAGTGTTCAAGGGCCCTTATCCCTGGATTTTCCGGGCCAATGGAGAGTAGTTCAGCACGCCGATAAGTCCGTGTGACACGCAAGATGTGAAGACGTTCATTGAACATATGGTTCACTGGCCATCGCATCCCTCCGCGTCGACGCAGAAGCCTGGTGGTACCACGCACATGTTATGCGGCAACGCAGCGGCGATTTCACGCACACGCAAGATGTGAACGACATCATAAGATGCATAAGTAGACTGCTGTCTGCGTTGGCAAAACGTATAGTGTGAAAGGGCCTGACCAACTAAAGTGTACACTACCCCAATTTGTTAGGGAATGAGATTTCTTCAAATTTCCTTTACAAGTGGCTTCAAATTGCTTCTATATTGTTGATATTTCTAAAAAAATTTCTTGGGGCCTTACAGTGGCACCCCGGACCCCTCAGCTGGTTAGGCTCGCTTCGCTCGCTACCCTTACTTCTTTCAGGAGGGGGCCTCCAAATAAAGCTTTGCCCCTCCCCCAAAGGAAAAATGAAAGAACGCCCCTGGAAATAAGGAGAAACACACACCTTCATAAACGTCAATTGGAGTACTTGTAATTCTCCCACTATTTCCGCTTTATTTAACCTTATTTCAAGCCTGTTTTAGTCTCTATTGGATATAGAGTTATTAATAAATAATTAGTACAGATTGGGGAAGCATATTCCGTTCATATAATGCTTGTTTACTTCGAAATACGGCGAAAATACGCCTTCAAATACGCGGAGAACATTATTAAAATAGTTATTCCTAGCTTAGGGATGAACATTTTCTTTCTTACATTTTCTCCTAATAAATAGCGATAACCCACCTAAATTTTACATAACGACTATTTAAAACTTATTTCAGCCGTATTTCGAGTCAAAATGATGATAAAACCAAATTCTTGTATAACGAAGAACATCAGGTAATAGATAAGCTTATTTTTTTCCGATGGAAGACACATCAAGCTCGAAAAAAGACGCGTTTGAGCGTAAACAACTCACGAAAGTCGTTTAAAACCAACAGTTATCGAAAAATTAATTAATTGTCTTGTTTATTACCAATAGATGCCGCTGCCGTCATCCTTTATAGCGCGACTTATTTACGTCAAATTTCGGTTTATATATATATATATATATATATATATATATCTATATATATATATATATATATATATACATATATATATACATATATATATATATATACATATATATATATATATATATATATATATATATATATATATATATATATATATATATATAGGTAAAATATATATTATGTTAGATGAAAGAGGGCTATAATTAATAATATATTTAATATGCCATTGTGATGTGATGTGCTGTGACTTTTTTAGAATGCGCAGATTCATTGCTTTTAACTTCCCATAGAGACAGAGTCCGTTCGTTCTGTAGTTATGTGAGTTCACGAGGGCTGGTTCAAAGTGCCTTTGAAAACTGGCTATGACCAGTTAATTGAGGCGTTGACGAAGAGTGTGAGTTCGTGTGTACGTGCGCGCCTCCTCTGTTCATAATGGCATCTTTAGCCAAATCTATGGGAGACTTACGGAGAGGTCTGTGCGAGAAAGGCAGAGCCACGATGGCGTGTGCCAAAGAGTTTCCTTGAACAGAGTGTTTGATTTTCCAGGTTGTAATGGGTAAGTGTTATCATACTTTAGCCAAAAGGATGGCTTATTTGACATTTTGTAAAGATGTTCCATTTTATTGACTTTGTCTTTACAATTGTGGATGTGCTCACTTGTGTGTTCTCCTGTCTTTTAAACAGGCGGTTCTAGTGAGAGTGTCCTAGGGACCGAGCGTCCTAGTGAGGGGACTGTATTTTGGAGAAGAGATAATTGGTGTGACTAATTACTGATTGAGACATTTAAATACCAGGGTTATCTGAGTGGTTTGTCTGTGAGACTTGAATTATAATCTTTCCTTTGTTGATCCTGTGAGAATTTGAGTTATTCAACTAGTACTTTACTTTGAATAAATATTATATTTTTTGTAACTCGGACTCTAATTAAATGACCTGATAGAATGGAGAGAGAGAGAGAGAGGGAGAGAGAGAGAGAGAGAGAGAGAGAGAGGGGGGGGGGGGAGAGATTGAGTGTAACCAGTTCGCCTTAACGCTCAGGTTTAACGCATACCAAAATGTTATATACCTTCGCTGGTAATAGGTGTCAGTGGATAGGTAACATATATATATATATATATATATATATATATATATATATATATATATATATATATATAGATAGATAGATAGATAGATAGATATAAAGGTATAAGCCACGAGGGAAAATAAACAACGGAGTTTCCGCAAGATCTTTCGACATTCAAACATCCTTTACTTAGCAGATGAACTGACTTACATGAGGAATTGACAATACAAGAAAGGTCGTATAACTGACAGATAGGGATTATAAAGAGAGTAGTACCTAGAATCCGACACACCTAGAAGATGAGTAACCTTCCCAAACAAGCATAAACATGGGTACAATTTAACAAAAATATATATATTAAGACAATCTGCTCATACCCAGGGACAAGACAATTAAAGGATTATTATAATTGACAGCTATTCAGAACTTTGGTAAACAAAAACATATTCACAATACATATTCACAATACATATTAAACATACATATACAACGAAGACATCTCTAAGGCAACTAATTTTTATTTAAGTCTGTAATTATATCTTTGAGGTCATTATTAAACATGTTACAAATACAAGGGTCTAGATGAAACCGGCCACGACTAATATTGAAATTACAATGAGAAGTGAGTTGCATTAAAGCAGATTCTAAATGATTTCGTGATAAGACATCTTTTGACCTTGCAATTACTGAACTACCAATCCAATTTATTCGGTGGTTGTTTTCACTTAAATGAATGAATATTGCATTAGATGTTTGCCCAGTTTTTACAGAATATTTATGCTGGCTTAATCTTACTTCTAAGCCCTTGCTCGACTGTCTGAGATAAAATGAGGGACAGTCCATACATGGAATTTTATATATTATGTTGTTGCTTTCTCTGGGAGCATTTTTTATTAACATTCCTTTTACTGTGTTATTATTGGAAAAAACAAGGTTGACATTAAAGGCTTTTAACAATGATTTAATGGGTTCAAATCTGTTAAAATAAGGTAAACTGAGAATGTTCTTAGAATTTTCTTTCTCCGTGTTACTTACATTATAAAACTTTTTGTGGGCTTTATTATAACAAATATCTAATATATGTGAAGAATAACATAAATCTTTCCCTATTTTTATTATGTATTTAATTTCTTGATCCAAATATTGGGGATTGACAATATGTGTTATCTTCAGCTCTAGTTTCCATCCATTATTTTTTGTCTGGTTATCAATTAATGTTCCTATTAGTTGTCCTTGCAACCGTCGTGTTTCTAAACCATACATGTTCAGGCTCTCTAGTCGTCTTCGGTAACCTATTCCCCTGATGGATGGAATTAACTTTGTGGCTCTTGCTTGTACTCCTTCTAATCTGTTTATGTCCTTTTTTTTAGTGTTGGTAACCAAACTGTACTGCATATTCAAAATGAGGTCTAACTATTGATGTGTAGAGCTGCACCACCATTTCCTTGTTTCTGTATTTGAACTGCCTCTTTATGTATTTCACTAGTTTCTGTGCCTTCTTTTCAGCTTTTATGCACTGTTTTGTGGATTTTAAGTCGCTGGTAATAATGATTCCAAGGTCCTCTTCTTGCTCTACACTAATAATGTCATTCTCAAGTAGCATGTAGTTGGCATGCGGGTTGTTTGTTCCTATTTGTAAAACTTTACCCTTATCCAAGTTAAAAGGCATTTACTATACTTTTTACCACTCTCCTATTTCCTTTAGATCATTTCTTAAATTTTTCACTGCATTTGTTTATACCTAGTTTGGCGTCATCTGCAAATTTGGCTATCCTGCTAGTTAAGCCTACATCAATGTCAATAATGTAAATATAAAAAAACAAGAGTGGGCAAAGGACACAACACTGGGGAACTCCGCTTGTCATATCTGCCCATTCTGATTCTTCCCGGTTTATTCCGACTCTCTGTTTTCTTTTAGTTAGCCAGTCTTCGATCTAGTCTACTTTCTCCTACAGTTCCTAAAGCCCTAATATTTGTCACTAGTTTCTTGTCTGGAACTTTGTCAAATGCCTTTTGGAAATCTAAGTATAGTATATATAATGCTCTACTACTGTAGTAAATATCAAGCATGTTATAAAAACAACTCCAAGAGGTTTGATAGGCAGGATAAGTTTTGTCTGAAACCGTGTTGGCTGTTTAACAAGTTGTTTCTATCAATGTGATCCACAATTTGATCTGTAATGGACTCAAAAATCTTACAAGGGACCGTTTTGTAAACTGGGGGTTCACATTAGCTGGAGAGAGAGAGAGAGAGAGAGAGAGAGAGAGAGAGAGAGAGAGAGAGAGAGAGAGAGAGAATGTTAACTGGTACGAAGCCTGAAAGAAATAGGTATATAGTAGTAATATATATAATATAATAGTGACAATAGTGTTATATGATAGTGATTTAAATGTTTGATAAGACCAGCAGCTTCACGAAGAGACGAAGCAATCCTAAGATTATCCGTAAAATGTGGTTATGATGGCTGATTTGCGTGAGAGAGAGAGAGTTCTGACCTAATTGTAGCTGACGTACAACTTGGGGAAGATGGTACCTTCCTGTCATAATAAGAAAACCTCGTTATCATAATGTTTCTGTCAATATTAATGGTACGTAGTTAATTATAAGGTTTGCCAGAAGTCCACTGCTTCAGCCAATCAGACACACGAGCAAGAGGGGAGCCCATAGAAATCCCATAAACCCGCATTAGTGCATGGTGTAAGTTTTAATGAATGGCAGTAACGATGTTGTTGACGTAGAACCTTCGTGTATACGTCAGTACAATTGTTGACATCTTAGAGGGCATTTATTTAGTCACGAATTATGCAAAACGATAATAATTAAAACCCTACGGAAAGCTCCTTCTCATTAATAATTCGCATACTGCGTAGTATTTTGGACGAACGACGAGAGAGAGAGAGAGAGAGAGAGAGAGAGAGAGAGAGAGAGAGCTAATTATCTATATGTGTGCTGGCTGGGCTTTGAACTGGAAAAATGTATTCGCATTTAACACTATAAAGCTGGATGTTGCTTAATCAGCCATTTTCTTATGCAGGACCTTTCATTAAGAGCGCACATTAGGTCACTCCTCTCGCAAGCAACCCCCCCCCCCCCCCCAACCCCCCCACCCCCACCCCCAACCCTTCGGGCTGTGTCTCTCCCGAGATCTTTAACATGAGGAATACGCACATTGTGGTTATGAGTCATGAGCAAGCAAGGTTGGTGTATGAATGTGGTAGGCTGTAAAAAACACTTTCTCTGGACTTATTATTGGATGGGTCTGTCTGCCAACAGTCATCATGTCTTCCTTGTCCATTGTGATTGTTCAGTGGGCTGCCTCGAGAGATCAGATCGCTGGACAACGTTGCTTCATTCAAGAGGAAACTGAAGACTTTACGTCTGCTATGCCACTGGTGGTAGTATTAGTGAAAGTATTGAACTCTAGTGTGGTGTAGGGTTCTTGGGAGCCCTGCAGAACGTCCATATGGGGCGGAATAGAGCCTTTAAATGGCCTTCAGCAATAAACAGTATAGACGACAGCAACAGTCTTTCGTAACCATCGTTATAGTAAATCTCACATAGTTCTCTAGCACTGTATCTTCATAAAAGCAAATATTGCTGTTATGTATGCAAGATGTTATGTAACGAGCGCGGGAAATCTTAGCTCCGCAGACACGTTCAGTTCAGAGCTATTGCACTGTGTTGCATAATGCGTAAATGTTATAAGTATAACCAATTATTATTGTGTTAGTATCGAGTCCGACACAGAGGCTTCGATCTTATAAATTTTACCTCATGTATGCAGGATATGATTCCTTATTGTGTATAGAACATCGATGCTCATATGTTTGTTATGATTCTATTATATACGCTTATTGTATTTTGTATATTCAACTACCCGCCTTCTTCAATGTAGTTTAAGCCAATAAACACAAGCAAGAAGACATTGCTTTATTATCGCCCTTCATCCCGGAACCTCGGCGACGAGAAATGGAATATTATCTCCAATACTAAAACACCATCTTTCCCTCTACCTACAGGTAAGAGTGAAGAATTGTCGTATGGGTCATATAACTAAAGCAGACCCAAAATAATGACGACAAAACAATTGCTATACTCTGTTTTTTCCATGTCAACCCGCCTGTGGTGTTTGCGTATGGTAACACTGTGTCCCGGGCTTTAGATAGTTATGCTATGTGTAAGTTTTAGATAAATAAAAGGATATCTGGGTGTACATTTGCAACTGAAAAGTGTTTTATAATTTACTGTATGCGAATTACACCGTTAATATTCGAAATAGGATATTGTTATTATTGTTGAATGTATGCTGAATGTAACTATCTAAAGCCCGGGACGTAGTAGTGTTACCATATGCAAACACCACAGTCGGGTGGACAGATGGGGAAAAAAAAAACCGAGTATAGTGACTGCTTTCGTAACAGGGGTAGAAGACTGGCCACACCATTCTTGCTTTAAACTAGACGTTAATTTGCATAAAATCACGGCGTAACTCACCTACGTCAAGGCTTTGGAAGGAAAGTCCCTGCGACCAAGCGTCCTATTTCACGAAAATTCCATTCGGCGAGATCATTTTCCACCTGAACTATCACTGGCAGTATGATGTGTTTTAGAAGCCCAGCTCAGTTTATCGTGAACGTTTATCATGAAGGGGAAATTACCACGCACCTACTCGTTCATAGGTATGCATTGTTCGGTGACAATATTTGATACTTGCTTCCTTTGAGCCATTTAGTGTGTACCATTCTCCTAAGCACTTATATTCTTTAACACTACTAATTGGGCCATTTTTAACCTCTGTTCTTATTTGGACAGCTATTTTCTTTGCTTTGTTGTCTATTACAAGCAATGGCTGCTGAGTACCTTGGCTTAGTATTAAATGTAAATATCTTGAGCTGCTCCAGCTGTGGCAGCTGCTATTTCTAGTCCTTCTTTTCTGTTGATAAGGAACATTATGTCATTGACAAATGTTATGGACTCGATTTCTATTTTTCTAAAGTGATACGTTCTTCCTGTCTGTCACTGTACTGCATCGCTTTGGGCCATACATTGTATACTGTCTCGCATTTTCAGTTATTTCAGTAGTATACGTATCTGTTTCTCCCACATGGCATCGTATAACTGCATTGCCGTTTTCAAACACCTTTCTTATCAACCATGTATTTTCCCACTCTATCATTTTCCCCATCTCCTTGATGCTGTCCTTTAAGTCCAGTTTATCAAAGGCCTAAAAAAGGTGTTTTGCGTAGATTAGAACGTACAAGAATTTTAGGACAGGATATTTAGGATTTTTTAGAAGGAAAATGTAAGAAAATAAATAATGTGCATGTTAAACAGTAAAGAAAGATTATTTCCAATAGATTAATATAAAAAACTTTTTTCGCTGCCGAAACAACGGTCTATCTGACGTTAGATTTTAGCTCGTTTAATTGATCTGATGTACTGAATTTAGAGGCTATGTTCTCTTCTATTATTTTGTACTTCCACTTATAACTAAGAATATATGAACGTGTTTAATTTGTGTCCTTTTTATGTGATCCTTGTTGTTAGTATGCGTAGTACTAATTATGAGTATAAATTACGCATAGACCACTTCATGTTACGTTAGGAGTATAATATTTACAACTTATGCGTCAGGGGAAAATCGAGCGCGCGCCTCGAGTAAGCTGGAGATCGGATCCCGCCTTGTTTTTATAGTATTTCATGGCATGATGTAATGAGCCCCGTTTTTTGTTTTAAGTGAATAATACCCATTTGTTCTTTTGCCTTTATGTCTGCAACAGATCAGCTGGGATTATTACCAGTACAGTCTACGCAAAAGAGAAACAGCCTTGCACATGATGAATATATAATAATGAAAGGGGCAAACTGACACCTCACAGTAGTAGTAAACATTAGCCTTTGCAACTGCTCCAGGTAGGCGACTCATTCATCCAGATCTCCCTTAGAGGAAGAGAACTCAGATCTCTCGACAGCATCATTCGACCCGTGGTCTCTTGGGGTAAAGGAACATATATAGCCTTCGTTAGAATGCTGCCAGCATTCCCTCACATTATTCCTTCGCAAAGGTAGGTCCATTTATGAAGAGCTTTTGCTGTCGTTCGTGAAGGTTTCCGATTATCAAGTGCTCGTGTTTAAGAATTTATTTTTTTTCATTCAGCTTATCTTTGTAAACAGTCAATCGAAGCGAGAATTTCATACTGTTCTTGTATGTTGTTTACAAATGAATTGTTGTGATTTCTGAGTTCCATTAAAAATTTGTTGAGAATAACGCCAAAATCTCACAAGATATTTTCATTGAAAGAAAAGTGATCTATTAAAAACAGTAATCGTTTGCGTGAATGTTCTGCAGTGACATTCAAGGTGCATTTAGTGACGACATGCTTGATTTTATTTCATGCGTTAACGAACACATCACGCTGCTAATCATTGTGATACTGCTAATCTTAAACGGCTCGGCACAATCGTTGGTAATTCTGTATGGAGTTGATAATTAAAGAAATGAAATATTTAGGCGGTTTCATGATCAGAGGCTACAGTGAGTGATCAGCTTTATTCGTATATTGTAATTTCATGCTAAGGCGACTTAATAAATCTTTTCTAAAATCACCGGAAGACGTCTCCCTTGCTTCTTTATGAATATAACTCCCATGACTGCTGTTTGTCTGTTATATATATATATATATATATATATATATATATTATATATATATATATATATATATATATAATATATATCCACTTTCTGTTGCCTTTTCGCTTAAATGTTGCCAAAAAGCTTACAGAGATTGGTTTCAAACCCATTTATTAGCCCTCCAATTCCAGACATCCTTACAGATACATTTGCTTCAGGTTTGTCGCTCAGAGAAAACGTGAAGAAATGAAAAATCGATTTTAATTTGTTGACGTAAACTAGAACCCACAAGTCAAAAGTATTGGAATGACAATGTGCATCTGTATTTAGATTTCAAGTCTGGACACTAAGAGAGATGATGTCTATACCAAATGAGTCATCAACAGCGTCCGGTGACTTCATCCTAGTTTGGGCTGCGAGGAGCCTTAGGCGCGATCATACGTAGTATATTAAGAGATGTATCGAATGTCAGAAAATGGGATTTGCGGATGCAGATGCGGATATCGGTCAAGTAAATATGCAGACGTGGATGCGGATATTTGATGACCTTATACCCTCGTGGATGTGGATATTTTGTAAAGCTAAATAATTTTGATAAATTTAATTGTTAAGGACGACTTTCAGCCACATAATTCAAAATTATGTGTCACCAGGATCCGGGATGGGGATCCAGAAGGAGACGAAGCTTTAGTTGTCTCGGAAGGCTATTCCATGCTCACTAAGTGATGAGCGTCACTAAACTCAAAGCCATTCTTTGCATGAGAGAGAGAGAGAGAGAGAAATATGATTTGATTTATATAGATCTTTGGCATTAAGCCAAGCACTGGGGCAACTAAGGCCATTCAGCGCTGAAACGGAAATTGACAGTAAAAAGTTTGAAAGGTGAAACAGGAGGAAAACCTCAAAGCAGTCGCACTATGAAACAATTGTGAGGAGAGGGTGGATAGTTGGAAGAAAGAGAATATGAACGGAGGTACAGTAAAAGGAATGACAGTAGCTGCAGCTAGGGACCGAAGGGACGCTGCAAAGAATCTTAAGTAATGCCTACATTGCACCGAATGAGGTGCACTGACGGCACTATCCCCCTACGGGGAGGAGAGAGAGAGAGAGAGAGAGGGAGAGTTTCCCCCAAAAAATGAAATCCCCTCCTTTATAACTAAACTGTTGTAAAGGACAAGATATTACTAAAATAGATATACTTCAAAACAAATATGCTATAACAGAGCTACTTAAAAAGTGTTTGCTGTATGAAATGCAGAATTGTGTATCCTGTATTCTGTATAATAAAACGAAAAAGCCAAATTTAGCAAAAAAAAAAATTAAATAAATAAATAAATAAATGCCTCTACATTTAGCTACAATGTATGAGTATGAACTATTGAAACCTAAGTAGGGGGTGATATCCGCATATCTGCATTCTCAAACTGCGGATGCGGATTTGAATGCAGATATTAAGAAATTGTCAATGCGGATGCGGATATTAAGAAATTGTCAGTGCAGATGCAGATGCAAATTTGTAAAAAATATCGATAATCCTCGGATGCGGATATCTGATATATTTCCAGAGTACATAATGATTAACGGGCTCTGCATTGACGGTGTGATATGAAGTAACGTAGGTCTAGAGACTATGGATTCTCTAGTCTTTGTCTCTGCTGATCATGGAGGGCCTTTAACTCTCCCTTTCTCTCACACACACACCGGGAAATTATGAACACGACTGGAAAGCGCCCAATTTCTTTTGGCTGAAGAATTGTCAACAAATTAGGAGTGAGAAAGAGAGAGAGAGAGAGAGAGAGAACTCTTTAAGACCAAGAACTATATTGACACAAACTTGGCTTCATCTAAGCCAACTAACCTACCTAAGAGAGAAAGAAAGAGAGAGAAAACTGAGGCGGATGGCAAAGGAGAAGGAAAAATATAATAAGAGTAAAAGTTTATAAATCAGAATGCTATGAAAGGCTTGAAGAAGAAGAAGAAGAAGAAGAAGAAGAATTAATATCGAGTCACGAAAAGGATGTGTTCAGTTTCACAGGACGCTGACAATAGATTCATTTCATGACTTTGACTCATCCGCCAAGTATGCAAGTTGCACCTACCTAACAGTCGAAGAGGGAGAATGATCTTAGTCTAAGAGAAGGAGAGAAAGAGATAAAAAACGTAGCCCTGGGATAGGGTCCTCCCACCCACCTACCCACACTCCGTGAGGACAACCCCCGGACACTACAGCAAACGAAGTAAATAATTCCGCTTCCTATCGGGGAAAAGTCCCATCTGACGGAACGTGACGTCACCAAAACGGTGTGATTACACGTTCCAGATTGGTTACATTTTGCGCTGACAGAGCGTTTAATTGGTTCAAAATGGACATGGCCAGTGTGGAAAGAATCACTGAAAGTCCATCAATTTGTGAAGCGAGAGAAAAACTGAGAAAGTGCAGATATTGGGGATTCTTCAAGTTGCAATTAGGGTTTCTATTTTGAGCTCGATGTTGTGTCTAAAGATATCGGGACAATCCGAAAATAATCTCTGAATTTCAAGGGATATACAATGATTTTAATATATATATATATATATATATATATCTATATATATATATATATATATATATATATATACATATATATATTCAGTGTTACCAATTATTCAAAGTAGATTTAGGATCATTATCTGAGCATCGTTTTTTTATGTTGTGATCATGCGCAACCTAAATACACAAGCAGTGTTGAAATCTCTAGGTATATGGATAATTACTTACTGTACCTACTGTTGCACTGAATTCTCCAGCACCATTTTCTAGTGAGCAGGGAATGAGGCTGAATGGACCCACACCCTTCTTTCCTGTGCACTGAAAAAATAGTACTTGGTTGTCAACTGACGGTTGTTGGTTGCAGTCAAAGCAAGGAAGGGTGTGGTTCCTGCAACCTCATCCCCTGCACACTAAAAAATGGTACTGGAGACTTCAGCGCAACAGTACAGTAAGTATTTTTTCATATTCCTGAAGATCTCAACACTACTTGTATATTCATAGGCTGCGCATGATAAAGAAGATATATGTTCAGACAAAATGATCCAAGATCTTCATAATGATGTAATATAACTTAATATTACATCTTTTATTGGAGATTTCAATTGTGCACTTCACGACTCCAGGAACCCAAATCCTTGGTGTCACTGTTCATTCATGGAGCTCAGCTTTACCAAACAGAGTCAAATACATTCTGGTAGTCAGTCAGATGGACTGTTAATTAGTGACATATCATTCCACCTTTGGAGAAAAGAGCCCTGGCTTTTACTTTAGTATTTTGTTTTTAGATGAAGTTGGCCTCATGTCAGCAAATTCACTTGTTGGTCTTTTTTATAGTTTTTCTCCCTGCAGGTCTAAACTGCGTATATCTAAGGCTTACAAATTTCCATACATTTAAATGGGCAGGAGTTACAAAGATGTACAGAATTGACCTTACAGATGAGGGGGATGGGGGTAGGGTCACAGTCACACATCAAGATGGGGGTGAAGGGAGTGAGTACGAACAGACCACTGAGGGACACCACTTTTGAAGATTTCACCTTTCCCTTCTTCATCATATTTCCTGACCATATATATATGTTTGAGATCTCGCAAACTTCATGTAATATAATTTTCCTTTGTGTTGATGCCCAGAGGACCAGTAAATAACCAGCAAAGCCTGGCTGAAAATGGATGTGAACTTGACAACACAGAGAACATCAGGAGACAAAGAGGGCCTCTTGAAATGAACTCTTCTGGCAACAGAACTGTAATCAAGCCTGGTGTTCAAACTGCTCAAGATGGCGTCTCCAGGCACAGCCTGCCACCTGCCTCGGAGCCAAACAACAACAGAGTGCAGGACAAGGAAGACTCTTAATCCCACAGGCGAAAGCACTCCAACCGGTGGTTCTCAGCTCAATGGACATACAGTACTACCCAGGAGGTCTAAAGAGACAGGAGATGACCTCAACCAAGGTCTTCCAGAGACAGAGAGCTCTGTTAAAGCCTGGTCATTGAGCAATATTCAACAGCAAGCTAAGAGAACGTATCAGGTAAATAAGATGTTCATGTTTCAGATTTTATTCATAATGACTACTTACTGTATTCTTACTTTCAGAGCTGATAATGCACTGGAGACTTCCAGAAATTGACTGTGGCTTCTATGAAGATTATAAGCCAATGGTATATTACACCATTAGCAATGACCAGATTTTATCATTTAATAGAATGTTTAAGGAATTTTACATGACAAACTACAGTGATTACCAAACAGTAGCCCAAAGCATTAGCAGCTTTTTGCTACTGGAGTGAAAATTTGCTAATAATATTGTTAAGCTTATACATTATGATGAAAAATGATCTACCGGCAATATTCTACGAGGTTTTTTAATTCCTTATAATGAATTAGTTACAAACTAACCACTAACCTTTTCTCAGAAGATTTTTGAGAAAGTGAGACAGTAAGCAGAGCTGATAGGGGAAGAGCAGTGTGTGGGATCAGAACCTAAGCAGGCCATTCAGCTGAGCAATAGGATAACACATTTGATCTGTTTATTGCAGGGTATAAGGAAATGGGTGGTGATGTTGTTCCTGTACTTGACAGGACCCGTCCCAACGAGGGAGAAATGGAACAGCACATTAGACAGCATAATGGGGCTGTTGGCTGTAGTGGTGGGCCTCGGCAACTTGTGGCGATTCCCATACTACTGCTACAAACATAAAGGAGGTAAAAATTCCATCTCTCTCCCTCTCCTGTCAGCCTTTGGTTATATTCTATTGTAGTTACGGAAGGTTGAGACTTTCTTATAATTGGGGGCATGACATGTTTCCCATCTTGCCGAAGGAGGCACATTTCCTGGGTTAGCCTCGAGGTTAAATTAAAGTTAATCCCAAGGTTGGATACACGGGAGCTATTTGTTTTTACTTACAAGTGACTTCGTTTGTAAGCAATGTATTCATGTGTATGGATGTATGTATAATAATGTATGTACATATATACGTGCATTATGAAAAATGCACAGCAAGGTCCAAGTATAATCTTTTTATATTTGTGTTTTACTTTTGCACTGCCAAAAAAATAAAGAAATAAAAGAAAATAATAATGCTAAATCTATCAAATCGTCAACCTTTTTCTTGGAAAGTTTGGATGGGGTTAGGAAGGAAAATATGGCAACAGCGCTAATCGCTTTCAAGTCTCAACCTTTTGTAGCCACACTACATAATGGAAGTAAGAATTGTATTTCTTCTTCTGTATTTTACAGTGTACTTCATCATTGCCTACGGTGTTACCCTGCTGACAATCGGCTTCCCTCTGATGGTGGTCGACATATCCATTGGACAGTATCTGAGTCTGGGACCCACAAATGCCTATGCTTCAATGGCGTCCTTTATTCTCTGGTAGCTAATATATACCTATATATGAATAACTTGATCACGAAATATACAAAACGTGATGCTATGTATAAGTAAAGGTAATGCCATGTAGGAAAATGAAAGCATATACGAACAGACATTACAGGACCTTTTGTTAATCCTGTGATGTTCTTTTGTATATATCCTTACCAGTGCTGTTTCTCATTGTTCTGATCAGCTTTGCTTATAGTAAAAAGTCATTAAGAACAAAAGATCTCGGCAGTTCTCGTTTTTTTCATTTTCCTCAGTGGCATTATTAGCACAATAAATATTTTTTTGCACAGAAAATATTTTTGTGCAATAAGAATTTCTGCACACTCAAGATTTTCTCTCTCACTAGGTCTAGGCTGGGCAATGGTGGCATCATCCGGTCTTATAAGCATTTACTATGCCGTCGTCTTGGGCTGGACCATCACCTATCTTCAACACTCTTTCAGGAAAGACTTTATTTTCGCCCCTAATTGCACCGGTGAGTTGCTAAAGCCAGCGTCGAATTTTTCAGAAGTTATTATTTAGACAGAGTGGTTCATGGTGGTAGGTTTCTGTTTCATAATAGTAACAGTTATGATTCGCACCATCTTTTGCATTCACAATTGATCCCTGATCGCCTTTCCCTGCCGAGAGCAACCAGATTCGCTGATCAGCAGAAGTATCACTGTGCAGCAAATGTGCCTCAGTGTAGAACTTCTCAGTTCCAGAGGGTCTTTATTCCTTACACCGTTGGACTGTGGAACAACCTCCTGAGGATGTTGTGCAATTGGAACTTCAGAAGTTCAAACGAAGATGTGATGCATTACTACCCTAAAACCTTTATCCTTGTATTTTCATAACTTACTTATAGAATTTTATCTCTCTATTTATTTGGTAATACACATTTTTTTCTAATAACTGATCATCTCTCTGTATTTCTCTTTACCTTCTGTTAATACTTTTGAATGGACGCCATATTCTTTGGGATATTTAATTTCAAGTCAATGACCCCTGTGGCTGGCTTGTTTCATATAAATAAGGTTTATCTTCTGAATAATAATAATAATAATAATGAGCCAAACAAAAACTTCTTTCAGTTTTCTTCTGAAGATTGAAAAAGAAACCCACAAAATCACTTTGTAACTGGTTTACTTCTAAGTATTTACATTTAGTTTTACCATACACTCGAGTACTTTCAGTCCATATCTGTGGCCCATTTTCAAGAGATGTTTGGGATGTTAGCCTGGGTCAAGGCCCAGCAGTCTTCTGGAACTTCTTCTCGTTGAGCTGTCATTTATGTGATGGCTGTTCTGGTTTCCTTGAGAGTTGCCAATCCCGTCTTGTCGCTCTGATATCCTGAGCTGATGGTTAATGGGATTAGTCCTTGCAGTAAGGGTGTGGTCACCAAAAGTCTGTTGGGCAGGAAACCTAATCTCCAGGTCAGCAGGGTCAATCTTAGCTTCTTTCAATATCAAAGCTCGGCTTACGGGATCTTCTGAGGTAAAACCTTTGTTTCCTTCTATTACTTTAATCTCGCTGATGAGTGCACCTTCTACTACCCTCCTGTGACTAATTTTGTTGCTTTTGTATATAAGCCTTCTGTTTTTGAAATCCATCCTATGGTCATTTTCCCAACAATGCCTAGCTATAGCACTCCCTTGAGAGTTTAGTTGTACTGCCCTTCTATGGTCTTGGATTCTAGTCCTTATTCCCCTACCTGATTCCCCCACATATCTGTCTCCACAATTGTTGCGATTGATTATGTATACCCCCGCTACATCATCTGTATTGCTGTCTTCTCCTTCCAATTTATTTTTACATACTTTGTTTTTTACAGTATTATCAAAGGTATATACAAATTTATATTTACTTTCTTTCATTTTTGAAGTGATTTGTTTCATTTTAGGCATAAAAGGGAGGGCAACTATTTTCTTGTTTTCTTTATTCCATGTCCTCTCTACATTTGCTCTACATTTAATAATAATAATAATAATAATAATAATAATAATAATAATAATAATAATAATAATAATAATATCATGAAATACAAAACCATTTCGACATCGATCGAAAGACTTTTAAGAAGCCTGTAGATCTTTAATAGTGATTCTTAACGGTTATTTTAAGAATAATTTGTATGTAATGTTATAAAAAGTATAGTGTTGAATGGTTTAACCTTGTGACCCTCAGAGAGAGAGAGAGAGAGAGAGAGAGAGAGAGAGAGAGAGAGAGAGAGAGAGTTAGCATCAGTTCATCTAGAAGAGAGAATGTTACTGTTAAAAGATGGAGTAAATTTTTACAGTTATTAATATTGACAATGATTTTTTTTCCAAGCTTCCAGTTCTGGCTTAACAGAAGATAGCTACCAAAAGGCAACGGAGTTTTTCAGGTGAGTTACTTGAATCAGCCATGAAAGTAACTAGTAATAATATATTCAAGTGGTAATGATTAAGTGTTTTCAATGTTCCTGTGAGCTAGGGGCAGAAAGACTAGGGTGAGGGATCAGAAGCCTACCTGCTGAGACATAGGACTAAGGGGTCATTGCCTTGCTCTTCCTATAACTCACAGGAGTAGAGGGGTGTCTTGTGTCATTAGACCAATGGTGAGAGAGAACTTCCATGTTCACACTATATATATATATATATATATATATATATATATATATATATATATATATATATATATATATATATATATATATATATATATATATATGTGTGTGTGTGTGTGTGTGTGTGTGAATCTGGGCCTCTTTAAATTTACATAGGGGTTAAAAGCATCTATTTTACTCAAAAAGAGGCCTGGATGAAGTTCATTTTCAGAAATTACGACTTAGGGCCGAAATTTGATTTCGAGTGAAAATGTCAGGGAAACTCTAAGGATCAAATTTATTTAAAGAGAATATGTTTACTGAAATATTACTCGGTGTCTGAATGACACCTGAAGGGGGGAATGAACTTGCAAACGCCAAGCAAAACCCGCGAGCGTATAAAGTGAGAATTTCCACAGTCGGGAATGGGTGATACTGATACCTGGAACGAGGTATTGTGGTATAAATAAATACATGTGCGTCACACAGATTAAGAGATCAAGTGCGGTGAGGCTGCCTTACCTTCTTGTACTCCAAATTCCTGCAAAAGCGAGAGATGGTCGAATTACTCCATCCAGCAACAGTAATGAATGGGAGGGAGTGATACACTGTCATCCAACGTACGTTATCAACCCATGATCAGTTATGTCAGCAGTGCTAAGGGGCACATGGTTGTGGTAGGGCACAGGGCATGGATAACTCACATGTGACACAGAGGGAAACAGAAATGAAAGAAAGAGAAAAAGACAGCCCATTGATCGTGTACTGATCTCTTGGCTAGACGCCTTTCTCCGCTTCTAAGGGCACCGCTGGGATTCCAAAGGGCACCATGGAGGATATGGGATTTCAGGTATCACTCGGCATGTGACTGTGAGAGACCGAGAGGACAAAAGGGGGTGGGGAGAGGGGGAGGTTACGAGCTGTCTCGCTCTTCTGCTGGCGATGACTTTCATCCCACGACTGAGACGGAACGTCGGTGAGAGTCCATCTTAGTGACCTCTGTTACACCCTCCAGTGATCATTTGGATTAATCTCTGGTGTTTGGCCCATACTGGGATTGTGGACACCTGAAAATACACGAGGCGTGGCAGAGAGAGGTAAGAGGTAGACATACATCCTAACATGAAATTTACTTTAGAACAAGAGAAGGACAACACTCTTGCATTTTTAGATGTTAAGGTTATCAGACATAACCATGTTTTTAGTACTTCTGTTTTCAGGAAAAATACCTTTACAGGTTTAGGCACCAATTTTTTTAGTTCCTGTTTCCATTCTTTTAAAATAAATGCAATCACCATTCTTGTTTTTAGGGCACTTAGATATACCTCAGATCGGGCCTCCTTTCATAATGAAATTGAATATTTACTTGAGTATTTCACTAAAAACTCATTCCCAAGAAATTTAGTTTTTAGTATTATCAACAAAATGTTAGCAAGGTTTGTTTCCAAACCTACATTGAACTTTAATGTTCCAAAATTAACTTTGTATGCACCAATTCCCTTTATTCACTCCGACAATTTACGTTTCAAGGTTAAACAAATTATTGAAAACGAACTAGGATTTTTGAAATTAAACCTCATTCCTATGAACCCTAAGAAAATTGGAGGTTTCTTTAGTTATTAGGACAAGCTTCAGGATTTCATGAGATCCAACATAATATATAAATTTCAATGCCCAAGATGCCTTGGTAGTTACGTTGGATCCTCTCGAAGGCTGTTGCAGATTCGTTATTATAGCCATCTAGGTCTTAGTTACAGGACAGGGTCAAGAATATCCAATCCCGAATTTTCAAATATAAGGACTCATGCATCCAAATGCAAAATCAATGTGGAAAAAAAGCATTTTTCAATAATAGGCACTACTAAACAAACAGCCTACTTAACGACCCTTGAGTCTTTATTTATCAAGCACCTCTCTCCAGGCTTAAACTCTAATGTTTCTTCGTCTCCTCTCTCTCTGGCTTAAGTGTTGTCTGGTCATGTATGAACTGTTGTGGTCACTTGACTCTTTTCCTTACCTTGAATAGTTAGCCATTCTCACATATTCATGTTTTGTTTTTATTTAAAGTTTTACATTATTTTTAGCTGATTTTTTTATTGGTAATAATTTGTACTTTTACCTTGTAATTTATCAAGAAAATTTTAATTATTGCAGACTGATGATGTGTTGAAGCAACATGAAACGTTTCACATATAAATAAAGCATGCTTCTTAGACTGCTGTCTTCCTGGACTCCTGAATGTTTTATCTGCGATTTTTCTGATATATCTATATATATTATATATATTATATATATATATAAATAATATATATATATTATATATATAATTTATAGAACATATTTATATATAATATATATATTAATATATAATAATATATTTGTATCTTATTAGATATTATAGATATATATATAGTTATATTAGATTAATATAATATATATATATATATATATATATATATAATTTCTATATATATATATATATTTAATTAATATATAATATATTATTATATATATATTATATAATTATATAAATAAATATATATATATAAAATATATAAATATAATATATATATATTTATATAATATATAATATTAATATTAATATCTCTATATTATCTATATACTATATATATGTATATATATTATAATATATACTTATATATATAGTATATATATAGAATATATATATATATATATAGTTATTATATATATTATATAGGATAATATTATATATATAATCTATATCTATCAATTCGATCGATATTATAGATATGATATATATCATATTTTAGATATATATATAGAATATATAGTCGGATATTATAGAGCTATCTATAATATCATCATATAGACTATATATATATTATTATATATAAAGCTATATATATATATATATATATATGATCATATATATATATATAATATAATAACTAATATAAGATATAATAGTAATTGATAAGAATTATATATAGATTTATATATTACTATAATATTATATTATATAGCATCTATATAATAGATCTATATATAGTAGCTAGGTATATATATATATATTTATATTAGATATATATATATAGATCTATATATATATATATATATATATATATATATATATATATATATATCATATATATCACTATATATATAGTTATATATATATATATAGTAATATTATATATATAGTATATATATAGATATATCATATATATAGATATATATGTATTATCGCATATATATATATCTTTATATATATATATCTATATATATGATATATATATAATACTATAAGCTATATATATATATCTATATATAGTATATATATGATCTATATCTAGATGTATATATATTATCTATATATATCTATAAACTATAGATATATCATCTATCATATCTATATATATATATTATATCTAATATATCTATCTATATATATACTCAATATATATATATATATATAATCTATATAGGTATATCTATCTATATATACTATATATGCCTATATATATATATATATATCTATATATCTATATATAGGTCTATTATCTTATATCTATCTATATATATATATAGATATATTATATCTATATATATCATCATACTATATATATCTATACTCATATATAATATAAATATATCTCTATATATATATATATCAACGACAGTGATTGGACCAATAATGCTAGAAGTCATTGTGTGGTGAATTATTAGTACTGTAGGATCAAATATCTTACTAAACTGTTATCCCCGCTACTAGGAACTGTATCTAATTCACACATCCGGAATTCTCTTGATCTTGTGGAAAAATTAAATAACATTGTATTAAACCCTAGCGATATTTTTGTCAGTTTTTATGTATGTTCTTTGTTTACAAAAGTCCCTATTGACTGTGCTAGAATATTTAAGTAATGAACTTGTACTGCATGAATTGCCTATGTCCGTTAGTCACATAATTTCCTTAATTAAGTTATGTATTTGTGATTGCAGATTTATTTTTAATGGAGAATATTACCAACAAATATTTGGTATGGCCATGGGCAACCCTTTATCACCTCTCCTTTCAAACTTATATATGGAATTTTTTGAGAGACAACACCTCCCGAATATCACACTTATCCCCTTAAAATGGTACCGATATGTCGATGATATTTTAGTAGTCTTACCTGGTGGTATCGATGTAAATGATTTACTGTCTAAATTGAATAATTTAGTGCCATCCATAAAATTCACTGTTGAAATTGAAAATAACAATGTCATCCCTTTCCTAGATGTATCAATACATAGAGAATCTTTCCAATGCAAATTCAGTATTTATAGAAAACCCACAAATAATTTAACATATGTACATTTTTATTCTGGCCACCATCTTAATATTAAAATTTCAATTTTTTCTTCTATGTTCCTACGCGCTTTGCGTATGACGAGTCCACAATACCTGGACCAAGAAATAGAATACATAAAAAAGATAGGAAACGATCTCTGCTACCCACCTCATTTAATTGATTTATGTTATCAAAAAGCTCATAAAAAGTTTTATAATGTTGCTATTAATGAAAAAGAAATGCCTAAAAATGTACTTAGCTTAGCTTATTTTCGTGGATTTGAAACCATAAAATCAATATTTAAATCGTTTAATGTTAATGTAGTGTTCTCTTATAACAATACCATTAAAGATATGCTAATTAAGAATAGTCCCGTAGCAAATAACAACATCATTTACAAAATTCCTTGTAAGGATTGCCCATCGTTTTACGTTAGTCAGTCTAGTAAAAATTTATGTGTTCGGATCAAGCAGCATATGTATTTAGTTAGAACAGCCCAGACTTCAAATGCACTGTTTATCCATCTGAGTGAAAAATCTCATTGTATTAATTGGGGTGATACCTCGGTAATTGCTAGATCTAATGATTATGTTTCAAGAAATTTACTGGAATCGGCAATTATACAAATCACTAATAAAAACAACCTAAATCTTAGTCTGGGAATGTACCATTTGGACCCATATATTTGTAAGATGTTTATGAAGGACCTCAAAATAAATGAACAACCAATAAATTAGTCCCACATGTATATAATTATTTCTCTCTCTCTCTCTCTCTCTCTCTCTCTCTCTCTCTCTCTCTGGTTCGATATTCTCTCTCCCTCTTTCTCTTGCTCGATATATATATGTTTATATTTTCTTTCGTCTTTTCATTAATAATAATTTTTGTTGGGAAAATTTGTGTAAAAAATTCATGATATTAAATTGTATATGCTCCCGTGTTTTTTTCAAAATGTACTGTTTTTCTGGAAGAATCACTTGTTTAATGTAGAATGAAAATCGCCCTTATGGCTAATCTGGTAGTGTCAGTTTGTATATTAAGCCTTCTTTTGACTATGGTGTTCTTTGTAAAATCAGTGTGCCTCAGTAAAGGGTCCGAATAGGACCGAAAGTATTGGCTATCTTCGCTTTTCATTTTTTTCCTTCGTGGCAAAAAAACTTTATATATATATATATATATATATATATATATATATATATATATATATATATATATATATATATATATATTTGAGTGTTTAACTTGGACTACCCACTTGCTTACCCATGTAAATTAACCTAGCATATTCAGTGGCTCCGTGACCTACCTTGACCTGTTATAGAACATCTTTAACCTATATGGGGTAGTGAAGTTCTCCATACCCAACAGTATTTGCCCTGAATCTTGATACATACATCTAGTTTCTTCCTTGTCTCCATCTTTGCCCATTTCTACATGGGATTGCTTTTTTCTGTCAGCCTTCTCCACCTTCCTCTATCTAATGCATCTTGATTTCTTAAGCATGCATCAAGTTCAACCGTATTTATTTTACATTTGACCTTATGGCTATTTCAACTAAAAAAAAAGAATTCAATGTATGACCATAACATATTTCAAACTTTATTGCTAAACAGATGATATTGCCAAGGTTAAAGTCGAGTTATTTCTCATCTCCTGTATTGTCACAGAAATGAAGTGGTTTACTTGAACGACGACAAGGACTTCGAGATCCAACCTCAATTAGTTCTGAGTCTCAGTCTAACCTGGCTGTTTGTCATGGGGATCCTTGTCCGAGGCATCAAGAGCTCAAGCAAGGTCATGTATTTCACCAATATATTTCCAATTGCTATGATGTTACAGCTTTTGGTCTACAGTAAGTACTAATACAACCAGGTATGTTAGTTGTTAGCAAGTGCTTGCGGTGCTCTCTGCTGACATGTCAAATCAACCACTCACTCGCCAATCTTCATTATACTTCACTCCAATTATACCATTCATCGACTATTACTTCCATTTCACTACTAGACTTCGCAATGTCATCACTGCTTCGATTTTCCCTAACTTACGTTTCTTCATTTGATGGTTAAATAAAACGGGCATAGTTAGGGTACCATGGCCTCCAGATCCTGGTGTAATGGTTCTGTTCTATGGAATACCCCTGTCATATTTTTTTCACCAATCCTCTCCACTCTGATGTGTAAACAACTGTCAGAATATGTCTCACCTTATCCTTTATGTATCTCTCATTGCAGTGACCCTTTTATTTTCTTTCTTAGGGTAAAGTGTTTCTGTCAATGAAAACATATATATAAATATAGCCATTTTCATGGTTATATCTCACTTTTACGAGATGTTTGCTGTCCATGTCCCATGTGCCAAGAGCTCATTAAAGGTGGCTACAATTGCTTAATATACTAAATTGTCTAATATCTCTGTGACTGATTCTTGCAGCTCAGAGCCTTTCAACTTTTCGTAGTTTCGTGACCTGGAAAAGAACCGTACGTGACATCCAGGCTGACATGGATACCAGCTAACCTTGCTGGTTAGCGGCTCAAACGTGTTTGCCCTACTGGCCTTATGTAAATTTACTGTGCTCAGTATCAAAGTGGTATTAGCTTCAGGAGAGTTTGAGCAAAACGTCATTAATTTTGCCCTGACTTGAATAAGACTGTCTGCTATAGTGTTTGTTCAATCTGGCACTTGGGCATTGATGTCAGACTTTATAGAAAGGCTACATATGTAGCTCCAAAAACAAAGCACTGAATCTGATAACATTCATACTTTTGTTAACAACTTAACAGCCTCGTAAAAACAAATTGTTAAAAAATCCAAAATTATATATTAAAGTATATTTCTATGTAAAAAACAAAGACTTCCGAACACCTTTCGGGTGTTTGAAAGTCTTTGTTTTTTACATAGAAATATATTTTAATATATAATTTTGGATTTTTTAACATTATTAGTTTTGCTTGAGGACCATTGTCCACAAAGCACAGTAGGACTGTTAAAGCAAATAAATATAATCATTTGGCCTTTTTTGCTTGCAGGTTACCTGAATTATGACCTTGATGTATGGAATGAGAGCTTCAACTTATATTTCTCCCCAACTCGGGTAACTGTAGCCATACAAGTATTGTAGGTTTTTGATTTCCTCTTATTAGAACATTAATACAGAACCTGGAACAAGCAATTCATTTACATCTGCAATTGATCTATTACTGGATATGTCTTTTTCCAAAAATCATTTTATCAACATTCTGTAGGTGGAGGCTTCCAAGCTGCTGTCATGGGAAATATGGGCCGATGCTGCTTCTCAAGCTTTGTTCACCTTGGGTCACATTTTTGGAGGCGCCATAACCCTAGCTTCTTACAATGACCTGCGACAAAATACCCTCTGGTAAGGAACAGTTCCATAGCATCACATTTATTGTTGGGACTGTAGCTTTTGGTATCAGTATGGAGGAGTTATGGAGTTCCATTTGACAGCATATGTGTGTGTAAGAGAGAGAGAGCGAGAGAGAGAGAGAGTGGGGGAGTGGGTGGGGGGGGGTGGGGGGGAGTGTAATTGGTGGTTGGATGGTTAACGATTGAATTGGATGTTGGTGAGTTCTGGGTTGTCTGCTGATGCTGTTAGAGATCAGAGTTCTGTGTTTTTAGTTAGTTTTCAGTAAGTCTTAAGTCAGAAGCTGTGAGAGACAGTAGTGTTGGCAGGATTTTAGTGAAGGCATTGATATTCAGCTGAGTTGTATGTTTTTGTTTGTTATTTGGTTGTTGCTAGGTTAGTGTTGTTTGCTTCGAGTTGCTGTCCTGTGCTATTGGGATTTTTTGTGTTGTTTGTGCAGTGGTCTTTTGTTGTGTTGTTGAGTTTTTGTTGTTATATGTGAGGCTGTGGTTGTGTTACTTGGTTGTTTGCTGTGTTGATAGGTTGTGGTTGTGTTCCTTGGTTGTTGTTGTGTTGTTGTGGTCCTTGGTTGTTGTGTTGTTTGGTTGTGGGTTGTGGTCTTTGTTGTGGTTGGCATCTCTGTGACCTCGACTGGCAGACAGCACAGGATAGCCCTGTAGTAACTGAAGTACATGTTTTATTTTTTTATTTTTTTTTTTGTGTGTGTGTGTAGGTAGAGGTCAATTGTCCTGTGTGTATGCTGTAGTGTAAAGAGGAAAGTGTGACTGGGGGGAGTTGGGCAGCTGGAGTGATTAGGTTAATGTGGGGAGGGTTTTGCCACTTGTTTTTTTTAGCTTGTGATCCCACCACATCAGTGAGAGTTTCACACACACTTCGTGATTGATTGTCAGGCTTCTGTTATGATGAAATGCACCCCATAGTCTATGGGTGGAAATCATTTATTTACTTCAGGCTTGGCCATTATGGCCTGGCAAAACTTATGGCTACTTTAAAACACTTCTTCCTCTCAAACAAGACTTCTAATGGGGTAGCAGGGATGGTGGCAGTACCATTAGTGCACTGCACTTGGTACGCTGATTGTCTAAAGAGTGTTTGTAGCATCCTTTTGGCCCATAGTTTCACTCATTTTTCATTGTTGAACTTTACCTCCACTCCCAATTCGTTTTGTTATGTTTGTGGTTCCTTTCAAGAGCAACGGATCTGAGTTGTGGTAATTCAAGTCCAAGAATGAAATAAGGAACCATAACAAATGGAAAAAAATTAAAGATTATGGCTTACGGCCGGTTTCAGAGTTTCTTAAATCTAGGTTTCAATTTCTCCAACTGTTATTTCTTATTGTAACAGGGTTTTTCTCACAATTCCACCTTTGGATCCTTGTACTTCATCTCCTTCGTTTTCTGGATCTCTATATCTTGCTGTCCAGCCACCCAAGCTCCCTCTTCCCTCTTTTCACTGTTTCAAATGCTGAATGGTGGAAAGACTCCAGTGCTTGTCTCGACAGCCTGAATTTCATTAAATCGGATCAACCCAAACTAGACTTAATGTGACTTATTTTCGCCCTTTTCTTTGCAGGACTGCACTGTTCATCATCTTGTGGGACACCGCATTGTCCTTCCTCTTTGGATGTTTGGTCTTCATCTCCCTGAGTAAGCTGACCTCTGACTTGAATGTGGACATTGAATCTCTGTTTAGCATCGGTCACACAGTTGGGAAAATAGGGGCGGAAGTCGTCTTCATAGCGTACCCAGCTTTCTTGGTCGAAATGAAATCCCCTATGTTGTTTAGGCGTTTCTTCCTGATGATTCTGACAATGGGCATCGATAGTCTGGTGAGATGCAGTGAGAATTAGTCCTAATTCGATTTAGTGCCAGATACAGACTTCTTGTCTATAATTCAGGCTGGTTTTCACAACAGCATAGACAACATATGGTGTTATGAATAGGTTTTACATCGTGAACGAGGTTACTGATAACTACTTATTTTCACAAGTAGTAATTAATCATTTCACTAAACAAAAGCAGCAAGATATATGTCCATGAAACACAATGCCTCCAGCAATGACAAATTCCTGTTTGGTGACCTTTCCCTATAATTCTTTTATTTAGTGCCGTCAATTCACCATACACCGGGCATTATAGGCATTACTGGAGGTTCTTTGCAGCATCCCTTTGGCCCTTAGCTGTGGCCCCTTTCATTCCTTTCACTGTAACTCTGTTCATAATCTCATTCTTCATCTTACTTTTCACACTCTCCGAACAATTGTTTCATAGTGCAACTGTGAAGTTTTCCTTCTGTTACTCCTTTACAACATTTATACTCTCAATTTCCTTTATAGGTCCCAATGCTTGACCTTCGGCCTAAATCTTATATTCCATTCCATTCCAATAATTGCTTTTCTACAGAAGCTGCTGATTAGTGTCTTAGTCCACTGCTTTTCGTAATTAAATCCCCTATTTTACTTCAATGATGCCGTACTTACCATCTCCCATTAAAGAGCTCCCACCCTCACTTCCAGATAGGACTCGTGGAAACTGTCACAACGGCTCTCTTTGACAACTTCACCCGTCTAAGGAATCGCTACTTTCCAAATGTGTGCGCAGTCATTTTTGTGATGTTTCTCCTTGGTCTCCCGATGTGTACGAGCACTGGGTTCTACATCGTAGAGTGTATGCACTCATACACGTGCAACCTGAGCCTTCCTCTTCTTGGGATCTCACACATCGTCCTCGTCTGCTATGTATTTGGTGAGTGATGTATCTACCATCTTTTGAGAACATGTCTTTATGCATCTCAAGTGTCCTGTAGGTTTTTGATTCTGGTCAGAAGGAGTACTGGCCAAAACAGTGACTAAATGAATGTTAATTCATTGCTTTAGTTCTTTGTATCATGTTATATCTGTTTTATTAAAGTAATTTTTGTACAGTGAGGTAGACCTTCTTGGAAGAAGGGAGAATTCACCTGTGTTGACTTTGTCTCATATGATAAATTTTAAGTTGTTAGATGTAATAAATCAGACATAAATGATATTTCTGGAATATTCAATGATGGTTTCAGATCTTCTGATAGAAAGGTCTTTAAACTGTAAAAATGATTAAAAAGTATTGGCCCGAATATTCTGGTTTCTTCAGGGTCAGTCTCCCACCACACACAGTCTAACTTCTTGAACATCCCTCACTCTAGTTTTCAGTCACCATTTAAGAACCAAAATCCTATAGGAGAAGCTGGGGAGTTCTGTGAGAGTTTAGAGATGATTCGATCACCAATCCTTCCCTTCCAGGATTTGATAATCTGATGACAATCATAAGACAGGAGTTGAAAGTCACAGTTCCTAAATTTATTGAATGGCACCTGATGTTGGCACTGAAGTATATATCTCCTGTAGTCTTTTGTGTAAGTATGAATTTACTCTTGTGAAGAGGTTACACTTAAAAAATGTGATTAGGGTTCAGTTTAAATATACCTTATTCTCTCTCTCTCTCTCTCTCTCTCTCTCTCTCTCTCTCTGTCGTTTTGGTACTCCAGATGTGGATTAAAATCCTGCTATGGACATCGTCATTAATTTGTACTCTTCCGTTTGAAGATGGTATTGTGGTTATCACAAAATTGAACTTATATATAGTGAAAAGTGATCAATAGATTCTGTATATATATATATATATATATATATTATATATATATATATATATATATAATTATATATATATATATATAGTCATATATATATGTATATATATATATATATATATATATACAGGAACCACCCTACTTTTAGCAAATTACATTGCTGACGGCCATTTGTATGCTAAATTGTTTGTAAGTTGGTTACTGTAGTCTTCATGCCTATTGAAGTACAGTATGATATAGAATCAATTCAGTTCTGTACTTTTTTTTCATGCTAAAACAAAATACACAGTATATACAATATTGTATTTACAAAAAAGTGCACAAAACAAAATTTGAACTTATAGGGGAGCACTCTGAGTACAATTTTGATTTGCAATCGCGTCTGTTTGTATATCTGAATGTTTGTAAGTTGATCATTCGTTAGTAAGGTGGTGTCTGTGTATTTAGTATGTACACATACATATTATGCACAAACCCTTCTCTTTCCCACAGGGCCTTGTCATATGTGCAGCAAGAAACACCGAATTCCCTACCCTGGGGGACGAAAATCTACATGGCATGTACACCCTCCTAGGGTGGATCCTGTCCATCTCCCCATTTCTCCTGGTGCCGGCCTTCGCCATTTACAAGTACATCCAGTTGAAAGATAAGGCAAGTTAGGCCTAAAGTTAGGTCTATTACTTTTGGCTGTTTGGTGATTCAGTTGCTGCCCATCTCAAAAAAAAAATAATAAGAGGGGTGACAACTTAATGTTAAATATATTTAGAATCTCAGAATATCTTCATTTCTATCTCCATTTGGATTTAGGCTTAGTAGAAAGAAATTGAGTAGTTAAGAGGGTACCTACTGTGGTTATTAAAAATCTATGGAAAGTGTTGTTATTAAGATTTTTGTTTTAGGAATTTTTATGATGATGCTTTATTGTATGTTTTTTGTCTCAATATGGGGCAGTTTTAGGTAGGGTCAGTATTTAAAGCTTTATGGGTCTAGTAACCTATTAGTGGTAGAATGAAATTTGAATGGAAAGTTGTGTAGATCACAAGCAACCAACCAGCACACATACTTCAGAATTTATATTTGCCTTCTTTTGTATCCAGAACTCATAACAGACTTGTCTCAGACTTAATATGAATCACAGATCAGTAAGCAATATTTTGGCAATAGTACTAACCCATTATCCTTTCTGTTTAGGACTGGCGTTTGCTTCTGAGACCAACTCAAGATTTCCTTCCAGCGTACTTGAGGGAGCATTCTAACAGGCCAGACATGTATATATTAGCAGACTACTGAAAGCACCTTGCCTATTGTCAGGAACAATTCTACAAGGATTTGAGAGGCAAGCAGGGAAGTTCTACTGCAAATGTATCGTCAACATAGACCTAGAAATTCTCATCTCGTTATCACTACACTCAGACCTGACATTCTCAGCAGACTTTGGGCCAAAACCCACTTGTCACTTCCGGCCCAACTTGCATAGACAGGCCAGTAGTGACATGAATTGGCTGATTAGTTCAACCAGCAGGCATCATATCACCAAAAAGCTCAAAGTGATAATGACTGAACCAAGATCCAAGGAGTCACTCTGAACAATGGACGAGACAATTTTTCATAGAAACTCAAAACACTTCTTCAAGCACATTCTTCAGCATAGAGAATCCTGTTGGAAAAACTTGTTTTCACCTTGAATAAATGAGTCATTTCATAATTTTTCTTAACAAAACCTGTTACATTCACAAGATGGCACAACAACCTCCCAGATGCCAATCAGACGAAGTGTGATCCTTTCAAAAAACAAAGTAAGAAGTTTGGCAATACTGCAGATCTTTTGCCAATTGCATTTCAAAAAACAAAGAAGCAAATTTGGCAATATTGCAAAGTCATCATCATTGCCACAGAAAACAAAGTGTTTTGTACCATGTAAGATAATGGGAAACACACATGATGACCTTTTTGGGCGGACTTTGTTGAAGATACATTGCAATTTTATGGCTTTAAATTATAACAAAATAACAATAATAAATATATTGAATATGTTGCTTATTCTGCCATTTTTCGAAAGGTTGCCATTGGCAACACTCGTAAGGGAGGTCGAAGAGACAGAAATTTAATGTTGCACTTTTTATAGGAAATAATTATAATTTACTGAGTGGTTTATTAATAAGATATAAAATTTCCATCATCTTCTTCCGTTGCCGAAAGGTTGCTCACCGTTGGCAACACTAAACAACGGGGCCCAAGGAAGTGGCACTGTTGCCAAGGCAAAATGGTCGACCCATACCAAAACAGCTTTTATAAACCCCTCAAGGACAGCTCTGGCTACTGCCTGCGCCTCAACACCATCTCCGCCCTCCTGTGGAAGCATGAGGAAAATGCCTCAAAAATGTATTCCCTCATCCAGTTGGACCCCAACTTCGAAAACTCAAGTAAGACCAAAGATAACGTGAGTTTTAAACTTGGCAATATTGAGAGGAAGTGATTCAGGAATGGGACCGGCTGTCCCTCTTATTTATGATTTAAATGGACCTAATAAATCATTTTAATGCATGAATGTTTAGTAGAAGGTTGTTTAGATCATGGAGTGATTGCCAGTAATCCTAGGGGTGTTGAGATAGGCCTTCCCACTGTAATATGTTTCCAGCTTAATTTGTTGCACAGCTATTAAAGCAAGGACGGCCTCCCAAGTTGTCAAAATGGGCGAGAGTTCGAAGTTAATCCCTAATCCTTCTACCTGACTCAGACCTTAGCATTGTTATTGGACCCTCAAGGTCCTGACTCCACCTCCTCATATCTGCATATCCCTTGACCTCTCTTGACCCACCTGCACTGGTATTGTCTTCGTTATTTTTCACACTTTCTCGCCATCGTTCAAATGTCTTTTCTGGGTAAAGTAGATGATCAGCGACAGACACAAAGGAACTAAGTCAAATTGCCCTTAAGGAACTCAGACCTATGTTTTGGAAGAAGGAAAACAACAACAAACTTGACCAACAGACTCTAGGTCTACATTGAGGTATACTTAGGGCTGGAAGATGCCCATACCTGCAAATATCATGTGGATACCTTACATGTTATAAGTATCCCTAACCATCTTGGAAGATCCCTCTGCCTGGGATAGAACTCTGGTGATGACCTGACACTGCCCTTCAACACCAGCTCAGTCACCGCACCTGACATGGAAGAGACATTACGCTGTACCACTCACCCGATGCTTCCCTTTTACCAACATCTTGCTGCTGAAGAGGCTAGTAACACAAGAACTACATTGAGACTGCCAGAGAGTCTGACTGATGAAGACATTATCTTATGCCATGGTGAAGGACTGCAAGTGACCCATGTCCCTTGGCTGATAACCTGGTACAGAGCTATGCCCACTAATCTGCCTTTGGAAATCTTACATGTTACCCTATTACATCACCTTACCATTACCAGTGTTTTATGCAAGAATGTTTTGCAGATCTGTGTAGACTACCCTGTTGTGTGCCTGCCCTGTAGATCAACAGTGCCACTCACTCAACTTATGCTAGCACCAAACTTGGGAGATTATTTCCTGAATGCCAGCAACACATAGCTCGCTTACAGAACGGCCACCTCCCTCAGAAATACTTGAGTCACTTTGTCGTAATTTCTGCACCGTTTCGTATTAGCCCTTACACAGAGTTTTATATAGGAAATGTGTGAAATTTTGTGCAGAATACAAAAACAAAATAACTCATGGATGTAGCTTTTATTATTTTTGAAATATTTGCATATAAATCACCTTGAATAGAAAGAATTCGACATTTGGTCAACTTTGACTCACCTTAAATGGTTGAAAAATGCAATTGTAAGCTAAAAGTCTTACTTTCTAGTAATATTCAATCAATTACCTTCATTTTGCAACAAACGGGAAGTCTCTAGCACAATATTTCGATTTATGGTTTATTTGTGAAAAAAAATTTTTTTCTTTTTTCTTCCATCCACACGCCATAAACTCGGTCGCAAATTTCAGAAATGCTTGTGTCACTTTGCCGTAATTTTTGCACCATTTTATATTAGCCGTTACATAGAGTTTTATATATGAAAATGTGCGCAATTTCATTTAAAATACAACAAAAAATAACTCATGATTGTAGCCTTTATCAGTTTTGAAATAATTTCATATAAATCACGATAAGTGCCAAACTTTCAACCTTAAATTCTAGTAATATTCAATCATTTACCTTCATTTTGCAACAAACCTGGAAGTCACTAACACAATATTTCGATTTATGGTGAATTATTGAATAAAAGTTTTCCTTCCCTCCGCGCTCGGTAACTCGGCTGCTAATCCCAGAAATGCTTGAGTCAATTTGTCGTAATTTTTGCACCGTTTTATATTAGCCGTTACATAGAGTTTTAAATACATATACATATATATATATATATCTATATATATATATCATATATATATATTATGTGGTATATATATATATATATGTTATATATATTATATATATATATATATATATATCAACTGACATGATATTATACTTTCCACTTATTACCTTCATTTCCTTCCCTAACAATATTTGTTTAAGTCTGGATTTAAAATTCGCTGCATTTGGATGATCATGGTGGCCATCCATTTGCCTTATTCACCCATAGAAATGTTCAAGGCAATATTAATTTAACCTTTGTGTCAGCAGGTAGCCAATACTATCAGAGGCTTTGACAAATAAAGCAATGGTGGATTTACATGAAAAAATTAATCCTTTCTCCAGAAACCTGTTTGAATAAACAAAACTCCCTAATTTATCTTTATAGTATTTCGTTGCATGATGCAATGAGTCGTATTTCTTCTTTTCGGTGAATAAAACCCATTTGTTATTTTGTTTTTATGTATGCAACAGATCAGCTGGGATATTATTACCAGTATCGTCTACACAAAAGAGAAGCAGCCTTGCCCACGATGAATATATAATAATAATGAAAGGGGCAAACTGGCACCTCACAGTAGTAGTAGACATCAGCCATTGCAACGGCTCCAGGTAGGCGACTCATTCGTCCAGATCTCCCTTAGAGGAAAAGAACTCCTCCGATCTTCTCTCGACAGCATCATTTGACCCGAGGTCTCTTGGGGCAAAAGAACTGATCTTCACATATAGCCTCCGTTAGAATGCTGCCTCCATTACTTCACATTATTCCTTGTCAAAGGTAGGTCAATTTATGAAGAGCTTTTGCTGTTGTTCGTGAAGGCTTCCGATTATCAAGTGCTCATGGAGTGAAGATTTATTTTCGTATTCAGCTTATTTTTGTAAACAGTCAATCGACGCGAGAATTGCAGACTGTTATTTACAAATAAACTGTTGTGAAGTATGAACTCCATTAGAAAATTGTTGAGAATAACGCCAATATCTCGCAAGATATTTTCATTGAAAGAAAAGTGATCTATTAAAAACTGGGGAAAATGCCTTGAAGAAAAAGGTGCAGACACCGAGTGTAAATCGTTTGGGCGAATGTCCTGTTACATTCAAGGTGCATTTTGTGACGACATGCTTGATTTTATTTGATGTGTCAGTGAACACATCGCACTGCTAATCATTGTGATACTGCTGGTCATTAACTGCTATGTTGTACATTAAGAGATTTATCGGATGTCAGGAAAATGGGATTTGCGGATGCAGATGCGGATATCGGTCTTATAAATTTGTGGATTCGGATGCAGATATTTGATGACCATACCCTCGCGGATGCGGATAACTGGTAATTCTAAATAATTTAATATATTTAATTGTTAAAGACGACTTTCAGCCACATAATTCAAAATTATGTGTCACCAGGATGCGGAATAGGAACTCAAAGGGAGACGAATGCCTTAGTTGTCTTGGCAGAAGGTTATTTCCTGCTCACTGAGTGATGAGCGTCACTAAACTCAAAGTTATTCTTTGCAAGAGAGAGAGAGAGGAGAGAGAGAGAGAGAGAGAGGGAGAGAGAGTTTCCTAAAAATACGCAATACTCTGCCTTTATTATTACAACTGCTGTAAATGATATGAAGTTACTAAAACGAATATAATTTAAAACAAATATGATATAAACAGAGGCTTATGGTAATAAATCGCGTACTGTATAAGAATAGAGAGAGAGTACTCGAGAGGAGAGAGACGGAGAAGAGAGAGAGGAGAGAATAGAATAGAGCGAAGAGAGAGAGAAAACTAAGGCGGATGGCAGAGAGTATGCAATGGAAGACTTCAACAAAGAAGAACAAGAAGAAATAGAAGAAGAGGAAGAAGAAATATCGATTCCCATGATACGTAGAAGGAAATGTTCCTTTCCCAGAAGGCGCAGACCTAAGCTCATGACTTTGACTCATCCACCAAGTATGCAAGATGCACCTGATGGTCGGAGAGGCAGAATTTTCCTAGTCTAGGAGAAGGAGAGAAAGAAAAACAAGCCCTGTGAGAGGGTCCTCTCACCCCCCCCGACTCTGGAATGACATAGCACCCGACCCCCACCCAGACCCCACCACCCAGCACCTTCCCAACGCCCCTTCGGTATCAGAACACACTACGTACTACGTATAAGCAAACCGCTTCCTATCGGGGAAAAGTCCCACCCGACGCCACGTTATATTGGTTATATTTTGCACTGACACAGCGTCATAGGCGTAACTGAGGGGGGGGACGCCCCCCTATTTGAAACTAGTGCCCCCCCAGGTGCACCCCCATTTTGAGTTCATGTAGCTTGTAGTAAAACCTAAGTTTAATTTTCATATTATTATTATTTATTATTATTATCTTTTTTTTTTTTTTTTTTGCTCTATCACAGTCCTCCAATTCGACTGGGTGGTATTTATAGTGTTGGGGTCCAGGGTGGCATCCAGCCTCCTTAGGAGTCCATCACTTTTCTTACTATATGCGCCGTTTCTAGGATCACACTCTTCTGCATGAGTCCTGGAGCTACTTCAGCCTCTAGTTTTTCTAGATTCCTTTTCAGGGATCTTGGGATCGTGCCTAGTGCTCCTACGATTATGGGTACGATTTCCACTGGCATATCCCATATCCTTCTTATTTCTATTTTCAGATCTTGATACTTATCCAATTTTTTCCTCTCTTTCTCTTCAACTCTGGTGTCCCATGGTATTGCGACATCAATGAGTGAAACTTTCTTCTTGACTTTGTCAGTCAACGTCACGTCTGGTCTATTTGCACGTATCACCCTATCTGTTCTGATACCATGGTCCCAGAGGATCTTTGCCTGATCGTTTTCTATCACTCCCTCAGGTTGGTGCTCGTACCACTTATTACTGCAAGGTAGCTGATGTTTCTTGCACAGGCTCCAGTGGAGGGTTTTTGCCACTGAATCATACCTCTTTTTGTACTGGTTCTGTGCAAGGGCCGGGCATTTGCTTGCTATGTGGTTTATTGTTTCTTTTTTCGTATTGCACTTCCTTCATATGGGAGAGATGTTATTTCCGCCTATCGTCTTTGAACATTTTTGGTTCTTAGGGCCTGATCTTGTGCCGCTGTTATCATTCCTTCAGTTTCCATCTTTAGCTCTCCCCTCTGGAGCCATTGCCATGTGTCATCGCTGGCTAGTTCTTTAGTCTGTCTCATGTATTGTCCGTGCATTGGTTTGTTGTGCCAATCCTCTGTTCTGTTTGTCATTATCCTGTCTCTGTATATTTCTGGGTCTTCGTCTACTTTTTATTAGTCCTTCTTCCCCTGCACTCTTTAGCCACTCGTCTTCCCTGGTTTTCAGAATATTGCCCCCAGTGCTCTGTTCTCGATGTTGACTCAGTCCTCTATACTTAGTAGCCTCTCCCTCCTTCCCTTCGTGTATGTATAGTCTGTCCGTATTTGCTCTTGGGTGTAGTGTTTTGCGTATTGTCATTTGTTTCCTGGTTTTCTGATCTATGCTGCGGAGTTTCTGCTTTCGTCCAATACACTATTCCTACGCTGTATTTTTATTATTATTATTATTATTATTATTATTATTATTATTATTATTATTATTATTAATAATGTTAAAGTTTCTACATCAAATAGTTTGGATGTTTTTTGTATACGAAGATAAGTGGAGTTTTATTATATTAACTGGAAGAAATAAATAAATTTTCTTTCCTTATCTCAGGAGTATACGTATTCGTTTTCCAAACGTTATGTAGGTGTGAAAGAACTGTAATCGAATCATGAACAGAAAATAATTTATGGCCATAAAATCAGTGCATAATGTAAAATTTGGAAATTAAAATAGGATAGAAAATGCAAACTTCAAAAACACGCCCACGCACGTGTTATATACAAAAACGTTATACTTGTATAACGCAACAATGTCAGTGGATTGACTGACATATTATAATCAGCTGGTAAAACATCTGGATATGCGAAAATCCTGCACAAAGAGAGAGAGAGAGAGAGAGAGAGAGAGAGAGAGAGAGAGAAGAGAGAGAGAATGTGCTCATCATTATTGATATTGTATGAATCCATAGGTTATTCTTTTTTACTTGCCTTGCGCAGCGAAATCGTTGGTAATAGTCTCGTACAATAAGTGTATGTGATGTGTTGACGTAACGCTGGCACGGATTAAACGAGACAGTGCAGTTCCTGTTGGTAAATGGTAATCATTCTGTACGCGATTGTGTGAATAAGAAAGTCACCAAGACACGGCAGGTATTTATGTTACAAGCGTTTCAGGCTCATTTCTATTTTTCTTTGTAGTAATGTTGTCATCCTTTCGTCCTTGATAGTTTAATAGCAAGTGCATGAACGCAAATTTTCAATGTTATAGGCAATGTGCTCTAAGGAAAGGCTTGCTTTGCTTAGGGCCATTTTTATTTAGTGCTTGTAAGAAGTTTACGTAGGCTTGCTTTGCTTAGGGCCATTATTTAGTCTGTAAGAAGTTTACGTAGGCTTGCTTTGCATAGGGCCATTTATTTAGTGCTGTAAGAAGTTTACGTAGGCTTGCTTTGCTTAGGGGCATTTATTTAGTGCTGTAAGAAGTTTTCACCTACGTAAGTTAACTAAAGAGACTAAAATAATATGCAACGGAATACGGGTAGGTTAATTTGCCAGTTAGTTGTTTTGTTTCATTTTGTTTAAACGATTGTCATTTGACCTTAAAATCCCTAATAGATTGGTGGCAGCAGTTAAAAGGTACAGTAATGCCTATAGGTAGCGCCTCCGAAGAGACTATATAGGTTAGGCATATTTTGGGAGAGTGGTTAAAATTAGTAATTGGCCACTGACTGACTCTATTGCTTACTTAAGGGGGGATTAAAAGCAAGGTTGCCAAATAACTTGACATCCAAACCGCGGTGCAAAGCCTCAAAAGTCGCGGCAGTGGCTTCAAAAGTAGCCCAATTATAGCAACTTAGCCATCATTAAATTGGTACTAAAAACTATTGATATGATATTCTTTAGAAACAAATTAGGGGGCCGGGGATCGAAATCAATCAACTAAGCTTTTGTAGAAGAGTATAATAACGAAAAACTTACATAATTTTTATTCAAAAATACAGAAAATAAAGAAATACTAGTTGAATGGCATTTAACAAAATTAAAATGAGCAAAATAAAAAGAAATAAAGAGATTTGTTGTTCATTCAACATGATCATAAAATGAACTAGATTGTAGTGCTTTAATCATAGTTTCATTTGGCTCAAAATTTGGACATTGGCATTTTTTGTCCTCCTCCCCCTCTTGAGTATGCATGGCACTTCTTATATACAAAATTGCCGTTAGGAGGTCTGTCCCATTCTGTTCCTGAGGTCCGTTTTGATTATTGACTTGCCTGGCTAAAAACTCTTTCTACATCAGCATTGCTGATAGGAAGACATAATATCTTCAAGGCAAATTTGATCAATAGAATTGATTGATGTATGACAAGCAATGCATAGTGAAAGTTTCAAATCTGTAACTTTTTTATTGTGATCTGTTTGCTTGATTTGCTGAGAAGATGTACTAGCAAAAAATCTCGTAACATTACTTTCTCTTGCTTTTATATATGCTTTATGTGTACCAGTATTAGAATGCTTGATTAAATCTGAAATGGTGGGCTCTTTATAACCGTATTACAAAACCAACACCTAGCTTGTTTCATCTCCAGGAAAACACTTCTAATCAATCTTTCAACAGTTCCTCGCTCTCCCATTTTGGGTTATAATGTTTTTTTATATACACTCCAATTACACTTCTTTGGCATTTTGAACTAAGTCAACCTTCTCACTGAGTGGTAAAGATAATACTGATGTCTAGCATGAAGTCTTAAGTCTTAACTGGCAAACGCCATATAGTCTGGTCTATAAGGCGTCAGTCAGGCGTCAGCCTGTCTGGTATAACCAACTTATTAATTACAATTTTTCATCATTATGGTTTAAACTGTCTGTGAACTATTGAAATTTGAAATAGAATAATCGATCTACATTTCTACTTGAAATTATTATAAAAGAAATTGCATTTTGTAGAGACCATTTAAACAATTAATTGGAGCCGCGGTTTATTTTTCTTCCAGAGTAGCCCAATTTTAGGCAAGTAGCGGTACCCTTTTATAACCCGCGGCAAGGTGTTCAAAAGTAGCCCAATTGGGCGGGTAAAGCGCGGGTTTGGCAACACTGAATTTAAAAGCTGTGCTACCTAGTGCGGGTAGTCTTCTTAGTTGTGGTTTAGTGTAAAGACGTGATCCTGTGTTTGGTGGGGGTAAAGTGAATTTATATCATAACAGGAATTGATTACACGCGGTTGCAAGTGTAGTCGGGTACTGACTTGGGTCTTATGAAGACGTGTGTATAAGTTTATGTTTTCTTTTTTTTCTCTTTTTATTGGTGTTAATTTACTCAAAGTGTGTTTTATTTTGATGTCCCTCAAGTCAGTTTAATGTAATGTTTTTTTCCTTTAGTTTCTTCTACTATTTTTCTTATGCACAAACTGCAGCGATTTGGTGTAAAAACCAGAGGTAATTATTTCACGAGAAAAAACGGGGTGGAAAATATGGGAAATTTCTGTTAAGTTGAGAAATATTATAAGAGGTCCGTGTGGTGATTCCTGGCGGTATTGGTTTATTGGGGCTGAATTTTTTGTTGCTATTTTGGTGGTGAATTTTTTGTGGCTATAAGTTTTGGTGTTGATCTGTGGTTTTACAAACCAAGGAGGTGGGGATTGTGGTTCTTTTGGTATTGGGGCTCTTGGGGGTGGCACTAGTGCATTGTGGTTTTATGGGGCCCTATAAAGGTGTTGTATTTTTATACTCACCAGTGGTTATATTTGGCGGTATATAATTGCTGAATTGCGGTTTTCTGTAGTCTATATCCTGACTAGGTGATTACTGCAGTTTCATATACATGTGGCAGTATCATGAATGAGTTATGTTTTCGAGGACAATTTTTGGGTACCCTTGAGGTGATAACGAGGATGTCCTGAGGATAAATTTTGAGGAATGTGGTTCTATAGTATCAGTAAAGATTTGTTGAGGATTCCCATCGACGATTTCATAAATGATTTTTTGGACCATTTGAAGGAATGATGATTTCTGAGTTTACGAGTCTGACTAGACAAGTCCATAGTGCGATTTGAGCACATGCTGTATACACAGGTGGCCTAATGCTGACAATGCTGACCGGTTGCTGATATTTTCTTTTGGAGTTGATTACTCGGAGGTTTGCACCGTTTTCAGGGATGTCAATGATGACATTCCATAGGGAAGAATTTAAAGGGTCAATTCGGGTCGATAGGATATCTTGCGGCAGCAAATTCCGTAACGATACGTACTGCGCTTTATATGGAAAAGTGCTGAATTATATATATATTTTTCTCTCATACATTTTGTAATGGGAAAAGTTTAATGATTATTTTTTTCCCTACAGGGAAACTTATAATCGGGGTTAAGCTTTACATAGGATTTCTGTTATAGAAAGGAGGTAGAATTTATCTTGGGATATGTAAGATAGAACGGATATTCAGCATTATGTTTGATGGAGGTTAGCTGTATAAACATTGCAGGGGTTTTGCTGTATAGACATTATGGGGGTTTTTGATAGTATATTTGTCAGATATAGGATTAGTTATGAGAATTCAGTGGATAAAGATCATATTTTATTTTAGTGAAGAATTTCTAATTATTGACTATGAGATTGGGTATATTAGTTGATGACAGATTCGTGTGTTAGAGCAAGACTATTTGTTCAAAGATCATGTAGACTTTTCAAATACGGACACACGATGAATAGAGAATTCCCAACTTCATGCGAGGGCGACGACAAAAACAACTTGGATCTACAACACCAGAGGTCGGATCTTCACGAGGCGTCGCTGGTGAATCGTCTCAGGATACATTCTGGGACAAATCAGGAATCCACAATCTTCTATGAGACGGGTGCAAGTTGACAACGAGGTGGCAGTTACGTTTCTTCATCGGAAGATGTCGAATCTACAGTTCAGCAACGAGGGTGTTAAGATACACCTACACACTCGGCCGGGATCTACAATTATTCGACAAATGTTACAGTTCCAGTGATTGCAGTTATAACAACAGCTGTAATGATAGTCGCAATATGTGTTATAGGGCTATCTTGCAAATATTATGAACTAGTATATACCAGTAGCCAATAGGTGTGCGACAGGGGTGCACAAAAGACATAGGTGGCCGAGCCATCTCTAAGGCACAGTAATGGGTTGTTAACCTTAGCTCTTGCCGGTTAGAGACAGGTGCAAAACACTGGAGTCCTTGAGGATGCTGAAATGAACAACAGACAGGATAGCTTACCAGTGCACTTTGTGGTCAGTGAGACGCCTCGAAGATCACGAGTTTCAGGCATGAAGCATGTATGTCTATTGTGTGCCAATCAGTGTGTGTGCGTGTGTGTGTGTTCGTAACAAACAGAAAATGACATTTAATCTGGAGAACAAGTGCTAAGGGGGGGACTCACTGATTGTGATTGAGAAAGTGGAACACTAATATTTAAGTGAGGTCATAATTATCTCTCTATTTCAGATGGATTCGAAGTCACCAGTGGGTGTATTCTATGACTGGTTTTGACCATTAATAAACTATTAATGTATGGACACTTAGGGGAAGAGGGGTTACTTACTTAAATATGATTTTGAGAGGAATATGATAGTTTAACGTTTCTTTTGAGTCAGAGTTAATTAATTTTATTCCATTTTAATGTTAGCTAATTTTGGGAAATAAAAAGTATATTTTTGTAGCATAGGGGTTTACCTTGCCTAGTCTGGCTGCAACTCCCGAGAGGATATGCAATGGAACATGGGTAGGTTAAGTTGCCGGTTAGTTAATTGGTTTCATTTTGTTTAAACGAGTGTCATTTGACCTTAAAAATCTCTAATATATTTGATATAGATTTGGGTTCCGGGAGTCTTGGAGTGAGCAATCGATATCTCCTACAAAAGATAATATGTTAAGTTATTCAATATTACTATGAAGATCTTCGGTTATTTTGTCTGAGCACTTTTTTTGTTTCTCGTTTATCATGTGCAGCCTCAATACACAAGCAGTGTTGACATCTCCAAGTATATGGATATGGTAATGACTTACTGTGCTGTTGCGTTGAAGTCACCAGTAATATTTTCCAGTGTTCAGGAGATGGGGTTGAACAGACCCAAAACCTTCTATCCTGTTCACTGAAAAAATAGCACCTGGTAGTCAGTTGATATTTGTTGGTTGCAATCAAAGCAAGAAAGGGTGTGGGTTCTGCAACCTCATCCCCTGCACACTGGAAAATGGTACAGGAGACTTCAGCACAACAGTACAGTAAGTTTATCCATGTTCCTGAAGATTTCAATACTGCTTGTGTATCTATAGTAGGCAGTGCGTGATAAAGAAAAAAGATACTCAGACAAAATGATCCAAGATCTTCATAATGATGTTATATAACTTAATATTACATCTTTTATTGGAGATTTCAATTGTGCGCTTTACGACTCCAGGAATCCAAATCTGTGGTGTCATTGTTCATTCATGGAGCTCAGCTTTCCTGAACAGAGTCAAATCCATTCTGGTAGTCAATCATATGGACTGTTAATTAGAGTGACATATCATTCCACCTTCATATAGCTAGGAAATCACTGGCATGCAGTGGGCGGGGCTTAGCTGCAAAGAGACCTGGATTTTACTGTAGCATTTCATTTTTTTCTTAGATTAAGTTGACCTTATGTCAGCAAAAAGTCTTGTCCATCGTTTTTATCATTTCTTTCCCTGTAGGTCTAAATCACATATATCTAAGGCTTACAGACTTCCATACATTCAAATGTGGGAATAGGCTGCCTAACAGGAGCTACAAAGATGTACAGAATTTAACTTACAGAGGAGAGCAGGGAGGGTGGGGGGTGGGGGCGGCAGTTGTCACAGTCACAGATCAAGAGAGTTAGTGTGAACAGATGAGGGACACCACTTAGAAAGATTTCACCTTTCCCTTTTCATCACATTTCCTGACCATATGAGTCTTTGAGATCTCGAAAACTTCCTGTAATATAATTTTTCTTTTTGGTGTTGATGCCCAGAGGACCAGTAAACAACCAGCAAAGCCTTGCTGAAAATGGATATGAACTTCACAACACAGTGAACATCAGGAGACAAAGAGGGCCTCTTGAAATGAACTCTTCTGGCAACAGAACTGTAATCAAGCCTGGTGTTCAAACTGCTCAAGATGGCGTCTCCAGGCACAGCCTGCCACCTGCCTCGGAGCCAAACAACAACAGAGTGCAGGACAAGGAAGACTCTCTTAATCCCACAGGCGAAAGCACTCCAACCAGAGGTTCTCAGCTCAATGGACATACAGTACTACCCAGGAGGTCTACAGAGGCAAGAGATGACGTCAACCAAGGCCTTCCAGAGACAGAGAGCTCTGTTAAAGCCTGGTCATTGAGCAATATTCAAAAGCAAGCTAAGAGAACGTATCAGGTAAATAAGATGTTCATGTTTCAGATTTTATTCATAATGACAACTTACTGTATTCTTACTTTCAGAGCTGATAATGCACTGGAGACTTCCAGAAATTGACTGTGGCTTCTATGAAGGTTATAAGCCAATGGTATATTACACCATTAGCAATGGCCAGGTTTTATCATTTAATAGAATGTTTAAGGAATTTTACATGACAAACTACACTGATTACCAGACAGTTGCCTAAAGCATTAGCAGCTTTTTGCTAGTGGAGTGAAAATTTGTTAATAATATTGTTAAGCTTATACATTATGATGAAAAATGTTCTACTGAATTAGTTACAAACTAACCACTCACCTTTCTCACAAGATTTTTGAGAAAGTGAGACAGCAAGCAGAGCTGATATGGGAAGAGCAGTGTGTGGGATCAGAACCTAAGCAGGCCATTCAGCTGAGCAATATGATAACACATTTGATCTGTTTATTGCAGGGAATAAGGAAATGGGTGGTGATGCTGTTCCTGTACTTGGCAGGACCCGTCCTGACGAGGCAGAGATGGAACAACACATCAGACAGCATTATGGGGCTGTTGGCTGTAGTGGTGGGCCTGGGAAACTTGTGGCGATTCCCATACTACTGCTACAAACATAAAGGAGGTAATAAGTCTCTCTCTCTCTCTCTCTCTCTCTCTCTCTCTCTCTCTCTCTCTCTCTCTCTCTTTTCTGTCAGCCTATGAATTTATTCTGATATAGCTACGAAAGGTCGAGAGTTTCCTATAATTAGGGACGTTGACACGTTTCCCATCTTGCCGAAGGAGGTATTTCATCCTAATCCAAAAAGGCACATTTACAGGATTAGCCTTAAGGTTGAATTAAGGTTAATCCCAAGATTGGATACACAAGAGCTATTTGTTTTTACTTACAAGTGACTTCGTTTGTAAGCATTGTATACATGTGTATGCATGCATATATATTAATGCATGTACATATATACGTGCATTATGAAAAATGCACAGCAAGGTCCAAGTTTAATCTTTTGATATTTGTGTTTTACTTTTGCACTGACAAAGTAATAAATGGTAAACTGGTCAAAACAAATGCTAAATATACCAAATCTATATTTTTTCTTGGAAAGTTTGAATAACATTAGGAAGGAAAATATGGCAGCAGCGCTAATTGCCCTCAAGTCTCAACCTTTTGTAGCCACACTATATAATGCAAGTTAGAATTGTATTTCTTCTGTATTTTACAGTGTACTTCATCATTGCCTACGGTGTCACCATGCTGACAATTGGTTTCTTCTTGATGGTGGTCGACATATCCGTTGGATAGTATCTGAGTCTGGGGCCCACAAATGCCTATGCTTCAATGGCGTCTTTATTCTCTGGTAGCTAATATATACCTATATATGAATAACTTGATCACGAAATATACAAAACGTGATGCTATGTATAAGTAATGGTAATGCCATGGAGGAAAATGAAAAAACGAGAACTGCCAAGATCTTTTGTTCTTAACGATCCTTTACTTAAGGCAAGACTGATCAGAACAATGAGAAACACAATTCAGGTAAGCATATACAAACAGACATTACAGGACCTTTTGTTAATTTTGTATTTTCAATTTGCATATGCTTACCTGTACTGTCTTTCTCTTTGTTCTGATCAGCCTTGCTCATAATAAAGGGTCGTCAAGACCGAAAGATTTCAGCAGTTCTCGTTTTTTTCATTTTCCTTGGTGGCATTACCTTTACTTATACCTATATTATATATATAAAAATAAAACTCATGTTTTTCATAGTGATGATTATTTGCACAATGAATATCTTTTACAAAGCAAATATTTTTGTGAATAAGAATTTCTATATAATCAAGATTTTCTCTCTCGCTAGGTCTAGGCTGGGCAATGGTGGCATCATCCGGTCTAATAAGCATTTATTATGCTGTCGTTTTGAGCTGGACCATCACCTATCTTCAACACTCCATCAGGGAATGCTTTACTTTCGCCACTAATTGCACCGGTGAGTTGCTAAAGCCAGCGTCGAATTTTTCAGAAGTTATTTATGGTGGTTCATGGTGGTAGGTTTCTGTTTCATAAGAGTAACAGTTATGACTTGCACCATCTTTTGCATTCACAATTGATCCCTGATCCCCTTTCCCTCCCGAGAGCAACCAGATTCGTTGATCAGCAGAAGTATCACTATGCAGGAAATGTGCCTCAGTGTTGAACTTCTCAGTTCCAGAGGGGCTTTATTCTGTGGAACAACCTGAGGATGTTGTGCAATTGGAACTTCAGAAGTTCAAACGAAGATGTGATGCATTACTAGCCTAAAACCTTTATCCTTGTATTTTCATAACTTACTTATTGATTTTTGTCTATCTATTTATTTTTTGATACACCTTTTTTTTCTAATAACTGATCATCTCTTCCTATATTTCTCTTTACCTTCTGTTAATTCTTTTGAATGGACGCCATATTCTTTGGGATATTGAATTTCAAGTCAATGACCCCTGTGGCTGGCTTGTTTCATATAGATAAGGTTTATCTTCTGAATAATAATAATAATAATAATAATAATAATAATAATAATAATAATAATAATAATAATAATAATATAATATAAAAGAGTGCATGGGAAGAAGGACTAATAAGCAGACGAAGACCCAGAAATATACAGAGACAGGAGAAAGACAGAAGAACAGAGGACTGGCACAACAACCAATGCACGGACAATACATGAGACAAGACCTAAAGAACTAGCCAGCCGATGACAATTGGCAATGGCTACAGAGGGGAGAGCTAAAGAAGGAAACTGAAGGAATGATAAACAGCGGCACAAGATCAGGCCCTAAGAACCAGATATGTTTCAAAGTACGATAGACGGAAATAACATCTCTCCCATATGTAGGAAGTGCAATACGAAAAGTGAAACCATAAACCACATAGCAAGTGAATGCCCGGCACTTGCACAGAACCAGTACAAAAAGAGGCATGATTCAGTAGCAAAGCCCTCCACTGGAGCCTGTGCAAGAAACATCAGCTACCTTGCAGTAATAAAGTGGTACGAGCACCAACCTGAAGGAGTGATATAGAAAACGATCAGGCAAAGATCCTCTGGGACTATGGTATCAGAACGGATAGGGTGATACGTGCAAACAGGACCAGAAACGTGGACGTTGAATTGACAAGGTCAAGAAGAAAGTCACTTCATTGATGTCGCAATACCATGGGACCGAAAGTATCACTCATGATTGTCGCAATACCAGACCCAGAGTTGAAGAGGGAAATGAGGAAAAGGGAAAAAATTGGATAAGTATCAAGATTCTGAAAATAAAAAGTAAGAAGGATATGGATATGCCAGTGGAAATCGTACCCATAATCATAGGAGCACTAGGCACGATCCCAAGATCCCTGAAAAGAATCTAGAAAAACTAGAGGCTGAAGTAGCTCCAGGACTCATGCAGAAGAGTGTGATCCTAGAAACGGCACACATAGTAAGAAGAGTGATGGACTCCTAAGGAGGCAGGATGCAACCCGGAACCCCACACTATAAATACCACCCAGTCGAATTGGAGGACTGTGATAGAGCAAAAAAAAAAAAAAAAAAAAAAAAAAAAAAAAAAAAAAAAAAATAATAATAATAATAATAATAATAATAATAATAATAATAATAATATCATGAAATACAAATCCATTTCGACATCGATCGAAAGACTTAAGAAGCCAGTAGATCTTTAATAGGGATTCTTAATGATTATTTTCAGAATAATTTGTATGGACTGTTATACAAAGTATAGTGTATTGAATGGTTTAACTCTTAATCTTGTGACCCTGAGAGAGAGAGAGAGAGAGAGAGAGAGAGAGAGAGAGAGAGAAATGTTAGCAACATCAGATCATCTAAAACTTTCACAATTATCAAGGATAGAGGGAGAGAGAGAATGTTATTGTGAAAATGGAGTAAATTTTTACATTATTAATGTTGACAATGATTTTTTCTCCAAGCTTCCAGACCTGGCTTAACAGCAGCTTACTACAAAAATGCAACGGAGTTTTTCAGGTGAGTTACTTGAATCAGCCATGAAAGTAACTAGAAATAATATATTCAAGTGGTAATGATTGAGTATTTTCAATGTTCCTTTAAGGTAGGGACAGAAAGACAAAGGTGAGGGATCAGAGGCCTACCTGCTGAGACATAGGCCTAAGGGGTCATCGCCTTGCTCTTCCTATAACTCATACGAGTAGAGGTGTGTCTTGTGTCACTAGACCAATGGTGAGAGAGAACTTCAATTCTCAAACACTGTATTTTTTGAGTGGTTTAACTTGTATTCCCCACTTGCTTACCCATCTTAATTATAGTCTATCCAGTGGCTCCATGCCCTACCTTAACCTGTCTTAGGGCGTCTTTATCCCATATGGGGTGGTGAAGCTCTTCATACTCAACAGTATTTGCCCTGAATCTTGATACACGCATCTAGTTTCTTTGTCTTCAGCTTAGCCCATTTCTACATGGGGTCACTTTTTCCCATCAGCCTTCTCCACCTTCCTCTTAAGCATGAATCAAGTTTAACCATAAAATTCATTGTATGACTATAACATATTTCAAACATTTTTTGCTAAATAGATGATATTACCAAGGTTAAAGTCCAGTTATTTTTCATCTCCTGTATTGTCACAGAAAAGAAGTGGTTTACTTGAAAGACGACAAGAACTTCGAGATCCACCCTCAATTAGTTCTGAGTCTAAGTCTAACCTAGCTGCTTGTCACGATGATCCTTGTCCGTGGCATTAGGAGTTCAAGCAAAGTCATGTACTTCACCAATTTGTTTCCGATTGCTGTGTTGTTACTACTTTTGGCTTATAGTAAGTAATACACCCAGCTATGTTAGCTGTTAGCCAGTGCTTGGGGTGCTCTCTGGTGATATGTCAATACAACAACTCGCTCAGCCAATCTTCATTGTACTTAATCCAATTTATACCTTCATTGACTATTTCTTTTGTTTCCCTACTCGGCTTTGCAATGCCTTTACTGCCTCGATTTTCACTAACTTAAGAATCTTCATTTGATGATGCTACTTTCTTTTTGAGCTTTAATCAAACCGAGACTAGTCATGGTAACATCGCTTCCATTGATGTTACTATTGATGTCAAACTTTATAGAAAGGCTGCATATGTAGCTCCAAAAAACAGATAATTGAATCTGATAACATTATTAAGTTTCCTTGAGAAGCTTTGTCCACAAAGCACAGTAGTTTTGTTAAAGCAAAGAAATATAATCATTTGGTGTTTTTTGCTTCTTTAAATCTCTTACAGGTTCCGTGAAGTATGGCTTGAGTGTATGGTACGCAAGCTCCAATTTATATTTCTCCCCAACTCAGGTAACTGTAGCCATACATGTATTGTAGGTATTTTGTTTACACTTATCAGAACAGTAATACAGAACCTGAAACAAGCAATTCATTTACATCTGCATTTGATCTATTACTGGTCATGTCTTTTCAAAAATCATT
>NC_061095.1:48675747-48683247 GCF_015104395.2 Macrobrachium nipponense | reverse complement strand
ACAACCTCCCAGATGCCAATCAGACGAAGTGCAATCCTTTCAAAAAACAAAGAAAGAAGTTTGGCAACACTGCAGATCTTTTACCACTTGCATATAAAAAAACAAAGAAGCAAATTTGGCAATATTGCAAAGTCATCATCATTGCCACAGAAAACACAGTGTTTTGTGCCTTGTAAGATAATGGGAAACGCACTCGATGACCTTTTTGGGTGGACTTTGTTGAAGATACATTGCAATTTTATGGCTGTAAATTATAAAAAAATTATAATCTATGAAGTGGTCCAATAATAAATATATTGAATATGTTCCTTATTTTGCCATTTTTCGAAAGGTTGTCCTTGGCAACACTCGTAAGGGAGGTCGAGGAGACAGAAATTTAATGTTGCACTTTTTATATGAAATAATTATAATTTACTGAGTGGTTTATTAATAAGATATAAAATTTCCATCATCTGCTTCCGTTGCCGAAAGGTTGCTCACCGTTGGCAACACTAAACAACGGGGCCCAAGGAAGTGGCACTGTTGCCAAGGCAAAATGGTCGACCCATACCAAAACAGCTTTTATAAACCCCTCAAGGACAGCTCTGGCTACTGCCTGCGCCTCAACACCATCTCCGCCCTCCTGAGGAAGCATGAGGAAAATGCCTCGAAAATGTATTCCCTCATCCAGTTGGACCCCAACTTCGAAAACTCAAGTAAGACCAAAGATAATGTGAGTTTTAAACTTGGCAATATTGAGAGGACGTGATTCAGGGACGGGACCATGACAAAGTGTCGGGCTGTCCCTCTTATTTATGATTTAAACGGGCTTAATAAATAATTTTAATGCGTGAATGTTTAGTAGAAGGCTGTTTAGATCATGGAGTGATTGCCAGTAATCCTAGGGGTGTTGGGATAGGCCTTTCCATTGTAATATGTTTCCAGCTTAATTTGTTGCACAGCTATTAAAGCAAGGACGGCCTCCCAAGTTGTCAAAAGGGGCGAGAGTTCGGGGTTAATCCCTAATCCTTCTACCTGACCCAGACCATAGCATTGTTATTAGAACCTCAAGGTCCTGACTCCAACCCCTCATATCTGCATATCCCTTGACCTTTCTTGACCCACTTGCACTGGCATTGTCTTCCTTATTTTTCACACTTTCTCACTGTCGTTCAAATGTCTTTTCTGGGTAAAGTAGATGATCAGCGACAGACACAAAGGAATTAAGTCAAATTGCCCCTAATGAACTCAGGCCTATGTTTTGGAAGAAAGAGAACAACAACAAACTTGACCGGCAGATGCTGGGTCTACAATTGAGGTATACTTACGGCTGGAAGATGCCCATACCTGCGAATAACGTGTGGAGACCTTACATGTTACAAGTTGCCCTAACCATCTTGGAAAATCCCTCTACCTGGGATAGAACTCTGGTGATGACCTGACACTGCCCTTCAACTACAGCTCAGTCACCGCACCTCACATGGAAGAGACATTACGCTGTACCACTCAGCCGATGCTTCCCTTTTACCAACATCTTGCTGCTGAAGAGGCTAGTAACACAAGAACTACATTGAGACTCCCAGAGAGTCTGACTGATGAAGACATTGTCTTATGCCATGGTGTAGGACTGCAAGTGACCCATGTCCCTTGGCTGACGACCTGGTACAGAGCTATGCCCACTAATCTGCCTTTGGAAATCTTACATGTTACCCTATTACATTACCTTACCATTACCAGTGTTTTATGCAAGAATGTTTTACAGATCTGTGTAGACTACCCTGTTGTGTGCCTGCCCTGTAGGTCAACAGTGCCACTCACTCAACTTATGCCAGCACCAAACTTGGGAGATTACTTCCTAAATGCCAGCAACACATAGCTCACTTACAGAACTGCACTGCTTAGTGTTTGATTTTAATGCTAATTTTACGAGTTCATGATCCTCACTTTCTTATGTCCATAACTCGGTTAGTAGGACCTTTATTTTGCTTGCTTAGAAGTGAAACTTTGCCTTGTGATTGTGAATAACTGTAGCAATAACCATGTAGCTATAACCATAGCTTCTGGTGACCCTTTTAGAGAATTATAATTGTAATTTATGAACAGAGTATGTGCTATATTTAATCCTCAGATTTTGAATTATGATTTAGTCAATCTAAAAGGTGTGTCCACTCTTCCCCCTGTTCATAGCGAGCATGGCAACTAGTCAGACATTGACGTAGATTCCGCACAAGGAAATGATTTTGAAAATTCCACTACCCCAGCTTGCAAACCTATGAATATATGTTGTCCTGAGCTGCTTGTTCCCTCCTGAAAAATGTGCTTTAACACTCTTAAAAATGGCCTTGAATGGAGGGACGAGAGATCACAAAAAAAAAAAGAGAAAAAACCTACAGCAGAAGGCCGATATTATTGAAAAAGGAGGAATTTACATAAACTCTGGACTTTAGTTTTAAATGAAATATATTTACATTAATTTACATAGGTCCAGGAACTAATAAGGTGATTGATTGTCGATCCACCGGAAACACGTGGCTGGGCAATGAAACAGACAAGGGGATCAGAATTTTGTGCAAACGGGTTATTTTACTGCAAGACTTATTCCAAAAAGGTTTCCCAATTTCTCCCACAATCAGGCACGGTGTTTGTCTAGAAATCCTCTGCTTGGTAGTCTTTTTATCTGCTGATATTCCTGTGGACTATGGAGGTATAAAAATACTTGTGGGATCCCCCAGAGGAGGCAGGGGGAGCAGAAGGGGTGAAGTGGAGCCTGCAGGGTCTGAGAAAGTCTGTGGAAATTCTGCTTCTGAGCTGTCCGGAGAGGTTCTGAGGAGGTTCCGAGGGTTCTGAAAGAGAGCTGCTGTAGCCCTGTTCTTTTAAAATCTCACCTGGGTAGGCTCTACCCTAATCCAAGGTCCCCTGTGGAGAAGTAATCCAGGACAGCCCATGGGAGCAAAGAGGGTTTTTCTAAAGAATGAAGGTTTTCAGTTCACAGGGACAACTTGCATATAGCCTAGGATGAATGAGTCTTGTTATAAAGAGGTCTTAACTTTCCTTGGTTCTGGCTTAAAATCCTGAACTATATATATATATATTATATATATATATATATATATATATATATATATATATATATATATATTTATATATATATATATATATATATATATATATATATATATATATATATATATATTGAAACATAGAAATAGAATTGCCTAAATATTTCCAGCTTCTATTCTTCAAAGCTCGAAATATACCCATGATTGAGAAAAGCAATTTTGTAGAGTTCTTGAATATTAAAATGCTCTAGCCTGCTACACTTATATCAAATTTTGTCTTATCTCCGTTGAGAACAAGGATCTCAAGGTGGAACTAGAGTTAAAACTGGAATATAAGATTTAGTCCAAAGGCCAGGCACTGGGACCTACGAGTTCATTTAGAGCTGAAACGGAAATTGACAGTGAAAAGTTTGAGAGGTGTAACAAGAGGAAGACCTCAAAACAGAAGCACTGTGATTTAATTGTTAGGAGAGAGTTGAGAGTCAGATGAAAGAAAGTTAATATGAAAGAAGGCACAGTAAAGGGAAGGAAAGGGGTTACAGTTAAAGGCCGAAGGCACGTTGGAAAGAACCTTAAGTAGTGCGTACAGTGCACCGCATGAGGTGCGCTGATGGCAATACTCTCCTACGAAGGCCAGAATTGTTGCTGCAGTGTAGAACTGGCTGGTTTTGGGAATATCTGACCAATGTGATCAAATTGGTCACCGCTCCAAGATTTATAGTTTGAAGCCTTTTGTGTCTTCTGATAAGGTGTGTCCACACGGTCGAACATTGTTACCAATTAACAATTGTCTGCCAGTCTTTGCCTTGTGAGCAGAGTAAAATCAGAGGTATAGAACCTCATTTGGTACCATTGTTTGTTGCCAGATCCACTTCCATCGTTTCAACGCTTATGACGTCATCCTGCTTCGCCTATGATACAGTAACAATGTTTGTCCGTCGTACTTTGTTCGACCGTGTGGACGCACCTTCAATAAGAGGAACGAACCGCTGCCGAAAACAAAGGGATGAAGAATGAGGAAGTATATAGTATGCATTATAATGTATGCCAAATGAAGAGAAAGTTCTCGCTTGGAAAATCATTTTTATATTACACCTAAAAAAAATGTGTTTTTGGTTAAGACAAGTACCTATACTGCAAGAAATATAAACATACATTAATTTTCAATCTTATAATTGGGCACCGCAATTCCTAGCACCGGCCCTGGCGATTGTCTATCGTCACAAACGACCATTCACTAAAAATTTCGTTACCTAGGATTCCAGGTCAAGTTTCAGGATATACTCGTCATAGGGATAGTATACCCTTTCGATCCATTCATACAATGATCGGATAATAGCACAGTATACCCATTAGAACTGCACTTTACAGAAATCATCTGTAATGGCAAAATTCATTACAGCCATTACTAGCAATTGGTGGTTGGGATATATTCAGTGATTCATGAGAATATTGACATACTTATGACATGTCTCTGTTACATTCCCATCACGTATCTATGATGTGCATCTGCAATAAATTTGCGTTGGGTCTTCCGCGTCAATACGGTGATTCCAGGTAATGTTCCTTTCGAAAGTAAGACTTGCTATCAAGTCGTGTTTATTGGATAAGCTTTTGTTTATCCGTCCTTTTGGGGGAATAAGGAGCTCTGACGTCGTTGTTGCTTCTTTAGGAATCCCACGGCAGTGAATGAGCTAATAAATAATTCAGTTTCATTTCAATTGCAGGACCTTAAGGACGGCTAAATATCTTTTAAAACGAGTTAAACCCCGAGGGGTATTAGTGTCGTCAGTGCACCTCGCTTGGTATACTGTAGGAATTACTTAAGGGTCTTTCCAGCGTCCCTCCGGCCCCTGACTGATACCTCTTATTTCTTTTACTGTACCTGCGTTCATATTCTCTGTCTTACATCTGACTTTCCACCATCTCTAACAATTGTTTCAGGTTTTCCCACTATAACACATTTAAAACCTTCTTACTCTCAATTAACCTTTCACCGCTGAATGACCTCATAAGTCCCAGCGCTTTGCCTTAGGCCTAAATCCTATATTGTTTAAAACAAGCAAACAATTCTGCTGAAAAGGTCTGAGAGACAGAAACTTTTCCAACTGTCCTGAGGAAGGAGGTTTCGTCCTTTTTGGAATTGAATGGAATATAGAATTAAGGCCAGAGGCCAAGCACTGGGACCTATGAGGTCATTCAGCGATGAAAGGGAAATTGATGGCGAAAAGGCTTGAAAGGTGTAACAGGAGGTAAACCTCAAAGCTGTTGTACTATGAGACCATTGTTAGGAGAAGGTGAATAGCAAGATGGAAGAGAGAGAATATGAACGGAGGTACAGTAAAAGGAATGGAAGAGGTTGCAGCTAGGGGCCGAAGGGACGCTGCAAAGGACTTTAAGCAATGCCTACAGTGCACCGCATGAGGCGTACTGGCGGCACTACCTCCCTACAGACTTAGGGTACCTAAGAAGAAATAATTTCTCAAAATGGCAGGTCAGTAAATGGGAGAATGTAGGACCCACTGGTGACTCCCTCACTTACATTTTTATCTATTTATTTATTTATTGATTAAATCATCTTTTTTTCTAATAACCGATGTCTTCTTTCTCTATTTCCCTTTACCTTCTGTGACTTCTTTCGAATGAACACCTCAATATTCTTTGGAGGCTTGAATTTCAAGTCAGCTTCCCCTTTGGTGGGCTTGTTCGGTAAGAATAAGGTTCGACTTCAGAATAAAAGTAATAATAAGAAGAATAACTCTGTGCAAAACCAGGCTTTTAGTTGCTGCCATCCAACCCAGGATCCTCTTCTCTCTATAAACCTTTTGGCACCTATATCAGTTTGATGAATGAAGGTGTTCTTGACCAGAGCCTCATCTTTCGTTGTCATTGATTTTTCCTGTGAGGTTATTTTCCTGTAGATGATGAGGACGGGAACCTCCCTTCTATAAGTAACCTTGCTAGAGGCCTGAGGAATTATTATTATTATTATTATTATTATTATTATTATTATTCAGAGGATGAGCCCTATTCTTGTGAAACGAGCCTACGGAGAGGGCCATTGACTTGAAATTCAAGCTTTCAAAGAATATGGTGCTTATTAGGAAGAAGTAAGAGGAGGTAAAGGGAAATACAGAAAGAGATCCAAATTAATAAAACAAACCAATTAATACATTGATACACTAAAATAAAAATGCCTCAAAATACAATGAGAATAGCATTAGGGTTCTAATGCATTCCAATTGCAAGACATCCTCATGCAGGGAGGGCTGTTGTTCCACAGTCCAACGGTGTGAGGGGGAATAAAGGACCTCTGGAACTGATTAGTTCGACAGGGAGACACATTTACTGCATATTGGTGCTTCTGCTGTTCAGCGAATCTGTCATTGGGGCCATCGATAGCCCAAATGCTGCTTGTTTGGATGGTGGTTCTACGTTGCATGGAACCAGCTGTTATTCAGCAACGGGACCAGCGGCTTTACGTGACTTCCGAACCACGTCGAGAGTGAACTTCTATCACAAGAAATACACATCTCTCACTCCTTAATGGAATGGCCGAGAATCGAAATCGCGACCACCGAGGTGGGACGCTAATACCATACCAACCACGCCGCTGAGGCGACCAAATGCTACTTGAATCATGCCTCCAATTATGTCATCGACGACAATTCTCTCTCATAACTCGGGACAGAACTAATTCAACTGGGTAGCAATAAATATTGATGTCCATAAAACCAGCAATTATGTTTTTGAAAGTTGAAATAAAATATAGATTGTTTATGAATATCTCGCATCTATTTTATTTATTGGTAATTTGTGTTAAGAATACCAATCTGCTGTAGATCATTGTGACATAATTGTGTATTTTTTTAACAAGACCTTATGGGCACCGAAGTGGAATTTGACATAAAGGTGACTTAAAATAAGAGTAAAATTCCACCAGTGATTTCCATGTGTAGATTCGGGTAAAGATTATCGTTTTGTTTTTAGGTAAGAGGGCCTTCCCTTCCCTCATAATTAAACGTATCAAGTTATATCAATCAGGTTCCCTGTCCCGCTATATAAACGAGATGCGAAGAAGCTACCCAACCAGAAGGAACAGCTGTGGCGGTTGTCTGAACTGTGATTGAGGAACTGTCAACAAACGAGCTTGGTATTCTTTCTCTGAACTGGAATTCAGGTCATTTCCAGATCTTTATCCAAGTTCTAGTAATAGCAAAGTCAATGTGGTCGCAGGTCCACAATAATATAGCATGTGGGAGTTGATGGGCTTTAATAGAAATTAAAAGCTTTCGAACCTTGTGCTAGGTTCATCCTCAGTAAGTGAACATTATGACTTTAAACACTCGTCGAAGTAAACTTCTGAGCAGAAGAATTCTTCGTTGTGGAATTCTCCTGTTCTGAAGTTTACTTCGACGAATTTTTAAGTTATGTATATCTTAGTTTTACCAGACCACTGAGC
>NC_061095.1:48633247-48670747 GCF_015104395.2 Macrobrachium nipponense | reverse complement strand
ATGTTAAATGTTTCCCATGACTGAAGTGAGGAGGAGGCGTTGTTGCTAAGTTCACTAAAATTTGTGTGCAAAATTAATAATGTTGTGAAAATTATTTTAAGTCAAATGTAAACATTTATGTTGAAGATAAGCCATTAATGAATAATTCAGTAGCAATTTTAGTACTATATATATCATACCCTGAAAACACTTTTAAAGCCAAGAGGGAAATGATCATAATAAAGGGTCCGCTACATGAGTCATTTTAATAGAAGGGGTCCGCTGCACAAGAATGTTTAAGAAACACTGGTTTAGACGCAACAATTACTTTAGAAACCCACAAACGAAGCTCATCCAAAGTTTTCTGTAACAGGTCATCGTTTTCGAGTGGCAACCTGCAATCCTGTACCACCGTGACAAGAATGGCCAAGTACTGTTGCGTTACGGGAGGGACCCGGCTATCGTGGAGGCTCTCTCTGAAGTCTTCAACTTCACCATCGCCTACAAGGAACCGCTTCCAGGTAGGATCCTCTTGTGCTGCTCGCTGACTAAATTGGCCCTTGGGGTTTCCTGTGACCCATCACGGCCTTTCCAGCTTCCATATTAAGTCCGTCTGTTCGGCAACAACTGAGTACAGTAATGCGGATCTGCCAGCCCCGTAAGAGGGTATGCGGTGTACTGTAGGCATAACTGAAGGTTCTTTGCAGTGGCCCTTCGGTCCTGAGTTGCAACCCCTTTCATTACTTTTATTGTACCCCCGCTCTGATTATGTTTCTTCCATCTTACTTTCCACCCTCTCCTAACAATTGCTTATAAGTGCAACTGCTTTTAGGTTTTCCTCCTGTTACGCCTTTCAAACCTCCTTTACTCTCAATTTCCTTTTCAGGACGTTTCAGGCCTCTTACTTAGATTTTATAATACAGTTCCAAGAACCAGCTTACTTACACTTTCCACAGGGTTGATTTGCTATCAGAGTCACTTGGGTATATATCCGACAGTATTCTAAGCTCCTCCATATGTACTACAGTATCAGTCGTATTGCTCTGTGCTTTGTTTCAAGGCGTGAAATTCTTTTCTTTGTAGGAATCATTAATCATAGTAGTGATATGAATGTTGGTGCCCCTGATAACTTAATGGGTATATCTCGAAAGCTGTATTGTGAACTATACACTCACACACACATACACACGTACGCACTAGTTGTAAAGTACTCAGAATGAAGATAACCGCGTCTCAGATTTCAAATGTTCCACTGTGTAATTGGTCGGTTGGTAGTGTAGGGGTCACTCCACCTCTCTCACCTCAGTCACCAACGGTACCCTTATAAACATGCAGAAACGAAGATATCTTAGTCCTATGAAAAGGTAACGTTATATCACTCTGTTTAACACACAGATGAATTATGGGGCGCAAGGCTTCCCAACGGAAGTTACAACGGGATGGTTGGACTTCTCGCCAGCGGCCAAGGAGATCTCGCCATAGCAAACCTCTTCATCACAGGTCTGGATGGACGCAGAAAATACCAAGAGTTCAGCACTCCCTTTGCCGACGATGTAAGTCTCAGCCAATGGGGCACTCGTTGACTATGTCAGTTTTTTTGTTTTATGATCACGCTGGTATGAACAAAAGATGGGTTGTTTATACGTGATGATCTCAGTGGAAACTGTGTTTACTGATGATGTCAGTCTAAGACAACTGATGCTAATGAATATCATCTATCAGACTATCATCTAGTCAGTCATCTTATCATTCTGGCTAGCATTTCCATTATGTACTTTATACAAATGTAAGTTTTAATGGAAGTACAATAGGTAAAAACAAAAGTAAGTCTGGAAACTATTTTTTAAAAAAATTGATAATGAAGAATAATATGCAAAGAGACAGACACCATTGACCTCTAGAAATCCAGAGAGAGCAAAATAAACCAATAATTCTTCATTAAACAAAAACAAACAAAAAGAATGAAAGAGCAAGACACAAACCATGGGAAGAAGAAGCGGAGAGGTGCTTGGTGTCCATCTCCCTTCCAAATCCATCTCTGTCCAAATGTCCTCTCACCTTCCAGCAAGGGTGTTACTTGGCCCGGGTGGATCCCCCACTTCCTCGTTGGCTCTCTCCAGTTCTCCCTTTCCAGGCGACGGCCTGGATTGCTGTGCTCCTCGGAATTCTCCTGGCTGGACCCATTCTCTATGGATTTGTCTTCGCAAGCAAGAAGATGTAAGTTGTCAATTGCATTATTATTATTATTATTATTATTATTATTATTATTATTATTATCATTATTATTATTATTATTATTATTATTATTTTATAGCTGTTTCAACGGCATTTAATTTTAATGGAATCTCTCAAATCTGCTTATTATCTTTTTCTCATCAGCATGTAGCTGGTATATCAGGTGTTCTAAGGAAATATAAAGATTTCAGTTGTCTTCGGTTTATTTCCTCTGACGTGTCGACAGCGCACAGGCAGTCATCTAAGAGAGTATACATGAAGTGAATTGAGATACGCGGTTTACAGGTATTTATAGCAGGCAGGGCGTGAACAATCGGTGGGTAGGTCGGTAAGCATGGATTTTAATTGGTCGCTGGTTGGTGACGAAATATATCCCTGAGGCGTTGAGATCTCCTAGGTCCGTCAGGGACCAATGGCCAATTAAAATCTCTGCTTACTGTCCTACCCACCGATTGTTCACGCCCTGCCTGCTATAAATACCTGTAAACCGCGTATCTCAATTCACTTTCTTGTATACTCTCTTAGATGACTGCCTGTGCGCTGTCGACACGTCAGGGGAAATAAACCTAAGACAACTGAAATCTTTATGTGTCCTAAGAACACTTGGTAAAGTACCAGTACATGCTGATGGGAAAAAAGATAATAAGAAAGAATAAGTTGTTGATGTAATGTTCCGGAAGGATTGTATGTATATATATATATATATATATATATATATATATTATATATATATATATATATATGTGTGTGTGTGTGTTGTGTGTGTGTGTGTGTGTGTGTGTGTGTGTGTATAACAGAATCACGAAAGTTAGGAACGTGATAAATCCATAAATAAAGATAAATGCCACGAAGGAAAAATAAACGAAGGAGTCTGCAAGATCTTTCGACTTTAAAAGTCCTTTACTGAGCAGATACTGACAAATACGGAAAAGAGACAATACAAGAAGGTTCGTATAAAACTGACAGATAGGGATTATAAAAGGGATTAGTACCTAGAATCCGACACACCTGGAAGATAGGAAACTTTCCGCCAAACAAGCATAAAACAATGGGTGCAATTAAAGGTTTAAGACAATCATCTCAGATACAGTTTCCAGACAATTCACCTATATCCTTTAATTGTCTGGAAAATTGTATCTGAGATGATTGTCTTAAACCTTTAATTGCACCCATTGTTTATGCTTGTTTGGGAAGGTTTCCTATCTTCCAGGTACTAATCCCTTTATAATCCCTATCTGTCAGTTATACAAATCTTCTTGTATTGTCTTTTCTCGTATTTGTTAGTATCTGCTCAGTAAAGGACTTTTTCCAAAGTCGAAAGATCTTGCAGACTCCTTCGTTTATTTTTCCTTCGTGCATTTATCTTTATATATATATATATATAATATATATATATATATATATATATATATATATATATATTATATATAATATATATAACAGCAAATAAATTGTCAAGGAACAAGTGAAATACAGTTGGAAAGACAGTTATGAGATAAACAAAAAGATCAAGAATGCCAGATGGTTAATTGTCAAAAGGGTAAAAATAAAAAAAAAAACAAAGAGGTAATCCAGGATTATCGGGTATCATTTTCCTGTGGTATTCGCTTATTTACTGAAGTCACGTGCATCTACTGTGATTTTTAAGCATATTAATAATTATATATATAATATATATATATTATATATTAATATATGATATATTATACATATTGTTATATATACTATCTAATATATATATAATATATCGAATATTATATAATCTATATATATATATAATAATATATATATCTATGTATATAATATACCTAAAAGTCCTCCCGAACCATTCTCAACAACAAACTTAAGATAAGCTAACCCATAACTAATGAGCACATTTGTAATGTAGATAATAAAATGGTCTACTAGTTTCTTTTAAAGAGAGAAAGGCCTGTCTAGTTTACTTCCATAGTATTCGTAGTAACCACGAAAAAATGGCTGCTGATTCTGACAAACCTTGTCTTTTATTTGTCCGATCAGAGGAGACAGGGAATCCCTCTCCATGTCTTTCTCAGCGTCAGTCATCTTCACCTACGCTGTTCACTTCGGTCAGCCAGCAGAGATCTCGTCCAGCCGATCCAGCATCAGAATCTTCACAACGGTGTTCTTGTTCTACACACTCATCATCTCCACCGGGTACAAGTCGAACCTCACGGCTTTCTTCACCGTGACGAGGCAGTCTGCCAGCATCGAGACCTTCAGGGATCTCTATGAGTCTGGCCTGAAGGTTTTGGGCATATCCTATGACAAGGTCTTGCTCCAGTCCTCCGAAAATCAGTACTTGAGGGTCAGTGTTCGGTGCTACATTGTCTTGTTATTTACACGTCACCTCCAAGGTGCTAGTACTAGCACCTTGGGAATCAGAGTATTACATACACCCATTTCTATAGTCTGTGGTCTACAAATTATATTCATAAACGATATGTTCGTTCGGCCATCTACTTTGCATTTACCATACGATGTTTAGCACCTCGGAGCAGGTGACGCGCAGATAACAAGCCAAAGTATATACTCATTAAGAACAGTTCTATGGTCTTGAATTAATCCAAACCAATGGAATTAAGTATTTACCAGATCACTTTCTCATTGGCTACCTGATTCTTAACTGATAATCTCTGCCCTCAGTTGTGAATGATCAGATTCAAAGCTAAAACTCACCTCATTCGATTATATTTCTTGTCGACAGGCGTTAGTGAACAGATTCGAGGTCAAACCGCACTTTAACGAGATGAAAGCAGACGTCCTGTCCGGGAAGGCAGTAGCGACGGGAAGCAAACGATTTCTTGAAATGGCCGAAGCGCAGATAACGACGGCAAAGGGGAAGCCTTTGGTTAGGATCATGAAGGTATTATTATAAATTGTTGGACAGTTGAATCTGTAAACAATCACAATATTATGATTAAGTATCATAGGTGAAAAGGTAATCCTACATGGGTCCAAAATTAACTGCTCCCTCATCTTCTGTGTGTGCGTGTGTGATTAAGTTTTCTATCTTATTTTCAATATCTTCTTTCGACAGTTCTGGAAACAGAGGTAAATTTTAGAAGAAAAAAAGAGCATGATTTGTTTATTTATGTTCCCCTTTTATTGCCACACCCCCCTCCAGTTTTTTTTCCTTTTTTTTTAATCTCTCTTCCGTAAGCAGATAACTAATTTTTTCATTCTTTTCCACGATTCAATAGATGTTCATAAATCTGTGTGCTGATCTTGTCTTTACGTAATGCAGTGAATTTGGACTCCTAAACAGTAGGATTACCAGAAGAAAAAGATCCCCTATGTCTAAATGTAATTTTTAGACTTTATATCATCATTTCATCAACCACCGGAACGGTTTAGAATATTCAAATGACAGGTCACGAAAACTCTCCTAAAATTTTAGAATAGTTAGCCACTAAGAAATAATCATTTTCTTTTAGGCTAATTTTTCTTATCAATAGAAAACGTAAAAACTATGTAATTTTAGGTTAACTATTACAGTCTTAGATTTCATCCAATGTAAGTAAGTAAATCTGTAATAAAAATGATTTAAAAAATATATACTAACTAACACAGCTTTTGTTCACTGTAAAATAGTATTTTGTACATAAATAAATACGAAAATTTGCATCTATATATAAAGATAACACTTTAACTGCTTTTAATTAACTTTTCAAAACTAAAGTTTGTTTTATACTGTTTTTAAAAATATCAAAAGCATATTAATATTCATTTGAGCATTATGGATTTTCTTTAGAACAAATTACGAGAGGACAGATTCAATTTCAGACATACACACACACACACACGCACACATCCAACTTCCTACTTACCAAAATTTTAGAGGGATAAAAAAAATTCTTATTTCTGAAAAATGAATAGATTTGTATTTTTCAGAGGTAAATGAACAAGATTCAATAAAAAAATTATGGTCACGTAAAATATCTTATAAAACTTTTGTACTGTAACTTTTAAGAAAATTGAAAAATAAGGGAAAAAAATGAGAGTTTGTTCTTATATCACAGGAACTCTGAGGCTGGATTATCGTGGGTCTTACTTAAATAAAGAAAAAAAGATTTTATTTTTATCTTTATCAGATATATTACGTGAACAAAATTTTAATTAAAATTTGTTCATTTACCTCAGAAAAATAGAGTTTTATGCATAATAAGTTCTCTGAAAACAAAACAAAATAATAAATTTTCGATTTGTGTGTGTGTGTGTGTGTGTGTGCTAAACTATTCTAAAATCATTCTTAAGAAGTACACTATTCTCTCTGCATTTCAATACATTTTTGTCTATCTATTAAATTATTAGTTTATTTTCTCATTTTTTTAAACAAGTGAGATCCCTTATTTCTGTATTTCCCCTTACCTCTTACTTCTTCATCATGAACACCATGCTCTTGAGCAGCTTGAATTTCAAGTCAGTGGCTCCTTTGGTGGACTTGTTCATCTTCTGATTAATAATAATAATAATAATATAATAATAATAATAATAATAATAATAATAATAATAATAATAATAATAATAATAATAATAATAATAATAATCTGCACAAAACCAGGAATGTTTTTCTGCGAACACCGTGGCCATAGGATATCCAAGGAACTCCCCCCTGAAACCAAAGTTCGACAGGATGATAACTAGGATGTTCGAGGGAGGTCTCGTGACAAGATGGTTCCAGAGCTCAATCAGACTTTACCAGAAGGTGAAACGTCATGTCGGTCAGGCCTGTGTACACACTAATATATACACCACCCTATTTACAAAGGAGTTACGTTTTATGTTGCGATCTCGTTTGTTTGTAAGTTGAATGTTCGTAAGTTGAATGTTCGTAAGTTGAATGTTCGTAAGTTGAATGTTCGTAAGTAGGGTGGTGGTGTCTGCACTGCTAAGACTATACACACTTTGTTAGGCACTATAGACTGTGGCAAATCACGTAGCTTGAAATATCCAATGTTATGAAGAATCTCTGACTTTCCAAGGAGATAATCTTTACTTTCATAAGTATTCATCAACTGACCCATTTGTCACCATCCACAGCTACAAAAGGAAGGCGGAAAGGATAATAACCATTACAAGACCAGTGACAGAGACGCCGAAGAAGAGGGCGCAACTCCACTCAGCATGGAACACCTCCAGGGAGTATTCCTCCTGCTCGTCTTCGGGTATTTGATTGCTGCCATTTTCCTGGTCATGGAGCTGGCCGTGTATCATAGGAAAAGATCTTCGTGAACTATACCCTAATAGGATTGTCCTTTGGGAACTCTAATGAAGCTGCTATTATTATTTTTATTATTATTATTCAGAAGATGAACCCTATTCATACGGAGCAAGTAGGAGGAGGTAAAGGGAAATGCAGAAAGACGAGATCTCACTTATTATAAAAATGAGAAAATTAATGAATAGATAAAAATGTATCAAAATGCAAGAAGATTTGTATAAGGGTAGAAATGCATTGCTCCTTCACTTGAACTTTTGAAGTTCCAGCTGCACGGCATCCTCAGTAGGGAGACTCTTCCACAGTCCAGCAATGTAGGGTATAAAGATCCTCTGGAAATGAAAAGTTCTACAGCGAGGAACATTCATTGCATATTGGTGATGCTGTTCAGATAATTTGAAAAGGGGATCAGGGATCAGTTGAGAAAGTGAAACATCTCTGTTGAAATAAACCTTATCACCACTCAAAAATAGTTTAACCAGACCACGCAACTCTCCTGAAGGATTTGGTTCCAAGTGTAGCAAACAGAAAGTAACTGGCCACAGTGACAAAGATTAAGGCCTAAAGGCTCTGCCAAGAACCTTGGGAACTGCCCATGTTGCCCTCCATATGGCCATTATAATGGGTGGCCCTACTGGTAACCGAATTTGAATAATTCACTATCATGCAAAGAATATTTACAGGCGACTGATGTTACGCATGTATACAGATATTCACATGTGTTTGCATTATGTCCGACATAGTTCCTAGTGTCCAAGAGAGAAGCTTTGGGATTCAGTGCTGGATCTTAGTTCTCATAGGTGCAGATGGTATACGAGTTCCATCCTGGATGAATCTAAATATGTCCAAATGGCGCCAAAGGTCCTGACCGTATAATGAAAAAGATCCACAGTGACTTAATCACTCGACCGTTTGTTGAGGTACATACTAGTCTCCTAAATCTTCTTATCTTTATATTATAAAAAAAAAATACTCACGCTAACAGGAGTCTTGCAATGGAGAAAGAAACCCACTGTTATGTATGGGTACAAATAGATTTAAAGGTAAATCTATACAGAGTTTTCGGGAATCTGCTCGAATTCCTTTTTCAATGGTACATTACTGTGGATTTGTTTTTCCATTCATATTATTAGAAGGAGATAGTATCATTATCTTGTTAGAATGAGAGGCAGCTAAACAGAAGCATAGTAAGTTACTACTGGAAATAACAAATATGCAAAGGCAACTCTCTCTCTCTCTCTCTCTCTCTCTCTCCCCTCTCGCTTGTGTTTCTCTCTCTCTTCTCTCTCTCTCTCTCCCTGCAAGTTGTAATTAAAATAAATTTGAAAACTATGAAACATGCAATTTACAACTGCTTTTCCTCCTCTCATCTTCTCCTTCTAACTCTCTCTTCTCTCTCTCTCTCATCTCTTTCCTTCTCTCTCTCGCTCTGCGTTGTAATTAGATATCGAATTATGAAACATGCAGTTTTACAACTCTCTCTCTCTCTCTCTCTCTCTCTCTCTCTCTCTCTCTCTCTCTCTCTCTCTCTCTCTGAGGTAATGATTTTAGACTTGTGCCTCACGATTCTGTACACGTTTTCAAGATAGTAATTATAATGAAATGATTTTGTTTACTTCCCGACTTTTCCCTTGAACTCGGTGGGCCTTCTGACCAAACCACTCTCAAACAGATTTAGACTTCGAAGGGGAGTTGGATTTTGTCAGCAGAGTCTTGAGGAAATAAGTCCAGTGGTGGCCTCAGCAACGGCCCATAAAACTCTTGACTCAGCCAAGGTCCGTTGGTGTTCTACGTTGCTGGTACCTATATCGCTGCCTGGAGTACGACTTTGGCTAACTTTAACCTTAAATCAAATAAAACCTACTAAGGCTAGAGGGCTGCAATTCCGTATGCTTGTGGATTGGAGGGTTGGTAATCGACATACCCATCTACAGCCCTCTAGCCTCAGTAATTATTTTTAGATCTGAAGGCAGAGAGAAAAAGTGCGGTTGGACAGACAAAGCCTGCACAATAGTTTTCTTTTGCAAGAAACCAGAAAGTAAGAATATTATTATTATTATTATTATTATTATTATTATTATTATTATTATTGTTATTATTATTATTATTATTATTATTATTATTATTATTATTATTATTCAGAGGGCGAACCCTATTCATAAGGAACACGCCAACCAAAGGGGCCATTGACTTGAAATTGAAACTTCCAAAGAATATGGAGTTTATTAGGACCCAAAAGGAAGCAAAGGAAAATACTTATAGAAAATATTTCACCTATTGAAAAGGAAAATAAATTAGTAAATTAATAAAGAGATGAAAATGTATTAAAACGTGAGGGGAATAGCATTTGGGTAGTTAAATTTTAAAGCCTCTGATGTTGCTTTTATCCACCATAAATATTTATAAGAAGCACTTAGGCTTTGAAATTGCAACATTTGTGGAAGCTGGTAAATAAATCATATATTTCAGTCTATTTCTTTAAACAATAAAAGAATATTAGGCAATAGTAGTCGTGATGTAAAATCACTGTTTACAAATCTTTCCGTATTTCCCATTATCTTGTGTTACTTCTTCCTACTGACCACCATATCATTTGGAAGCCTGAATTTCACGTCAGTGACCCCTATGGCCTCGTTCCATATGAATAGGGTTCATCTTCTACAAAATAATAATAATAATAATAATAATAATAATAATAATAATAATAATAATAATAATAATAATAATAATAATAATAATTGACAAAATCAAGGAGAAAAGAATCACTTATTAACGTCGCAATACCATAGGACATCAGAGTAGATGAGAAAGAAAGAGAAAAAGTGAATAAGTAACAAGACCTGAAAATAGAAATAAGAAGGATAGGGGATATGCCAGTGGAAATTATACCCATAATCATAAGAGCACTAGTCACGATCCCAAGATCCCTGAAAGGGAATCTGGAAAAACTAGATACTGAAGTAGCTCCAGGCCTCATGCACAAGAGTGTGCTCCTGGAAACAGCGCACATAATAAGAAAAGTGATGGACTCCTAACGAGGCAGGATGCAACCCGGAACCCCACACTTTGAAAACCACCCAGTCGAAGAGGATGACTGAGATAGAAAGAAATAATAATAATAATCAACCTGGAGTTTTGGTGACAGCCTTTTAATAACGATGAACTATTACTAGTTTTTAATGGAAAATAATCTGCTTCACCTTTTAACCTAAAACTACCAAAGTTTAATATGAAGGATTTTAGACAACTATTCATGCCACTCTTATTACGTTCATTGCAAAATATACTTTGTCACTTCTGTTGTGATAAAATTCGCAGCTGGATGCATTTGGTTATAAGCTGAGCTGAGATAAAGACACATAATTAAATTAAAGTTAATTGCAAAGAGCACCTTAATATTATTATTATTATTATTATTATTATTATTATTATTATTATTATTATTATTATCATTATTATTATTATTATTATTATTATTATTATTATTATTATTATTATTATATTATTTTATTATTATATTATTATTTTACTAATATTACCACTGTTGATAGTGCAAGCTAGCATGTTATGTAAAGAGTAGTCAGCATGCTGGTTAAATGACCTACTAACTGTCTGTTTTCTCAAGCTTATTTGTAATGATAGCCTCTCAGATTCAGAAGAAAAGCTAAGGCAATCAAACAGCACTTTCCACCTACTGGGAGGCGTTATTAGTAATTATCAATACGTAATTATGCCGCCCAATTTGGTATTATCATTTTGATCCCCAATGCGTGATGATGCCTGAAACAACTTGGTTAACATTACAGGATGGTGGTTTTATACAAACCACCTAGTTTGAATAGTTTTTTCTTGTATAAACTACCCAGTTTGAATAGTTTCTTTGCATAGGTGCGACAAACATTGTTTTTATACACTTCACAGCCCTCATGAACGCAGTGAAAGACACGGTTGAAATCTAAAGATGATACCTGTCTTTTAGCAACACCATAACAGGAGACCAGGTCCTGGTATAGATTGGTGTCGTTATTCTTTTGTTCTCGAAGCGCGCTGTCAATCGAAAAATGCTGCCTGCCAGTCTACGATAGAATCTCCTTCGCCGTAATTGTGGCCTTTATAGTCTGAACTGGATGAATTCCGGAATACACACATACTGGAAGCATCCCTTGAGAAGTAAAGTGTCCAGTTTATATTTCTACCATCTACGTGAACTCCTTTCCACGTCCCCTTACTCTACGTAGTGCCTGAGACATTGTAATGTACAGAAATACTTGGCACGTGTAATTTAGAATGGGTACAAGGAACATACATACTCTAATTATTATTATTATTATTATTATTATTATTATTATTATTATTATTATTATTATTATTTACTTATTATTATTATTATTATTATTATTATCTAGAAGGTGAAACCTATTCATGTGGAGCAACCCCACAGGAGCCATTGACTGAAAATTCCAGCTTCCAAAGAATATGGTGCTCATTAAGAAGAATTAAGAAGAGGTAAAGGGGAATACAGAAAGAAGAGATTTCATTTATCAAAAAAAGATAAATAAATTCACAAATCAATAAATAGATAAAAAATATCAAAATACAAGGAGAATCTTATTAGGGTAGCAATGCATTGCATCATGACTTGAAACATTTTAAAGTCCAATTGCACGACATGACATCCTCAGTAGGGAGGTTGTTTCACAGTCCAACGGTGTGGGGAGGAATAAAGGACCTCTGGAACTGAGAAGTTCCACAGAGATTCGAAACATTTACCGCATATTGGCGTTTCCTTCAGCGAATCTGAAGGTTGCTGAAAAGGGGACGCAGGCATTCGCATACAATCATTAGCATCATTAGAGAAGGAACCTCGTTAAAAAGTTAAGTATATCTCAGTTTTACCTCACCACTAAGCTGATTAACAGCTCTCCTAGGGCTGGCCCGAAGGATTAGATATTTTGACGTGGCTAGGAACAATGGGTTATCTAGCAACGGGACTTACAGCTTATTGTGGGATCCGAACCACATTATATCGAGAAATAAATTTATATCACCAGAAATAAATTCCTCTGGTTCCCCGTTGGCCGAGCCGAGAATCGAACTTCGAACCACCGGATTGGTAGCCGAGCGCGAAATCCACTCGTCCAACGAGGAACTCAGGAACCTCGTGCGTGATAAAGTATAAACAAGTAAATAAACACAAATAATACTTAAATAACATTCGTCCATCCAGGCTGACGTGGTGGAATCCACGGGGAGCGCACCAGATCCCCTCTTGCTTTGAACCCTTCATAATAAGCACGTACATTTTTCTTCTTTTTTCGTACCACTGAAACTGAGCTGATCGATGATGATCCCGGAATGGTCTCGAGTTCCCGAGGCGCCTCTCGTCTGTGATCAATAATGAAGTTGCATGATTTAAAGGGGGGTGAGAAAAATCACTATTGATTACATTGTGAGTTTACTGTTTACCCATTTTTTTATTTTCTCATTTTCATCTTTCTTTTTTTTATAGATGTCTTTCCCGTTGTATACGCACACATGTACATATATATAGGTAGGATATATATATATATATATATATATATATATATATATATATATAATATATAAGAATGTATTGAAATGCAAGGAAAACGGTATTAAAACTGTCAATTGCGGGTTATGAGAAAAGATAAAATTCTCTCTCTCTCTCTCTCTCTCTCTCTCTCTCTCTCTCTCTCTCTCTTATATCCAACCTAATCATCTGGATTCAAGCTGGGAAAAGGGAAACAAGAATGAGGGGTTTACTGGGATCATTCCTACACATATTACTTGGGACATCGCTCTCGCGAGCTCCTTCGTAAGTTTTAGACCGGAGACGGAGGAAAAAGTAAAGAAAATGCAAGAGAGAGAGAGAGAGAGAGGAGATTACGAGAAACAAATACACCACACCACACACACACACACACACACACATATATATATATATATATATATATATATATATATATATATATATAATATATATATATATATATATATATATATATATATATATATAGTTTGTTTCTCGTAATCTTTCGTCGTCTCTCTCTCTCTCTCTCCTTGGATTTCATTATTTATCGTTCCTACATAAGTATTTCTTTCTCTACTTTTTCATCCGTCTCCGATCAAAGATTACGAAGGAGCTCGCGAGAAGTGATGTCCTAAGTAATATGTGTAGAAAATATCCCAGTAGACCCTCATCTTCTTTTTCCTTTTCAGCTCTGAATACGGATGAGTAGGTCGAATGAGAGAGAGAGAGAGAGAGAGAGAGAGAGAGAGAGAGAGAGAGAGAGACGGATAAATGGATTTTTATCTCTTTTCTCATATACCGAAACTAGTTTTAATACCATTCTCCTTGCATTTGGATACTTCTTATCTATTTATCAGTTTATTTTTGTCTTTTTTAATAAGTGGTATCTCCTCTTTCTGTATTTCCCTTTACCCCCTCCTTCTACTTCTTCCTAATGAACACCTTAATAGTCTTTGGAAGCCTGTGGTGGATTGTCCCATATGAATAGGGTTCATCTCCTGAATAATAATAATAATAATAATAATAATAATAATAATAATAATAATAATAAAGTCAAGAAGAAAGTATCAGTCACTGATGTCGCAATACCATGGGAACATCAGAGTTAAAGAGAAAGAGAGGGAAAAAATGGATAAGTATTAAGATCTGAAAATAGAAATAAGAAGGATATAGGATATGCCAGTGGAAATTGTACCCATATCATAGGAGCACTAGGCACGATCCCAAGATCCCTCTGAAAAGGCAAACTGGAAAAACTAGAGGCTGAAGTAGCTCCAGGACTCATGCAGAAGAGTGTGATCCTAGAAACGGCGGCACATAGTAAGTAAAGTGATGGACTCCTAAGGAGGCAGGATGCAACCCGGAACCCCACACTATAAATACCACCCAGTCGAATTGGAGGACTGTGATTGAGCAAAAAAATAAAAAATAAAATAAAATAATAATAATAATAATATTCTATTCTCAACGTTATCAAGAATCATGCAATCTGTTTTAACTGTTATCATCTTCAATATTTTCATTATTATTCTCAGTAATAATGAAAATATAATTATTATGAATGTAATTTACTTCTAATTCAGCAACAGTGTGGATGTTGGCAGTTATCATTTTTTTGTCATTTTATCCCGTGTATCAGGAGTGTTGGTTTTGTATTGTTTCCACTTTTGTATATCCCCCTGAGCCGAAACAAACACTATTATTATTAGTTATTATTATTATTATTATTATTATTATTATTATTATTATTATTATTATTACTTGTTACAATTAAAAGCTACAGTAGTGTTAGAAATATATTTTTGTACAATACTAAAAATAACTACGAGAGACTTTCGGATACTGCTCCGTATACCTCTTGAGTCCTGTTGTTATTATTATCATTATTATTATTTTAATTAGTTAGTTATTATTGATTATTATTATTATTATGTGAATAAAACGGGCAGAATTCGCTGAATTCTGCCATTTTATTCAACAGAATTTGTTTAAAAGAGGGTCTTCTTCCAAAATATTATTATTATTATTATTATTATTATTATTATTATTATTATTATGTTTATTATTATTATTATTATTATATTATTATTATTATTATTAAATCTCTGCTGGGAATGGGGAAGTATCGAGCGATTTCTGATAATGAGATGTCTAGCTCGTTACCTTTGTTATGGGGAGGCAATAAATATCTATGGCATTTTTAACCCTTTGCAGGGAATTCTGGAAAACCATTATCGTTACTGTGAACTTCTCTACGAAACCGATGAAAAACTTTATTAACTGGATTAGCAAGTGCCCATCAAATATAGAAAACAATTACTTGTTGAAAGGGAGTCGTGTGAAACTTAACAGATCAACAAATAGTTAGAGATATATCTACAAAAATATGAGTCGCTCAATAAAAGAAAATAAAAGATTAAGACAGTGGTCCACCTAACTTTCAGTCACCTTCACATGACTCCCTATATTTACTGAAAAACATTTGGGATATAAATCGTCACTCCACTTTTTAACTCCTTTAGACAAATGCACATTCGGTCATAAAAAATATTGTTCGGAGCTTGTAAGGAGCCTCACAAATCACAGAATATTATATTTCGATGTTTCTGAAGGAGAAAGCCGATAGATAGGATGTATTTGATTTCAAAAGGCAACGGTTATGGACGTAATTTCAATCAGACTTGAATCATCTCATAGAAGAATCAACGGTATTGATGACAGCCAGAAAATAGAAAGGCATACTCATGAACATTTGCCATTATCATTATTTCTAGCGGAAGCTTTTATCTATTCAATGTGAAAATCCTGTGTCTTTGTCACGTTTTTATGGGGCTATTATTGGTCTGGTAGGAAGCCGGCACATATATAAGAGGCTACACGGTCTTCGGATGACAATTGTGTCCAGTGATTTGAACTGAATGAGAGTAAAATATGGAGACAAGAAGACACCACTTTAGATTCCTTCTTCTCCTTATCTGCTGCAGTCTGCTTATATCCTGCTATTCTACAGCAGCTGCTGGAAGACCCGCTTGGCAGACGGCGTTTGGTTTCTCAGTTAGTCTTAGGCCGCCATGTTGCTTGTCGGGCGATGGTAAAGAGAGCAAATTCCAATACTGGGAGGAAATGCAGGCTATTGGCCCTGAGGGGGACGCTGTAACGAAGGTGCCTTCATCTCCAAATCCTAAGTTCTTGACATCAGCCTCTGGTGTAATAAGAGAACCTGCAATAATGAAGGATTTATCTGGGACTCGGCATTTACTGACCCCATTGACTGACTCATTACGGGAGGCCATAACAGGAAACAAATCACCCGCGACCCTAGATATACAATCTGCAGCCTCTGGCCTCTTGGAAAACTTAAGAAGAAGAGAGGTTTCTCCTGCAGTTCAGGAAATACTAACACCAGTAATTGGAACCAAGGATAATGCTGCAAATAAAGAGGGTTTACCTCCAACTCTACACTTACTGCCAACACCTACTGCCTATTTGGGGGAAGTAGTAACTAAGACACCTTTGCCTCCAGATCTAAAATTACAATCTCCAGTAAATAGACCCTTGGGTGACCCTGCAAGTAAAGAGGTTTCATCATCAGCTCTGAAAGTGTCAACTCCAGCTACTAACTCCTTAGCCGACAACATTAGTCGAGAGACTTCACTTCCACCTTCAGATGCAACGAAGGGGTTCTCTCGGTGGAACAGTGCGATCACTCACATGGAGGAGGTCGTCAGCAGTCCACTTCGTCTCTTGAAAAGCCAACCCTGTTCCCATGAAGAAACCCAGACGTCGCTTTCACGTCTCCTAGCGACGATCATCGAAGAAGATCTTCACTCATGCGACTTGATTGTCATCATTGACAGTGGGTTCCAAAAGTCAGCATTAGTTGCCGAGTTGGCTTCTCTCCCGAATTTGAAACAAGTAAGAATGACGAGATAACAGTTTGCAATGAAGAGGCATTGCTTTTGATTCTTCTTAAGCCCATAAGGTTTGCTCAAGACCTGTATACCTTGTATGGTCTATCCCCCTTTCGGGAAATTATTTCCTTAATAGGTATAATTAATTATGATCTGGAAATTTTTCTCTCAGAGATGACCTTTCCATTGGCAGTCAGTGAATACTCACTGGAAATCTACCAAATTTATAAAGGTACTAGTATTGCTAAACGCCAGCTGTATAACAATTATCTTTCCTTATAGATAGTGTACCTGGAATCCCTCCAAGACCTGGATCATGTAGCCTGGAAGTCTCCTAGATGTCAGGGAACTCTTCTTCTTTTGTCTGCTCCTGGACTTCTTCTGGAATTTGGAAATCAGAGCCCCTTCCTCTGGGACTACAAAGCCAGGTAAAGACGGCAATTAGTTCTTCCCCACAAAGAAAATCTTTCCAGCATGCTTTCCTTTGCATGAATTTCAGGCTACGGATCCTCTTATGCTGACTGATGACAGATCTCCCATCTTTGATTCTTGGAAAGAAGAAGGCTCAGACATCAAGTTTACGAAAAATCGTGTTATCACTTCTTAAGTACTCTTTTCCACTAATTTCTGTTTACTCCAATTTCTTATCTTAATACCTCAGAATCTGTCCTCTATAGCATAACCTTACTGCATATGGAGTTATCTTCTTGGTTCTGTGTTTACTTAATCACCTGGCCTGCCAGAATTTGAAATACTTGCTTGTCATTATTTCTGAAAAGAAGTGACTAACCTTGATTTGAGATCCACGCCTGGCTTGTCCTCTTATCATAAGAATCACTAACCCCTTTGTTCTTTCAAGCATAAGGAACCACCTTGTTTGATTCTTTGATACATTCACTTCAACGGATCTTGCTGATTACTTCTTAATTATTAGGTTGTCAGTACTAGTGACATTTGCTCTTAAAAGGATAATGAAAATACTGCTCTGATACAGTCATCACCAAATAACACAGAACTGAACCAGTCCAGTCATTTGGTCTTTCGACAGAGTGGTCATCACTGGGCTGAAGGAAGAATCACTTGAAGAATTTGTGAAGACCAGGAAGGGCAGGAAAACTGAGAATATCATCGGTCTGGTGGAGGTGAGAGCTATGTCGTACACACAAACATAAACACAACTATTTATAAATAGTGGAGTATACCATATTGTTTGGAAGCTTGAATTTCAAGTCAATGGCCGCTATGGTGGACTTGTTCTATACGAATAAGTCCACCATAGGGGGTAATATAAAAGGGTATCTTGACTGCAAAGCTTGATGCCAGGGACGACAGCAGACACCAAAGTTGCAGTTCAGCACCTTTAAACAATAAGTGTTAATTTTCTGTGAAAGTGGCTATTTTTCTGTCCGTCCGTACTTTTTGTGTCAGCCCTCAGATCTTAAAAACTGCTGAGGCTAGAGAGCTGCAAAGTGGTCTGTGGATCATCCACCCTCAAGTCATCATGCATACCAAATTGCACCTCTTTAGTCTCGGTAGTTTCTATTTATCTAAGGTTAAAGTTAGCCATAATCGTGAATCTAGCAATGATATAAGCCAGGCCACCACCGGCCCGTATTTAAAGTTTCATGGGCCGCGGATCTTACATTATTATACCGAGACCAAAGAATGACAGATCTATTTTCGATGGTTTTGATTATATACGATGTACAGAAAACTGGACCATTCGGCGCATTTTTCACTTGTTAAACGTAGAAGTTACACGCAGGGATAAATGATTCCTTCCTCAGAATGGGAAAAGGAGCCACTTCATCGTCTACATGAACCAGTTCTTTTGGGGACCCGGAATGAGGAGAGTCACGACCTGGAATGGGAATTCTCTCACGATTCCAGTGCGTCTGTTCCCCGATAAGGTGTCTAATCTGCAGAAAGGGATTGTCAAGGTAGTTCCAGACCTGTGTTTTTTTGGTGATATTAGAGACTGCTCACTTTTTTAATCTATTGATTGTTTACCTTTTCCATCAATTCTGTTTTTTTATTTCTTTATTTAGCTGTTGTTTTCTCTTTCAGTTTATTCAATGTACCAATGTTCTTTGTTTCTGTCGTCACACTAGGACATTCAATTCAGTGTAAGGCTGCAAAGAAAGTTAAGGAACTTTTTGGACCAATATAAATATGTTCACGCTTGAGTTGATAATAATAATAATGAACTTCTCATATTGCTAATCCATAGCTTATTAAATTACCCTTTGTATCGACATTAAATTAGATCATTTGCATGAAAGACTGAATTTCTAAAAACTAATCACTTACTTCACAGTATTAAGCCATCTTTCTAATATCCTGATGTAATATGTTAGTTCTATTTCTAGTAAAGTTATGTCTATGGAAAATTATTCCAGTGTGAAGATGTTGCTAGTATACTGGTTGTTATTCCGTTGATGGCTCTTATCATTTGCAATGCTTGAATGGGTGACTGTACCTTGTAATATGAAAAAGAAATATATATATATATATATATATATATATATATATATATATATGCAGGAACTTCCATATACATTCATAACTTCAGGAAAGCCGAAGACACATGACGAGTTAAAAGGGTTTATTCGTAAAGAAACGTTTCGCACAAGGAACTTGTGCATCATCAGTCTGTTAAAAATAAAAGTACATTTTAAATTAATAAAAGCAAAATACAAATAAAAATTACAATCTGAAATTTTAAATTTAAAAATTATAATTTAAAAATTATTCATAATTCAAAGTTAAAAGTGAAATAAGAACATTAAAACACGACTACTAAAACACCAACCATTCGCTAAGAAAGGAGGAGAGAGAATGACTAGAAATGAGATTGAGGTCAGAAAAGAAGGACTATGCCAGGTATAGCGGAGACGATGAACTACCGCTATTCAATGAGGGAACAAGTCTTTTTGATAAATAATGACTCGAGTGTGTTAAATACTCAGAGTCCTTATTGTAAACCTAAAATGGGAGAAGTGCTGTTTCTTGACTTCGATCTTCATTTGATGGCATGATTTTTGATATTTGAATGCTCTTGGTCTACTTAATCTCTGGCCAGTTTCTAAAACTATACCCCATGTGGCTGCAATATCGCATTTGCAACAGCCTCTTTGGTAGATCCAACGTAAATACCAGGACAATCCTGGGCACGTAAATTTATACACAACATTAGACCTCATAAAAGGCTGCAGACGATCTTTAAAGCAGAACAGGGAGCCAATTTTACTCGGGTTATTTGATATTAATTTTAATTTTAAGCATGGGATTTCACCTTCAATGATTTGAGTAAGTTTCTTTGACAGTTTCAGGTTGGAAACATATAAGGAATCGAGGCATACATGAGTTTCTTTGGAACGTCAACAATCGGTGGCACTGGTTTCAGATATTTAGTTAAAATTTAAAATTTTTTGTTAATTATTTTCTGAACTAAGTCTTCGGGATATGAATTTTGTTGAAAAAAGATAGTAAAACAAAAATTCTATTTCCCTATGAAAAATGTCCCAACCTCGAAGAGTACTTCAGGGCTCTATGAACTAAAGTGGAGATAGTGTTAAGTTTAAAACTTCTTTGGCAGGAGCTGTAAAAATTATTGGCTAGACCAGTATACGTTTTTTTCCTCCTATAGACAGCTGTATTAAATTGATGGTCAATTCTGTTAACGCAAATGTCTAAGAATGGTAGACAATTTTCCTTTTCCTCTTCTATAGTAAACTTGATATTAGTGTGTTGTAAATTAATATACTGTAGAAATTCTGCTGCCTGCCATTGATGCTTAAAAAGGGCGAAGGTATCGTCAACGTACCTTCTATAAAACATAGGTTTAAAAGCTGAAGAACAAGATTCTAAGAATTTCTGTTCCAGATGAGACATAAAAAAGTTATGTTTTATAGAAGGTACGTTGACGATACCTTCGCCCTTTTTAAGCATCAATGGCAGGCAGCAGAATTCCTACAGTATATTAATTCACAACACACTAATATCAAGTTTTACTATAGAAGAGGAAAAGGAAAATTGTCTACCATTCTTAGACATTTGCGTTTAACAGAATTGACCATCAATTTAATACAGCTGTCTATAGGAAAAAAACGTATACTGGTCTAGCCAATAATTTTTACAGCTCCTGCCAAAGAAGTTTTAAACTTAACACTATCTCCACTTTAGTTCATAGAGCCCTGAAGTACTCTTCGAGTTGGGACATTTTTCATAGGGAAATAGAATTTTTACTATCTTTTTTCCAACAAAATTCATATCCCGAAGACTTAGTTCAGAAAATAATTAACAAAATTTTAACTAAATATCTGAAACCAGTGCCACCGATTGTTGACGTTCCAAAGAAACTCATGTATGCCTCGATTCCTTATATTTCCAACCTGAAACTGTCAAAGAAACTTACTCAAATCATTGAAGGTGAAATCCCATGCTTTAAAAATTAAAATTAATATCAAATAACCCGAGTAAAATTGGCTCCCTGTTTCTGCTTTAAAGATCGTCTGCAGCCTTTTATGAGGTCTAATGTTGTGTATAAATTTACGTGCCCAGGATGGTCCTGGTATTTACGTTGGATCTACCAAGAGGCTGTTGCAAATGCGATATTGCAGCCACATGGGGTATAGTTTTAGAAACTGGCCGAGATTAAGTAGACCAGAGCATTCAAATATCAAAAATCATGCCATCAAATGTAAGATCGAAGTCAAGAAACAGCACTTCTCCATTTTAGGTTACAATAAGGACTCTGAGTATTTAACAACACTCGAGTCATTATTTATCAAAAGACTTGTTCCCTCATTGAATAGCGGTAGTTCATCGTCTCCGCTATACCTGGCATAGTCTTCTTTCTGACCTCAATCTCATTTCTAGTCATTCTCTCTCCTCCTTTCTTAGCGAATGGTTGGTGTTTTAGTAGTCGTGTTTTAATGTTCTTATTTCACTTTTAACTTTGAATTATGCTAATTTTTAAATTATAATTTTTAAATTTAAAATTTTAGATTGTAATTTTTATTTGTATTTTGTGCTTTTATTAATTTAAAATGTACTTTTATTTTTAACAGACTGATGATGCACAAAGTTCCTTGTGCGAAACGTTTCTTTACGAATAAACCCTTTTAACTCGTCATGTGTCTTCGGCTTTCTGAGTTATGTATATATATGCATATATATATATATATATATATATATATATATATATATATATATATATATGTATATATGTATATATATATATATATATATATATATATATATAATGTTCGTAATAGTCCCTCGTTGGACGAGTGGGTTACGTACTCGCCTATCGATTTAGTAGTCGCGAGTTCAATTCCGCTCTCTGCCATATGGAATATGAGGAATTTATTTCTGGTGATTAGAAATTCAATGCTTGATATAATGTGGTTCTGAATCTACAATAAGCTCTAGGTCCCGTTGCTATGTGACCAATTGGTTTCTAGCCATGTAAAAAATATCTAATCCTTCGGGCCAGCCCTAGGAGAGCTGTTAATCAGCTCAGTGTTCTGGTAAAACTAAGATATACTACCTGCTTTCAGGTAGTATATCTGTGTATACACAGACACACAAACACATACACACACACACACACACACACACACACACACATATATATATATATATATATATATATATATATATATATATATATATCATATATATATATGTGTGTGTGTCTGTGTGTGTGTGTGTGTGTACAGACAATCCCTTTCGTAGGTATTGATCTTCGAATGGCAACCGGCAATCATCTATCACCGTGACTCCGATGGAAAATTACTGAGGCGTTACGGTCGAGATACTGCCATAGTGGAGGCTCTGGCTGAGGCTATCAATTTCACCATTCTCTTTGTGGACATGCCTGAAGGTGGCTGTAGTCACAATCATTGTCTGATAAACCCAAAGACCTCATTTTTAAACAGCACTTGCAATGATGTACCCCTCCATTCCAGTACTCATAAATCGGGCTAACTTTCCATTTTCAACTTGACTGTTATTCTCACTTTGTCTCATCATCCTCACTTTCCCCTATTGTCTCATCATCCTCACTTTCCCGTATTGTCTCATCATACCCACTTTCCCCTATTGTCTCATCATACCGACTTTCCCCTATTACATATTACAGTTGAATCCTAAGCCTGTCATCTTTTACTTGATATACATACTGTTTTTAGTGGCCTCCACCAGGTCTAATTGTTTTCCAACTGTCTAAAACTTTTTGTAACTTTTTAGTGCAACTGTGGGGGTCCCTCTCTCTTCCACCTTTAGAGCTTTGTACTTTATCCCCTTCATTTTCTGGATGTCTTTCAATTGTTGTCCTACCACTCCAACTCATTACTATCCCAAGCACTGAATAACTGAAGTTACCCAAGTGATTGGCTTCACAACCTGAATTAAAAAACCAATAGATTAGTCACTGGATAATGTCAAAAAATACTGAAATAACTTAGCAGATCATCAGTGTATTTACCGCTTTTTGTTTTCTTTCTTATCACTTCCAGATGAGCTCTTTGGCCTACAACTTCCAAATGGAAGCTTCAATGGAATGGTGGGTCGTCTGGGAAGCGACCAGGGTGACATAGCTGTCGCCAATCTCTACATCTCTGCCATCCAGGGTCGGGATCAGTTCCAGGAATACAGTACAGTTTTTGCCGAGGATGTAAGTGGTGATTTGATAGTCTTGGTTTGGATCTTTCTTGCATGGGGTTTAACTCGTATGTATCCACCTTTGCGGCGTGTTTAGTACGAGCTCATTGGCGATGACCATAAAAACATAAACAAAAGACTGTAAATATCATTAGATAAAGACCCAAAAGAAATGTTAGTCCTCATAATGACCCCGAAAACCATTGAGTGTCACTATCCAGGATTAATAGAGTACAGGGTTAGACAGTCCCTCGTTACTGCACATATTTGTGACGTCATTGGTAGGTGGCCATAAAAGAAAACCAAGAAAACAAAGAATTTAAGGGTTACTATGGGAATTGTTTGCTCACACCCATTCTCTGTCCCTTTCACGACCTCGTGTGATAGAGGTCGATTCGTGAGATTAAAAGGACTGACCAGGTGAAGAGCACCTTAATCTGGTGGATGACTTTTTCTACTTGAACTTCAGTCAGATCAGCCGCGTGATGTCATGCACGAGTGTCTTATTTTGGTCAGAAGCGGTCAGAAGGGTATTCAGGGTATTAGATGATGTGGCGTCTTTGAGAGAACCATGAAATCGCTGAGTTTAGATGATGCAGAACCCCAGAATAGAATTCTGCGGAGACGGAAGACGCTAGCTGCCGACCTCATCGGACCACGGCATTAAAGACAAAGATATTAACGGTAATGCATTAAGTTCAAGCTGATAAATGAATCGTCAAGGTCCTCGGAAACTGATCTTGAAGATTCATTCCACTGAGCAATTTAAAGGTTTTTGGTAAATATAAAGGATGTTTTTTTTTTTTTTTTTGTATATATAAAGGATTTTTTTTTTTTTTTTTTTTTTTTTTTTTTGGTCTATCACAGCCCTCCAATTCGACTGGGTGGTATTTATAGTGTGAGTTCCGGGTTGCATCCTGCCTCCTCAGGAGCCCATCCTTTTTCTCACCACGTGCGCTGTTTCTAGAAGCAAATTCTTCGGCATGAGTCCTGGAGCTACTTCAGCCTCTAGTTTTTCTAGATTCCTTTTCAGGAATCTTTGGATCGTGCCTAGTGCTCCTATGATTATGGGTACAATTTCCACTGGCATATCCCATATCCTTCTTATTTCTATTTTCAGGTCTTGATACTTAACCATTTTTGGAAAAAATGGATAAGTATTATTATTATTATTATTATTATTATTATTATTATTATTATTATTATTATTATTATTATTATTATTATTATTATTGTTATTATTATTATTATTATTTGAAAGAAGTAGATCCTCTTTAAAGCATATTTTGTTGAAAAGAATGGCAAACATCAGTTGATCAGTTGAGCTGATTATATATATATGATATATATATATATATATATATATATATATATATATATATATATATATATATATATATATATAAGGTCCTTCAGTTCTTATATTCTCTTTTCATTGCCTTTCTCCTTATCCAAACTATGTACATGAACCAGGTTTTAGCAGATATCAGCTTGAATAAGAGAGAATCGTAAGAAAAATGGAAAATATCTCGTATAAAATCAGTTCCACTGATATTGTCATTCTTTTTTAACAGATTATTATTATTATTATTATTATTATTATTATTATTATTATTATTATTATTATTATTATTATTATTATTATTACACAAATGTAGTTTTCATAGTATTCCAGAAATCGTTCCTATCTTAGATATTCATCTGCCTTTAATCGTTGTTACATAGGGTAAATGTCGCAGAGCGAATAATAATAATAATAATACTAATAATAATAATAATAATAATAATAATAATAATAATAATGAAGTCAAGTTTAAGCAACATTGGGGCTGGTCAGTCGTTGGATGGGTGACCGCTCTCCTCGGCGTTGATTCCTTGGGAAAGGATCTTTACCATAATTTCCTCATTCTACTCAGCTGTAAATGAGTACCTATCCCTGATGGGGTAGGGTCCAGCTATGGGTTAAATAGCAAAACTCAGCAATGATGGAAGAAATGATGGAATAAACGACAACGACGAAATGGCAAATGGCAAACAGAGGAGCTTCGTCCGGCAAACCAGGTATTCAACCCAATTGTAGGGGAAGACGGTCAGGTACTTGGAGGTCGTCCATCCAGCAACTGATCACCACACGACAGTAACTGAACAGCCTGAGATTGGAGCTACAGAGGCAAAAACGGGAGAAGAAATGGACAAGAGAAGAAATAAGGAAATAGGAGATGCTACATCAGAAGCAACCCAAGACGGAGAGAGGATATAAAGAAGAATTGGTCAACATCTGGAATAGAGGAATATACACCCCCCAAACAGAGCAGAGGCTCTGGCAGACCAAGTAAGGAACATAAAGAAAAAGAACTGGCTCTCCCCAACAGAAAGAGAAGAACTGGAAAGGGAAATGTCACACGACAACGAATTACACGAAGACGAACTGAGAGACGATGCCACAGAAGACGACAGGGAGGATGAGGTATCAAACAACGACACACGAAGTAACAGAGAGGACGGAATGGGTAGAAAAGATTAGACAATGGATGGAGCCAGATACAGAGAGAACAAAGATCCCCTCCATGAAAGCCTACAACACCAAGAAATTAAGGGAGAAAACAAGTGAGGTCAATGAAATAATGGGCATAATACACACCACCAGTATCACAGAAAGCAAATAAACTTGACATATGCAGGAGCAAGATTAGTAGCAGAACTGATGGGGATTCGAACACCAACACCACCGTCACAACCAACCCAACAGAAACCAAAACAGCAACCTCCTTGGAAAAGGCGCCTGGAAAAGCAAATCATGGTGATGAGATCTGACTTGAGTAAACTGAAAGAGATGGCAGAAAAAAGGCTAAGAAGCAAGAAAACAAGGGAGGAACTCAACGAGAAATACAAAGTACAAGAGAGGGGACTAAACAACACAATAGAAGATGTAAAACAGAGGCTTAAGGCCAAAGCACACAAGATCCAACGGTACATGAACAGGAATAAGGGATACCAACAGAACAAACTATTCGGAACCAACCAGAAAAGACTATACAGCCAACTAAGAGGGGAAGACAACCACCCAGAAATTCCTGAAGCCGAATCAAGTAAGAGACTCTGGGAAAACATATGGAGCAATCCGGTATCACACAACAAACATGCAACATGGCTCCAGGAAGTCAAGGAAGAAGAAACAGGGAGAATAAAACAAAGATTCACAGACATCACGACAGACACAGTCAGACACCAACTAAAGAAAATGCCAAACTGGAAAAGCCCCAGGTCCCCCGATGAAGTCCATGGATACTGGCTCAAAACTTCAAGGTCCCTACACCCACGAATAGCAGAACAACTCCAGCATTGTATCTCAAATCACCAAGCACCCAAATGGATGACCACAGGAAGAACATCCTTAGTACAAAAAAGACAGGAGTAAGGGAAAATATAGCCAGTAACTACAGGCCTAATCATCAACCTGCCTACCAATAATGTGGAAGTTACTAACAGGTATCATCAGTGAAAGGCTATACAACTACCTAGAGGAGACAAACACCATCAATTCCCCCACCAACAGAAAGGCTGCAGAAAGGAAGTGTAGGGGCACAAAAGACCAGCTCCTGATAGACAAAATGGTAATGAAGAACAGTAGGAGAAGGAAAACCAACCTAAGCATGGCATGGATAGACTATAAGAAAGCCTTCGACATGATACCACACACATGGCTAATAGAATGCCTGAAAATATATGGGGCAGAGGAAAATACCATCAGCTTCTCAAAAATACAATGCGCAACTGGAATACAATACTTACAAGCTCTGGAAAAAGACTAGCAGAGGTTAATATCAGGCGAGGGATCTTCCAGGGCGACTCACTGTCCCCACTACTCTCGTAGTAGCCAATGATTCCCATGACAAAAGTACTACAGAAGATGGATGGCCGGGTACCAACTCAAGAAAAAGAGGCAACAAAATCAAACCATCTGATGTTCATGGACGACATCAAGCTGTATGGTGAAGAGAATCAAGGAAATAGATACCCTAATCCAGACTGTAAGGATTGTATCTGGAGACATCAGGATGGAGTTTGGAATAGAAAAATGCGCCTTAGTCAACATACAAAAAGGCAAAGTAACGAGAACTGAAGGGATAAAGCTACCAGATGGGAGCAACATCAAACACATAGATGAGACAGGATACAAATACCTGGGAATAATGGAAGGAGGATATATAAAACACCAAGAGATGAAGGACACGATCAGGAAAGAATATATGCAGAGACTCAAGGCGATACTCAAGTCAAAACTCAACGCCGGAAATATGATAAAAGCCATAAACACATTGGGCAGTGCCAGTAATCAGATACAGCGCAGGAATAGTGGGATGGACGAAGGCAGAACTCCGCACATAGATCAGAAAACCAGGACAAACAAATGACAATACACAAAGCACTACACCCAAGAGCAAATACGGACAGACTATACATAACACGAAAGGAAGGAGGGAGAGGACTACTAAGTATAGAGGACGCGTCAACATCGAAAACAGAGCACTTGGGGCGGGCAATATCATGAAAAACCAGTGAAGACGAGTGGCCTAAAGAGTGGCATGGGGGGAAAGTAAGGACTAATAAAAGTAAGATTGAAAGGACCCAGAAATTATACATGAGAGGCAGGAGAAAAGGGGAACAGAAATAAACTAGAGGACCTGGGCACACAACAAACCAATGCACGGACAATACATGAGACAATGGGCAATGGCCTACAGAGAGAGCTAAAGAAGGAAACTGAAGGAATGATAACAGCGGCACAAGATCAGGCCCTAAGAACCAGATATGTTCAAAGTATGATAGACGGAAATAAACATCCCTCTCCCATATGTAGGAAGTGCAATACGAAAAATTAATAGAAACCATAAACCACATAGCAAGTGATGCCCGGCACTTGCACAGAACCAGTACAAAAAGAGGCAGATTCAGTGGCAAAAGCCCTCCACTGGAGCCTGTGCAAGAAACATCAGCTACCTTGCAGTAATAAGTGGGTACGAGCACCAACCTGAGGGAGTGATAGAAAACGATCAGGCAAAGATTCCTCTGGGACTATGGTATCAGAAACGGATAGGGTGATACGTGCAAACAGACCAGACGTGACGTTGATTGACAAAGTCAAGAAGAAAGTATCACTCATTGATGTCGCAATACCATGGGACACCAGAGTTGAAGAGAAAGAGAGGGAAAAATGGATAAGTATCAAGATCTGAAAATAGGAAATAAGAAGGATATGGGATATGCCAGTGGAAATCGTACCCATAATCATAGGAGCACTAGGCACGATCCCAAGATCCCTGAAAAGGAATCTGGAAAAACTAGAGGCTGAAGTAGCTCCGGGCCTCATGCAGAAGAGTGTGATCCTAGAAAAAGAAACGGCACACATAGTAAGAAAAGTGATGGACTCCTAGGAGGCAGGATGCAACCCGGAATCCCACACTATAAATACCACCCAGTCGAATTGAAGGACTGTGATAGAGCAAAAAAAAAAAAAAAAAAAAAAAAATAACAAAAAAAAAAAAAAAATATAATAATAATAATAATAATAATAATAGGGAAAAACTCTATCACGAGAGTATATTTATGTTCTAAAAGGTCCACAATAATACAAAGTGTAAAAAGTCCGTGTATAATTTTGAAGACTTTACGGAAAGCTCTCGAACCCTTCCCTGGGTTCATCTTCAGTCACAAAAAAAAAAAAAAAAAAAAAAAAAAAAAATAATAATAATAATAATAATAATAATAATAAATAATAATAATAATAATAATAATAATAACAATAATAATAATAATATTTTGTTGAAAATATTGGTAGATTTAAACGAATTAATCTTATACAGGGTAATTCGCTGAAAACTGCCATTATTTTCAATAATAATAATAATAATAATAATAATAATAATAATAAAACTACCTTGCAGTAATAAGTGGTACAAGCACCAACCTGAGGGAGTGATAGAAAACGATCAGGCAAAGATCCTCTGGGACTATGGTATCAGAACGGATAGGGTGATACATGCAAACATTCCAGACGTGACGTTGATTGACAAAGTCAAGAAGAAAGTATCACTCATTGATGTCGCAATACCATGGGACACCAGAGTTAAAGAGAAAGAGAGGGGATGGATAAGTATCAAGATCTGAAATAGAAATAAGAAGGATATGGGATATGCCAGTGAAAATCGTACCCATAATCATAGGAGCACTAGGCACGATCCCAAGATCCCTGAAAAGGAATCTCGAAAAACTAGAGGTTGAAGTAGCTCCAGGACTCATGCAGAAGAGTGTGATCCTAGAAATGGCACACATAGTAAGAAAAGTGATGGACTCTTAAGGAGGCAGGATGCAACCCGGAACCCCACACTATAAATACCACCCAGTCGAATTGGAGGACTGTGATAGAGCAAAAAAAAAAAAATAATAATAATAATAATACAAAGAAACGTCATAATCACATGAGTTAATAAAATAAAATGGAAAAGTAAATCCACTATAATATGTCTGATCTTGTTATTTAAAATACAAAGCAGAAAGCTTTCGAAGACCTGCACGGTATTCAGATTGACAAGGAGGACCGTGCAGGTCTTCGAAAGCTTTCTGCTTTGTATTTTAAGTAACAAGATCAGACATATTATTGTGGATTTACTTTTCCACAATAATGATAATAATGACTTGTGAAAAAGTCCATTATATAACAGATTTTTCACCGTGTTAGTGACTCATGCTATAACAATAGTAATTGATAATAATAATGACTTTCCATCCCAGAAAAGCTGCTACATGGCCCGAGTCGACCCTCCTCCCCCTCTGTGGCAGTCTCCAGTCCTCCCTTTCCAGATGGAGACTTGGATTTTGGTCATTGTAGGACTTGCCTTGACGGCGCCGGTCCTATACCTAATATCCATCGCCAATGGAGCCAGGTATGTCAGTATTACCATATTCATACAAAGACACATACATATGTATATAGATAATATTATATATATATATATATATATATATATATATACTATATATATATGTGTATATATATATATATATATATATATATATATATATATATATATATATATATATATATATATATATATATATATATATATATATAGAGCGCCGGGTTCCAGTGCAGCGCAGCATATATATATATATATATAATATATATATATATATATATATATATATATATATATATATATATATATATATATATATATTCTCACCCTTTCATTCCTTTCTGGTCCACTCGCACTGGGCAAAAGGTTCGTTTGGGCCACCTTCATTTCCTTTTCATTTATACTCAGTATCGATCAAAAGTCTTTTCTTCATGTATTCCAACCTTTGCTTTGTTTCTTCTTCCGAGTTGTGTGTTTATATATATATATATATATATATATATATATATATATATATATTATATATATATATATATATGTGTGTGTGTGTGTGTGTGTGTGTGTGTGTGTGTGTGTGTGTGTCTGTGTGTGAAACATGAATTGTATTAAGATGTCTGTACAGGACTGGGAAGAGAATTGGACTGTCTATGAAATCTAGGGAAGGAAGGTATGAAAGGACTGTTGAGCCAACCCTCTTTTATAGAAGTTGCGATTTGTTGTGGTATACAAACGTGATGAAAAGTTCTAGCTATTGCGACAGTCTTCCCTGTTACATGAGATGTAAGAGGACCTGAAAGAGTGATAGATTTTTAGAAGCAGTGGTAGAAACGGTAGACCAGAGTATTTTAAGGTTGGGTTATGCTGAAGAATGCAGGACAACAAACGCTACTGAAACGGCACATAATTTGAAAAATCTGATGAAAGAAAATAAGAGGGAGGGCTAGAAAGTACTGTTTGGTAAGAGAAGAAGAGAGGAAGAGCTAGAGAGTACTGAATAATGGTATGAAAGAGGTAGCTACTGGAAAGGCAAACGCAGGAGCGAACGCGAGTGAGAGAGGTGAGTGATGAAGTGCCCGTCAATGTTCTGGTTCACTGCTGGTGAGATTTCTGTGTAATGTTGTGGCATCTTTTCTTATTTAGCCCAAAGAATGAAATTGTCTCTCTGTTCAAAATGTTTTGGTTCCTCAAATCTTCCTCTCTTTCTAGGTTAAAGTTAAGTATATCTTAGTTTTACCACACCACTGAGCTGATTAACAGCTCTCCTAGGGCTGCCCCAAAGGATCAGATATGTTTACATGGCTAGGAACCAATTGATTACCTAGCAACGGGACCTACAGCTTATTGTAGGATTCGAACCACGTTATATCGAGAAATAAATTTCTATCACCAGAAATAAATTCCTCTGATTCCACGTTGGTCTTTCAAGGTTAAAAACCACTTTGTTGTACATTCCTCTTGCGCGTCGTATATCAGTCAAACCCTTTTCAAGAAAAGAAGTTCAAGTTCCCACGTGTCCAAGCTGCCTTGGTCTCTTGGTGGTTAGCACTCCCGTCTCCAAAAGAATTTTAACTAATATGAATCTTACAACCTTCTTCCGGGATACGAAGCAAAGTGTCGGAGAATTACTCACAGAGGCAAAATTCCTTTATGAGTCAGGGCTGCATACCAATGAGCTGAAGTAGACGAGGTGAGGGAACTTCTGAATGTCATGCTTATTTATGCTTAGCAAATGGGTCAGTAGTTGGTGATTTTAGTCACATCTTAATTGATGTAAAAGGTGATATGAATTAAACATTTCTAGCCTGAACTGTACTTGCTCATGCTTTATTTATTTATTTATATATATATATATATATATATATATATATATATATATATATATATATAAATATATATTTATATATATCTATATATATATATATATATATATATATATATATATATATATATATATATATATTATATATCATATATATATATATATATATATATATATATATACTATATATATATATAATATATATATATATATATATATATATATATATAAAATCCATGTTTTATAGCTTATGTCTTTGGGATACTTTTCCCGTATGTTACAATCTGTTGTGGAGGTAATCATTCACTGTTTGTTTTGTTAAAGATCTGTATTTTAACGTTTTGTGTTCATTCGTTAAAAGTTTATGATTTATTGGATGAAACCGTATTATATTCCTTAGGAATTTCGTTGGGAACTGAATACCCGGTGTTATCATAAGCCTTCTAAAAAATAATGAAAGTTCTCTGACACTTAAGGCGGATCGATCCAATCCAGAGACCTTGGAGACCTTTTTCTCTAATAAGAGGAAGATCAAGCTTTACCTTTATGTTTTTGAGAAGAAAGCTATATATTGCGTAATACTGAAGGCATTTATAATTTTAGTTTTCTGAAAATAAAACTATTATGTCCGTTAGCATTTTTTTCTGTCCACAGTTTTTCTCTCCCTCCTCAGATCTTAAAACCTACTGAGGCTAGAGGGCTGTAAATTGGTATTTTAATCATCCACCCCCCAACCATCAAACATGTCAAATTGCAGCCCTCTACCCTCGTTAGATGTCATTTTATTTAAGGTTAGATTTAGCCATAATCGCACGTCTGGCATCACCACCGGCCTTGGTTCAAGTTTCATGGGGCCACGGCTCATAAAGCATTATACCGGGACCACCAAATTTAGTTTTATTTTCGGTTATCTTGATTGTACGGTGTACAAAATATACCGCGATTGGCCGCATTTTTTACTTGTTCATTACTGCAGTAGTCTACAGTACTCATACTTCATTTCTCTTCCACTACAGCGTTTTTGCCTGTAGTCAGCTCATGCCTCACTAGTTGACTCTGATTCTATACTTCTCTAGTGATCAGATAAAAAGGGTAAACTCTTGTCTTGCTGAGAGATCAGATAAAAAAGGTAAACTCTTGTCATGTTAAGCAATCAGATAAAAATAGTACACTCTTATCATGCTAAGTGGTCAGATAAAAATGGTACACCCTTATCATTCTAAGTGATCAGATAAAAATGGTACACCCTTATCATGCTAAATAATAGATAAAAAATGGTTAACTTTTCATGTTAAGCAATCAGATAAAAATAGTACACTCTTATCATGCTAAGTAATAGGTAAAACTGGTACACCCTTATCATGCTAAGTGATAGATAAAAATGGCAAACTTTTGTCATGTCAAGCAATCAGATTAAAATAGTACACTCTTATCATGCTAAGTGATTCATGTTAAGGGATCAGATGAAAAGTGGAAAAATCTTGTCATGTTAAGTGATCAGAGAAAAAGGGTAATCTCTTATGGCGCTGAAACGTAATTCTTACTCTTTTAGGGATTCCGAGCGCCGTAGTTTCACTTCCTTTATGTCGTCGAGTTTCATTGTGTACGAAGTTCATCTGGGCCTCCCGATGGTGCTGGAACCCAGGTGCTCTGGGACGCGAGTGTTTGTGATCTTCCTGTTGATCTACACTCTCATTCTCACAACAGCCTACAAGTCGAACCTCACGGCCTTCCTGACAGTCACGAGGGACCCACAGAGCATAGAAACCTTCAAGGAATTATATGAGTCTGGTTTAAAGGTTTTGGGCATCCCATTCTTTGAAACTTCTCTCCGGGCATCTGGAAACCAATATCTCAGGGTAAGAGCATACAATCAATAATGATTTTTTTCTTTACCAGGTCTATTCAAAGATTTCCCAATTGTTTTTGAGTACATGCTCGATCTTGGTACCATTCTAAGGTCTGTAGTCAAGTAGAATTTTACAAGCTACTTGATTATACTAACAATATCTCTAAAAGCTTATAAATGTGATGTTTTGTCAAGTAATTCATTATTAATCTACTCCTAAAAATAAGTTCTCAGAAAGTGATTGTTGATGCCATTAACATTACTGGGAGCGAGGTTGACATCCTAATTCAAGTAAAGAAATATTAAGAACTAAGGCTCAGAAGATCACTAAAGATCTAAGGAGTTTGTCGTGAGCTGTAATGGGCCACAACGAGGCAGGAAGACATACTTGAGTTAATATTGTCACAATTGTTATCATTCAGACGGAAACTGCAATTATGTGGAACAGACTTGCAAGGTCTTTACCTTGTGAAGCAGACTTCTACAAAATGGAATTCTTATCTAAAATAACAGAAAAGAGAACAATGCATAAATTACGACTATATAAAAACAAGGTAACGTTCATAACATTATTTGCTTACCTGGAGAGCCAGATTGTTCAAAACCTGGAAAGTAGTGTGGATGCAAAAGTGAATGAAGGAAAAAAAGCTTAGTGCTACAGAGGTTAACTACCATTTATGCAGTATATATGATATGACAATAGAAATGGTGAGAAATGTGAGGATACTTGGGAGTACTAGACATGGTAGCCTGGGTGAAAGGATGGATCGGTGATTTTAGATGGTTTGGTTATGTGGAAAGAATTGAGGATTACAAGTTGGTGAAAATTGTGTAAAGGAAGAAGCAGAGGAGGACTGAAGAGAGGTTTAGCCTTTACACATTCACGATTCAGCACTGATCGTTGTTTTGCTGTTCTTGGGAGCCACATCTAACAATGGAAAATGACTCAGCGTTGAATAAGAAAATTATAATTTTCCTTATCTACCCACAGGCCCTAGCTGACAAATTCGAGGTTAGACACCACTTCCCAGAAACGACCAAAGATGTCTTGGCTGGGAGGGCTGTGACCATCAACAGCAAAATATACCTGGATGCTGTTGGGGCCCGAATGACCACGCCTGGTGGGAAGCCACTGGTTAGGACCATGAAGGTGATGTTAAAATTGATTATTGGTCAATGCCTTCTTGAAGAGTCTGGGCTGCACAGATAACACTGTTGATCTCACATAGCATCCTCGGTATATGGGTTGAATAACAGCTTCACTTGAAATATTCATATTGTTTACTAATCAATAGCCAGTTCAGGTATATCAGATTTTCAAGACTAAAGTTGATGTAGGATAGGTATCTAGCTCTTGATTAGTCAACCTGTTACGCACTACTGACTTGTTAGTCTTACCTTGGAAATAGGGGGTTGTTGCCATTTGCTTGGCAGACGCTCAGGTGTTTTGCTGCAGGGGAGTCGGGTGACTGTACCAAGGCCCATCCCTGCTTGTTTAGCAGCAGGTTCAAAGGTAGGAGAAATGCGAGTGACTTACAAAACTTCAGTGAATCGAGGGTGATGTTTATTTGGTAAAACATTATTTCTGCAGGAATGCTTTTCGACCTATGCAGTGGGCATCGCCTACCCCAGGAACTCGCCTCTGAAGATTAAATTTGACCAAGTGATAGCCAGGATGTTTGAGAGTGGACTGGTCGGGCGCTGGCTACAGGACACCAACAAGCTTTACAAGAAGGTGAAGGAAGTTTCTTAGCTTACTATATTTTATTTTTTCTCTGATAGCTCTGCTCCCTTACTACTCAGCTGTCCAACATCTTGAATTTTGTGTACTTTCAATTTTTCAGCTCACATATTTCAGGTCATTTATAACATTGTCTAGAAATTTCATTTATTCATTTTGTTAAGGTTTTTCTGTTGTCTGTTCTTTAACAACAATCTGGTTGAGAAATGATTTTTCTTTGTTATAGTTGGAATTAAGAATCTTTTAAAAATACATAAAAAAAGAGTTGCTGGTATCTTATTTAAATCTACTATTGTTTTTATTAGACAATTTTCAATGGAAACTGTTTACAGGAGGGTCTTTTCACCAGCTATTATCATTATGTTTTAATGCAGATAAAAGCACCAACCATAGATGTTCTCAGGAACTTGAAAACGTTGTAACTAGTTTAAACGTTTCGATAAAAAAAAAATTCGAATGTAAGACTTTATCACTTGACATTTTGATCCAAAGTTTCAGTAACGAAATGGAAATTGACAAAAAGATTAAAGTAATCACAGTATATTAGAAAGGTTGGAAACTAAAGTTCTCCCTCCTTTCTTCTTAGCTCGTCTCTTTCTCTTTTGTGTGACCCCGTAGGGTGGTAACGCTGCTAGTGCATCTCATGCGATGCACTGTAGTCATTACTTAAGGTTGTTTGCAGTGTCCCTTCGGCCCTTAGCCGCAACCCACCTTTCATTCCTTTTACTGTGCCTCCCTTCATATTCTCTTCCTTCCATCCTACTGTCGATCTTCTCATAACAATTGATTCATAGTACAATTGTGAAGTTTTCCTCCTGCTAAACTTTTCAAACTTTTTCACTGTCAATTTCCGTTTCAGTGCTGAATGGCCTTAGTTGCCCCAGTGCTTGGCATGTATGGCAAAAGTCTAAAAATCCCCCAATCAACCTTTCCTTTTGTTTTGCTTAATAAGGCTTTCTCTTTTCCAGCTTGAAAAGGAAAAGGTTCAGGAGACCCAGTTCAACCACGATGTAGGAGACACGAGCTCTGACGGCTTCGTCCCCATAGGCATGGATCACATCCAGGGGATCTTCATTCTTCTCGCTTTCGGATACCTGGCTGCTGCTCTCATCTTCGTCACCGAGAGAAAGTTTTCGTAGACGTTACTCAGGCATCTGACTCCTGCAGTATGTATGATTTGTGCTGCCTACTTCCTGAGATCTGATTGCTGGTATACTCGTACGTCTAGTCTGGTTACCTACATAGAGGTGTGTGTGAGTTTCGGAGGTAACAAAATGTACCTCTCCCATTCAGCTTGGTATGAAGCTGCTTCCTAAGTGATGTCAGAGACCTGCTAGCAGCCTAGACTAGGATTCATCCCTGATACATACATACTCATGGTCAAACTAGTCCAAAGTCGTCATAGCACTCATGTCTGGAACCATTATCTGTATTGTAAAACCTCGGGAACTTCTTTTAAGGTCCACTTGGTTACTGGGTATTAGATCCCTAGCTCCACCTTAACTGAATATCTGCTTTAGATGCCTTCATTAATTTCAAACTTCTGGCATTTAGCTTGAACTGTCTTTTTCATTACCAGACTTAATATAC
>NC_061095.1:48573247-48628247 GCF_015104395.2 Macrobrachium nipponense | reverse complement strand
GACTTCCAATACTACCTATCGGTCCCTTCAATGGCTTGGAAATAAAGACGAAACTGGTCAGGACCTTCACCCCATCTCTTATTTTTCACTTGTGGAGATATATATATATATAGATATATCTATATATATTATATTATATATATATATTATATGATAGATATATATATATATATATATATATATATATATATATATTATATATATATATATATATATATATATATATAGATATATATATATATAATATATATATATATAAGTATATATATATATATATATATATATATATATATATATATATATATATATATATTATATATATATATATATATATATATATATATATATATAGATATATATATATCTATATACTATATATATATTATATATATATATATATAGATATAGGAATCTATATATATATATATACTACCTATATATATATATATATATATATATATATATATATATATATATATATATATCTATATCTATATATATCTATCTATATATATATATATCTATATATATATATATGTCTTATCACATTCCATGATTCATATACATATATCGAGCTACAATGTCCTTTAATATTTATTTCATTCGGGAAAATTCTATAATCATATCTTTTATTTTAAGAGAATTTTATTATATTAAATCAAGTTATAATACATATTATTTATGATTGTAATCCCACTTTCTCTCTATTTATTGTTTTGAAAGAGTATCTAAGTTATTTCGGGCCGAGATTTCTTGCCCAGTTTCCATACTATGAGGGCAATTTTTGTTCATTCCGATATCAAAGATCATACCCATGTGTTGGTCCTTCCCTCTCTCTCTCTCTCTCTCTCTCTCTCTCTCTCTCTCTCCCTGCATGAGAGAGTTGTGGTTTCACATTAAAGATTTTATACTTAGTGGTTGGTCACTCGTGAATTTTAGATTTGGTATTTCTTAGATTTATTTAATATTGCTGAGTGCATATTTATGGAATCTGAACAGACGTTGTAAAAGTGTGTAACAGGCGCCTCTTGTGTAAGTGTTTATTGGTGATTTCGAAAAAGGCCTTCTAAAATTGGTATACCAAGGTAAGAGATTTTTTAATAAGTTCAGTGCACTAAACGTAAACCTAAAAAGTACTTGAAATACTGGAAGAACAATTTTTTCACATTCTGGTGTTGGTGATTTTTTTCGTCCCATTATCTATTTTTTATTGAAATGCAATTTTGGTGTTTTTCACATTTTTCTGTTTACATTTATATTCACAATTTAATTAAATTAAGTGTTTTCATTAATTAATCACTATAAATTTTATTGAGTTTAACACATGTAATTACTTTGCATCTTCTTAGAATTCTTTTCAAGTTTTATTGTTGTTTAACACTTGTGAATTAATTTTCACATTTTATTTGTTACTTAACACTTGAATTTTACTTGAATAATTTAATTTCATGATTTTTGTAATAAATTTATTTTGATTTAATTTTACTTAATAATTAATTCAAGAATTAATCAAACTTTGTGTTGTTTTCGCGAGATAGTAAATTTCCCTGAGATTGTGAATTTCACTAATCACTTTTGAGTTTAATCAAAAAGGCTTGTCAAACAATACTTGATTGAGTTTTAATTTTTTTAGAAGAGAAGTTAATGCGAAAATGCAATGTATTACGACCCCTTTTTTTCCTAGGAAGTGGTAACTCTTCTTTCTGTATTTCCCTTTACCTCCTATTCATTGGAAGCTTGAATTTCAAGTCAATGGCCCCTTAGGTGGGCTTGCTCCATAGGAATAGGTTTCATTACTTAGTAATAACAATAATCGTAAGAATAAAAATAATAATCTTTAAATTTCTATAATGAGAGTGAATTCTGTGTTAGAATGCTTAGGCCTGAGATTCTATTTTGTTGTAGAACTGAGAATGAAATAAAGTTGTGTTTGACTCCAAGATTGTGATGAGAGAAGTTAGAGAAAGTGTGGGATGCCTGATGTTTACAGATGGTACATTGTTAGCTTGTGCCAGTGGAGAAAAGCTACAGAGACTGATGAATGCACCTGAAAGAAGTGTATGCTGAAAAATTAGAGTACGAATGTTGGCAGAGGAAGGTTTTTGTTAAATGAACTATGAAGATTAGAGTGAAAGTTGGCCTAGATGGTGGAGGAATGCCAGATATAACTGACTCAATATAATGGATGGTGCTTGTTTGGTAATAAGGTGAATTGTAGAGCAGAGGATACAATTGGGCTGGAAAGGCATGTGGGTAAAAAAGGAGAGTCACAAGTCTCTGGAATTCAAAAGTTCTAGGAGGATAGAGGAGAGACACAGAGAAATTTTCACGTAGATGACCTGAAGGAACTAATGGAGCAGAATGCTTTCATTTCCAGGAGGTGGAAAGCACAAGTTGACAGAGATGAGTGGCATGAATTGTGCGCTTTTTTTGTGGGGGGGGACTCTGATATTTCGGTGGCAATATGACAAATTATGAAGAAACCATTAATGAATCTTTACAGAATTGAAGCAATGAGTCGTTTGTCCAATGGTCGCCTTGGGAAAGATCTTGGAGAGGTCACCCCAGAAGACTTTGCTAACGATGGAAAGCCATACCACATGTGGTTCAGGAACTGTGAGTGTGAAACAACTGTACCTGTGGATGGAATTCTATCAGGTAAGTAAATTACTATTGGTTTTGTGGTGTTATTAAGGGTGTGTCCACGGACTGGTAAAATACATATTAACTTATTGCATCAGTGTCACATACAGGTCATCAGTCGTAAGTTGAGAACAAATCTTTGGCCAATGCTTGATAATCGTTTGAAGTACTGGTTAGGGCTGCCAATAGGTTGTTAACATTTATTCAGCCTGTTTCTGACGTGCGTGTAATAAGTTACCAACATTTGTTTATAACATGTTTTAATGTAGTGTTGACACACTGTTATCATCAGTAGTGATATTGCTACCTGATACAATGGGGAAACAAGATGGAACTGATATACTGACTATTACAGGTACTATACCTGATTGGTTGAGTGGCAGGCTGACAAGGAACGGACCTGGACTGTACACGTATGGTGAGACGAAGTACAAACACCTCTTTGATGGCTTTGCATATTTGCATCAGTTCATTATCAAGGGAGGACGTGTCACATACCAGTCCAGGTAAGATAATTGTACGTGTGTGGAAGTTTTGAAAAATGGGTTTGTCTTATAGTTTCTGACCATATCCTCCAACTGTTAACTCCATAAGCCAATTAGCCTTTGTACGTTGGTAACAACAGTGAGTTTATTGAACTTTAACACCATCAGCTATTATTGATCAAGTATTTTCCATAGCAGGCAATAATTCTAAACATTATTCACAAATCATTTTTAATATCAATGTGATAATCTATCATTAACGAGTAAGCATGAATAGTCTTTGTCATACACTATCCTTGTAACCTGTTGTTTTTAGAATAAAAGTAGCTATTGTGCTGTTACCTGCTAATAACTTAAAAAAAATAGTAAAGACGTGACACAAAATCTTTCTTTAGGTTTCTGCAAAGCCACGACCACAAGAAGAACAGGCTGAGCAACCGCATCGTTGTTACACAACTAGGAACAGTTGCCCACCCTGATCCCTGCAAGACTCTTCTTCAGAGGTAAGTTCAGAATCAAAGTAAACAAATTGAGATAAAAGAATAATTTATCATGCTGAAATACTAGTATGCCTGAAAGCAATAAATTATATTCATATATATATATATATATATATATATATATATATATATATATATATATATATATATATATACAGTACACCCATCATTATTTCACATCAGATTCATGAGCCTCTTCGAGATAGATTCCACGGATAACTGCTCCGTTAATGTCGTCCACATGGGAGATGAGCTTTATGCCCTGACTGAGTCAGCTGTCATGAGGAGGATTGACCCGTCCACACTTGCCTGCATTGGGGGAAAGGTACGGACTTTGCACTTGAATGTTTTATGGACAGTCCTATCTTGTTGCATTCACCAACCTAAAAATTTTATGTCAGTCTATATGCACTTTTTAGGATTCTTTACTTGCGAGTGAGTGGTCCCCCATTTCCAATTTCTGAGGGAGCCGGTATGTCTGCTCCTATGCTATGGTGTTTACGTTGAGAGAATTTGAACTAGGTACATGAAGGGTCCTCATCTGAGATGGGTTTCAACCACAATGGAGAAAGGCATGTCGTTAGCAACCCAATACCAAATAAAAAAACATCATTAATAGTTAATTACTTCCCATAATAAGGAAAGTGCTCTGTAGCCTCCAGTGGACGTTTTTTGCTGGGGTGGTTCATCCTTTCCTTAGCAGTTAAAGAAAGAATACGACAGTGAATGTTAAATTGATTTGAAGCCACCCTCTAACAAGAGAGACAGCCAAGTGGCGTGTCAAGATCATTATTGTTTTGCCATAGGAGCTCTACCATGAACCTCAGACGTTGCTAAATGGTTTCTATGGGCAAAATTTATACCATTCTTGGACTAAATTTGTGTGATACTCTCGAGCATTAGATCATGCAGCAAGTTCTGTTCTGACTCTTAATTTTGAATAATTTTGAATGAGAACAATATAATGATTCCCTTTGGCAAGCAAATATATAGTTATGAGTAATATCTTGGCTCTGGATACAAGCTCCATGTGTTTTTGACATAAGCCCTAAGACTGATTAAGTATGGTATGTTTTCTGTGGTTAAAGACCCTAGGTTATATTAGAATAAATCTGCTTTTGTGTACAAAGTTCTCTACTCTATCAGGTACCTGGCTTACTTTAAAAAATGTATCATGAATGTTAGAAGTTTACAAAATATGCATTTGTTGGCAATCTTTGAAATTATAACTGCGTAGAAGTGTACATCCAAATCCAAGCAGTGCTTCATATGATTATGCATTATTTATCAAAGGTTAGGTCACCACTTACAGTTGTTGACTTGTTTTGAACTTGTCTATTTTCTGTTTGGGATATGGCACTGACTTGTGTTGAAGACATGTTATACTGTAATGCGGACGTCCCCTTACAGACGAGAGTCAACGACATTGTCACAGTGAACACCGTGACGGCTCACCCTCATGTCGAACCCAACGGCACGGTCTACAACATGGGGAGCTCCTTCACCAATGGCAGTGGCCCTGCTTATAACATCATCAAGTTTCCACCACCTCAAATGCAGGAAGGTCAGTTAAACTCTGAAAATATCACCAATTCCGGTACAGAGCAATATAAATCAGACTTTTTTTTTAATGACTTTATTTAGATCTAGAGCTTAATGAGCAACAAAATCAAATGTAATCAAGCTCACAGACCCAAAACCGTTCTCAGCAAGTCTTTATTGGTGATGTTGCAGCCTGAAGTTCCCTCATGACCCGAGCTGATACATACTTCATTTCAATTCTAGGCAATGAAGAAATACTGTACTATTACTTGAATTACTATTGCCAACTATCCACAACTATCGAGTTTAGCTTTGCATTCCTCAGTTGGCCAGACACTGGCCTCATCGACATTGAGACTAATGGTAATTCATCCTCAGGAAGAAAAGTGTCGTCTGTGGAACAAGCGAGTATCGTAGCCACAATACCCTGCCAGTGGAAGCTTCATCCATCTTACTACCACTCGTTCGGGATGACGGAACATTACTTCGTCTTCGTGGAGATGCCGCTGGTTGTCAGCATAGGCAAGCTCATCTACAATCACGTCGCCAGAGAAACTATCCTTGAAGCCTTCCAGTGGTACCCAGAAGAAAAGGTGAGTCGGTCCCTCTGTCCCTCTCACGCACACATACAAATGCACACATACATTCAAAAGGGGAAAGAATGGCAATTGATTTCTTCTGGAAACATAACTGGTCTTATCATGAGTCAGTAAGCACATTTTGTAATTCATAACACCTTCCTGAAAGTGTTCAATCCAGATTCTTATTCAATTCCAAGACCATCTTCCGGGTCGTCGATCGTAGCACAGGAAAGCTGGTCAGCACAAGGTATACGACGGAGGCGTTCGTGATCTTCCATCACACGAACGCTTACGAAAAGGACGGTCATCTAGTCATCGATCTCGCCGCGACTAGCGATGGAGAGGTGGGGAGCCGATGATCTTTGAGGGCAGGGACCAACGACTAGCTAGAGAAGCATAGTGATTAGATACATTGGCCCGATATTTCAAGTAGTCTAGATTGCCACGAGCCATGACCTATCATTCAAAATGGGCTACTTTCATGTCTTGAATTTTGTTTTGATTTTGCTTTTTGTTATTTACCAGGGAAGATTTTGGGCTTGATATTCCCGGTACCCTAAATGCTTGCTGTGACGGCGTGGTTGAGACCATCTTTTTTTCACAGATAATAACGAAGGCGATGTCTGAAAATGGCCTTTCGAAGGACAGTCCCATTTTGGGGACACACCGGAGATTCATTCTTCCACTCGATGTTGAGAGCTCACCTGTGGACGTTAATTTAGGTTAGTGTTTAGAGTTTTAGTTTGTATATAATTAGTTAAAGTACCCCAGGTATTTTTCCATTTCCAAAAGTCGTAGACGTTCCAGTGAGTTCTATACACATTTTGTCACGAAATTTCCCTTCTCGAAGGATCCCACTCATCTGTATATACCACTAACGAAACTTCTTTTCCAGTGACCCTTCCAGGAAGCAAGTGCAGGGCCACTAAGAAGGCCAATGGCGTCGTCGAGGTCGAAGGACACGAAATCTCCACTCAGCCTTTCGAGCTGCAGAGGATCAACTACAAATACAACGCCAGAGAATATCGCTTCGCCTACGGGGTCGGGATCAGCAATGTAAACAATACCCACGACAAGGTGTGATGCTTCGTCTTCTTCTTCTTCTTCTACTTGGTCTCTTTTCCCTAGGTCCTAGTCTCACCCTTATTCTTTTATTCTTATTAGCAATAATTTCATCTAATTAGTTACTATCGAGCTAATTTTGAAAACACTGGAAGGAATTCCTCTCATTGATTTAATGGCGTAAGTAGCACATCAACTTTCTTTAGTTAGATTCAATGTATCACGTAAAATCGATGTTGATAACTCCCCTAAATAGCAAAGTCAGTTCTTTAGGCTACCAGACTCCAATAAACGAACCAGTCAATTTCACATTCAAAATTGACCCCTGATCATCTTTTCCTGAACAGCAGAAGCCCCAATATGCAGTCAATGTTTTGCCTCGCCCTCGAACTTCTCAGTTCCAGAGGTCCTTTATTCCTCATACCGTTGGAGGACTGTGGAACAGCCTCCCTACTGGGGATGTCGTGCTGTTGGAACTTCAAAAGTTCAAGGGATGATGCAATGCATTACTACCCTGATACTATCCGCAATCCACTCTAATGCATTTTTATCAAGTTGTTCATTTATTTCTGTCTTCTTAAATAAGTGAGGTAACTAATTTCTGTATTTCACTGTACCGCCTCTTACGTTTTAATGAACACCATATCCTTCAGAAGCTTGAATTTCAAGTCAGTGGTCCCTCTGGGTTTGTTCCGTATAAATAGTGCTTATTTCTAAATAGTAATAATAATAATAATAATAATAATAATAATAATAATAATAATAATAATAATATAATAATAATAATAATAATAATAATAATAATAATAATAATAATAATAATAATAATAATAATAATAATAATAATCAAACAAAAACCTCTTTCAGTTTTCTTCTGAAGATTGAAAAAGAAACCCACAAAATTACTGTATATAACGTGTTTACTTATAAATATTTACATTTTATTTCACTCAACACTCGAGTACTTTCAGGCCCTATCTGTGGCCCTTTCTCAAGAGATATGTAGGTTGTCAGCATGGGTCAAGGCCCAGCAGTCTTCTGGGCTCTGACCTAGGCTGACAACTTATACATCTCTTGAAAAAGTACTCGAGTATTGAGTAAAATAAAATGTAAATATTTATAAGTGAACACGTTATACACAGTAATTTTGTGGGTTTATTTTTCAATAATAATGATAATAATAGCATCACTGCTAATTCTGTTTGGTCTCAACTGTATTATTTCTTAACCTATTCTTTTCATTTATGTTTTTTTTCGTAATTTTCTTCATTATTGGCTTCTTATTCTCCTTTTGTTTGTGCTCTTTCTTCTTGATTCTTGGTCTCATATTTCATATAACTTTTTCTCCTTTTTTCGTCTTTTTGTTCTGAATTCTTAGCCTTTCATTTTCTTTCTTCGATTTTTCCTGCATCTTATTTCTTATTGCATTCTTCTTCTGTTTGGAATCTTCATAATTATTTCTCTCTATTCTTTCCTTTTTCATCTTTTCATTCTCTTCTCTTCTCTTCTTTTTATATCTTGAGTCTCTTTCCTTATTCCCTTTTTTCTCCTAATTCTTGGTCTCTTACTTAATTCCTCTTTCTTTTAATATATATTGCACATTTCTTGTTTTCAACATATATTCTCAAGCCAAATTATATATAATATATATATATATATATATATATATATATATATATATATATATATATATATATATATATATATATATATATGCAGAATCTACTAGTCACTTTTTCTCCAGATCCATATGCAATTGTAACAACCACAATGCCCTCTTAACTTCTTGAATTCTTTGCTCTTTTTTGGATACGCTTGTCACTACAAAGCTTCAAGATCCAAGTTCAAAGAAAATTGAAGAGGAAATTGTAATGTCAGGTCGTGGGAAACGAACCCAGGTCCAATAATCAAAAGGAGGTCACATTGCCGACCTGACCACGAGAAGGATTGTGGCTACTACAATTGCATATATATATATATATATATATATATATATATATATATATATATATATACATATAAAATATATATATATATGTATATATATATATATATAATATATATTATATAATATAACATATATATATTATATATATATATATATATATATTATATATATATATATATATATATATATATAGAGAGAGAGAGAGAGAGAGAGAGCGAGAGAGAGAGAGAGAGAGAGAGACATACTAGCTATAATGGTTCCTTTCGCCAACCTACAGCTCGTTAAAATGGATGTAGAGACGGGTCAGGTGCGAATATGGTTTGAGAGGAACAAATTCGTGAGCGAACCCATCTTCGTGTCGGCCCCTGGAACAAATGAGGAAGACGGAGGTGTCGTTCTTTCGTCACTCCTGGATCAGGTCAGTTCGTGATTCGGCAAGGTCGAGTAGGGGAGAGAGGTCATGCAGTGACCTAGAAAGGGTCACCATTTGTTTTCAAGTTCAAGCGAGGATGTAATGCATTACTATACCCATTACTATACTATTCTCCTTGTATTTAAATGCATCTTTTTATCTATTTATTAGTTTACTAATATTTCTTTTAATAAGTTGGATCTCTTTTATGTGGATTTCCCTTTACCTCCTCTCACTTCTTCCTAATGAACACCATATTCTTTGAAAGCTTGAATTTCAAGTCAGTGGCCCCTATGGTGGGCTTGTTCCATATGAATAGGATTCGTATTCTGAATAATAATAATAATAATAATAATAATAATAATAATAATAATAATAATAATAATAATAATAATAATAATAATAATACTTGCCTACGTAGATTTCATCTAACCACCAGCACTTTTAATTAATCCACTTATAATGATTTGTAATTTACACTAAAGATAACTATATTTGACACTGAATTTATGGTGCCGTCAGTGCACCTCACGGGTGAAGTGTAGTCATCATTTCATTCTTTTTACTGTACCTCCGTTCATATTATCATTCTTCCATCTTGCTAGCTATTCCCCCTCTCCAAATAATTATTTCATGGTACAACTGCTTCGAGGTTTTCCTCCTGTTACACTTTTCAAACCTATCTGCTCTCAATTTCCTTTCCAGCTTTGAATGACCTCATAGGTCCCAGTACTTGGCCGTTGGCCTAAACTCTATATACCAATTCCAACAAGGAATTCAATCCTTTTTGTAATTCACTGAAAAGAAACCTTAGTGGCTTTTAACCTGTTGGAAAGAGAATTCAGATATACTGCTTTCAACTTATTTAAAAGAGATTCCACTGACTTTGGAAGAGACGATTGAGTGACTTATAACTCATTGCAGAGAAATTCCAGTGACTTACAGTTAGCTGAACAGTAACTTAAATGAATTTTGATGCATTAGAAATATAATTTAGGGACATTTTTACTGTGATGAAACTTCATTTGTTAAGGGGTAGCTACACCAAAAACCATAAGGCTTTTGAAAATACATTTGTATTTAACTATATTCTTAATTAGTCTATAGACTATCGTCTAATTAAGATTATCCTGGAACTTTATGTAACTAAAAAACTCTTTGATAGGGCTAGAGACAATTCTACGAAGTTTTTTCATGGTCCAGTCAAACAGGACTGAAAAGTTATGAAATCTCACCTCAGATTTTAGAATGGTTACCCATTAAAGAGAGTCGTTTTCTTTTATCAGCTAAAATAAGATGTTAGAAAACGATTATTCCTTAAGTCATAGGGTATAACTCTTATAATATCCAAAATTTTTATTCCGCTCGGTAACTACCGGTATAGTGTGCAAAATTGGCTCTTTATTTAGTACAAGCTCCTCGAAAATGAATGTGGAATCATGAAAAAGTACGTTAAATAACAAAAACGGAAGCAAATACAAAAGACATACGCACAAACAAAGCATAAACAAAAGGCTGGCGGAATCAGGCCCGCGGAACAACTATGCAATTATACCTATATCTATCTATCTATCTAGCTATCTATCTATCAACCATTCTATCTGTTTATCTTATTCATTTGTTTATTTACCTGTATAATTATTGATCAACAGACTGACCCCAAGCTAGTATCATTACTGGTTCTGGACGCTCAATCGTGGACAGAGATGGGACGTGTGGATTTCAAAGCGAAGGGAACGGTCACGCCCACCTTCCATGGGCAGTTTGCTGGTGACGGGGAGGAAGTGCACATGTACTGACATACACGTGTGCGTCGACATCTTCTGTGTGTTTATATTAGCCTTCTCTTCAATGTCTGATGGCATTTTCTCTTTATTTATTATTAGGAGTTTAGTAAATTTTGTGCTAACCTCTTCTGTAGGTTGTTTTAAGGGTATATATATGATTGCATATAAACATGCACACACATACACACTACACATACACACACACACACACACCACACACACACATATATATATATATATATATATATATATATATATATATATATATATATATATATATATATATTAGCAAGTAAATGTTATTACATTATAACAGCTAAACTCATGAGGGATTATTCAACTTCTGTAAATCTTTTTAGTTTGTAACAAACAAGTGCATAATGTTATATATACTTTCCATACAAGGAAACATAACTTAAAACTGCAGTTCACGTCGTGTGTTAGGTAAAATGGACATTTTGTAACAAAATAATTAAAACAGAGGCAGCAAAGTCAATCCTTGTGTCAAAGGTTGATATTGTTGTTGATAATGAAATATGTGTGTTATTCATTGTTATTATTATTATTATTATTATTATTATTATTATTATTATTAGTTTTTTTTTTTTTTTTTTTTTTTTTTTTTGTTTTTTTTTTTTTTTTTTTTTTTTTTTTTTTTTTTGCTCTATCACAGTCCTCCAATTCGACTGGGTGGTATTTATAGTGTGGGGTTCCGGGTTGCATCCTGCCTCCTTAGGAGTCCATCACTCTTCTTACTATGTGTGCCGTTTCTAGGATCACACTCTTCTGCATGAGTCCTGGAGCTACTTCAGCCTCTAGTTTTTTCTAGATTCCTTTTCAGGGATTTCTGGGATCGTGCCTAAGTGCTCCTAATGAAATATGTGTGTTTTTATTCTTCATTGTTATTCTTATTATTATTATTGATTATTATTATTTATTTATTATTATTATTATATTATTATAATTATTATTATTATTATTATTATTAGTTTCTGCTCTATCACTGTCCTCCAATTCGACTGGGTGGTATTTATAGTGTGGGGTTCCGGGTTGCATCCTGCCTCCTTAGGAGTCCATCACTTTTCTCACTATGTGCGCCGTTTCTAGGATCACACTCTTCTGCATGAGTCCTGGAGCTACTTCAGCCTCTAGTTTTTCTAGATTCCTTTTCAGGGATCTTGGGATCGTGCCTAGTGCTCCTATGATTATGGGTACAATTTCCACTGGCATATCCCATATCCTTCTTATTTCTATTTTCAGATCTTGATACTTATCCATTTTTTCCCTCGTTGTTATTATTATTATTATTATTATTATTATTATTATTATTATTATTATTATTATTATTCAGAGGATGGATCCTATTCATTAGAAACAAGCCCACCAAAGGGGCCACTGACTTGAAATTCAAGCTTCCAAAGAATATGGTGTTCTTTAGGAAGCAAGAGAAGGCAAAGGGAAGTACAGAAAGAAATCTCACTTATGAAATATTAAAAAAAGGGATAAATTAGCGAATTCATGAAAAATATAGAAAGGTATTAAAATGGAAGGAGAATGGCTTTAGAGTAGTAACTTATGAAGTTCCAATTGCACGAGCGTGGAACATTCGCTCTTTGAGGATGTGGGAGTTTTTTTTTTTTTTTTTTTTTTTTTTTTGGGGGGGGGGAGGTGGTTTGTTGAAGATGCATCCATGCATGCATGCATGATCAAAGGATGTCGAGTTACGTCGTATACCTAACAGAACGTACAGGGTCCATTTTCAAATAGAAACAGAGGCTGACAAAGGTCTCCAACTACCCTTGAAGTGAGGGAGTTACAGAACCAATAAGGAGCGGTCATTCTCATGTTACTCAAGCATCTGGAGTTGGGTACAATATCGATTAGATACTCGATTGTAGTTTGGGACTCCTCAGCGAAGTTCCATGGGTGATATTTTTTTCGTTTTTACTTACCTACATTTGAGTTGATTTCATGAAAGGGAAAATAGAGTGTCTTCTTCCTAAAGAGTTTCCAGAATTTTGGTTCATTTTGCATGACAACTAAAGTAATATTCATATATCACAAGGCATGGTTGTAAGCCGTAGAATATTTGATATTGAAATTTGATCATTTGCTATAAGAGTATGGCTGTTACCTTGAAAACTACCGTAGAGAATCGAAGCATAGGTCTACTGATCAAGTTACAGTCTGGAGTAGTCCTATACTAAGTTTCATTAAGGTAGTAAGAAGAGGAAAACAAGAATGAAAACCACAAAAGCAGTGGAATTCATCATAGAGCAGTTTGATAAATGGCTACAAGCTTAAAAACGCGAATATATAGAAAATAATACAAAGCGGGATGATCCAAGTAATAGGAAATGAACATGAGACTTCAAAGAGTGCAATATATAAGCTTTTATTCTCAACAATGACAAGTTACTAGATTTAAATCATTTTATCACTACATGCATATTTTTCATTTGTGAGCATGTACTTATATCTCTCTTTTACCTGTCCTTTAACATACATCTCTTTACCCTGTTCTCTTTCATCACTTTAGAACATTCTATAGTGAGGAATTCTCCTGAAAAATCCAAAATTCCAAGCCTTTGTGGCCCAGTTATCTAAGCGCCACCTACCCCGAGGTACTAATACCATGAACCGTATGGTAAATGGAAAGTAGACCGCCGCACGAAGATATAGAAATGGATGTATATAATACTTTTATCCCCTAGGGGATAGTACTACTAAGCACGGCATACCAAGGAGCTTCCGCCATGTTTAGTAGTACTAGTACTAGCACCTCGGAGCCGATGACGCATAGATGACGAGGCAAAGTAGCAACCGGAATCGTCTTTGAAGGTGATCATAATGAAAAATTGCAGATACAGGTCAACAGACTAAGACTTCGAAAGCAAAGGCGACCGCAGCGAAGAAATACCCAATGACGACGACTAAGAATATCCCTTGCATGTGACTCATGCCCAGAGGAATGACACCATCCGTGGTTGCGTACCAGTCGTCTCTGTAATATGTGACGCCTCCTTCCTCCTCCACCAACTGAAAGAACAAGTTAACAAATCTGTTTTAAGCCTATTTTTTTCTTACTCTAAAAATCAAAATGTCAGGGAATCTTTATATCAAGGGGAGCCATTAATAGCCTTTCTCCATTCTCAGATGATTGAGTGCAATAGGTGAGTAAAGAAGTCTAACGCTTTCTGATATGAGCATGTGTTTGGAATTAGGGGTCAAATTCATCCAATCTTTTAAATACAGCAACCAGCAAATGATAAACTCTTAGCGTCTGGACTCCCTAACATATGTTCGGACACCTTGTATCGTTTACCTGTCTATAGCGTTGGCTAACTTGAAGAGACCACCTTCTGATTATTCCGCTCTCAACCAACTTCACAATGGCCCCGTCAAATTTGGGTTTCAAAGGCGAGTGCAGCTGGAACCCTATGCCCACCGAATACGTCGATAAGCATTCCTGTACAAGAGATGAAGATGAGTGACATTTTGGCTCTTTGCTGCTCATCTTAATTACTTGGTAAGCTTTTAGGCAATGAGAATTTTCGCTTTAATGGCCCTCCACATATAGATTCTTATCCTTGAGGAACTGAGTTTGTACTTACTAGAATAAGCCAGTGACACAGTGAAACATCTGTATGAATTTTTGTATTCAATTGATTCAATTACATTTTAGGAATTTAAACATCCTGTCATCTCTGAAACGCTAATTAAAGAAACCATATGATTTAACGCTAAATAAATTACATAAAACGTATAGGATCATATAAAATAGCGACTTTTGAATAATGGGTACAGCTCCCTCCTCGGGAAAAGCTGTATATACACACAATTGAAAGAATATACCAGCACACTGGGACGACCACATCCTATAATACTGTAATAAATAGCACAAGGAAGATGCTAAGGGTACTTAAATAAAGGAATAATAGCCTCAGGGCCACACGCACTTCCTTCTATTGCTATGAATCCTTACAAATATTCCTGCCCTAACTTGGTTAGTTCCCTTGTGGTGAGGAATAGCTCTTCTCCTTTTGAGACACTGCAAAGTCTACTAAAGTGAAACAGATTTAACTGTTCTGAAGGGGAGAGTCAAACCTCAGCAACCGCTACATTGAATGTACTGTAGCCCCACTACGCAGCGTCTGCAAGCCCATCACCAACAGTTACCATACTCCAGCTCCGTGTTGGTTTACAAGACTGAAAAACCAGCCAGCCCTTCAAACGCTATTGAAGAATGGAGAAATATTCCATAAGGAAAGCTTCCCCCATTGACTAGAAATAGGCGAGGCTTTAAGTATCTACAAGTAACGGCCCACTCTTCATGCCAAAAGGGAGATGGACTTCATTCACGACTCCTCTAGGAGTCTACAGGAAAAGCCCACATCGACCCCCTTAAGAGACAGACGGGAGAGCCATGCACCATGAGGGAGACATACCTGAATGTGGCATCAACCTGAAGTCAACGGAACCAGCAAAAAAGGCATTGGCATCACACCTTGATGGGCACACATGTGAATAACATTAGGCAACGACTTATTTCATTATTTTTTTTAATAAGTGGGGTCTGTTCTTTCTGTAGCTACATTTACCTCGTCTTATTTCTTCCTAATAAACACCATATTCTTTGGAGGCTTGAATTTTAAGTCTATGGCCCCTATGAGCTTGTTCCATATGAATAGGTTTCATCTTCTGAATAATAATACTAATAATACTAGAAACAGTAGACCACCAATGCAGGAATGAGACACAGTACTCAGTAGGGATATCATATTCCTCAGAAATAACCACTGACTGTTGTTATAGTGTTGTATTTATGCTATAAAATTTTTAAATCGTAAAAAATGAGCATTTCCCTTTCCAAAAAATACTAATACTAATACTAATATTTTCCCCATGTTCTCAAGAAGCCTACCTGAAGAAAAAAGATGTGGACAAAATACACAATATAGAAATCAAAATGGTCGGAGCAAATGCGTCATTGATGCTAATATAAATTGCTTGAGAAGAAAATATAGGATCTTACCTTTAGGAACCTGACTAAAGGCTTCCCTCTTTTCGTTCTCATAAGAGTGCTTGCCATCTCCAGCAGGGCTTTGCTGTTGATTGTGGCAGAACCTCCGGACATGATGTCTTTAACAATCTCCTCAAATGTGTCTCTAATCTCATATCTCTCAAGTAATTTCTGGAAAGGTGAATTATTACTATTTTCTCTATCATTAGCACTGTGTGGCTCGTAGCTCAAATATTGAAAACTCTTTAACTATTCATTTGAAAGTATTTCTGTGGAATGCCTTAGAACAGTGCAGTGGTGCTAGAATTTTTCTGATGCGATAAAAAAACACATACATAGAATAAGGACTTACCCTGAGGTAAAAATTTCCTGAATGATTGAAGCATTGTAGAACCACTGAAATCCTTTGATTGAAATCCCAGAATCATACAGATCCTTGAAGGTGTCTATTTTCTTCGGAGTCCTGGCGACAGTGAGGAACGAAGTGAGGTTTGCCCTGTAGCCCACACTGAGTATGAAAGTGTAGAGCAGCAGGAAGGCGATGAAGATCTGGGTACTCAGGAGCTTAGGCATGGCCTCCATGGGGTATGAGAAATGCATTGCAAAGGTGTTGAGACTGGATACCGCGAGAGACTTGTAACGACGGTCTTCTTCACCACTGCAAGAATGGACAATCAGAATTTTATTTTGTACGAATGGAGAGTCAAGGGCAACACTTTTCTGTATATTACCAAGTTCGCCAAATTGCAAAGAATTCACATCAACAAGTTTCACAATTTACTGAAGCTGAAATTTTTATGAGCACATGTAAACTAACAAGAAGCAAAATCGATACCAACATGCCACTGCTAGCCATGACCAGTGCATAAAATATTGGTCCAGAGAGGAAGAGACCAATGATGAAGGCAATCCAGGTGTCTGTTTGAAACGGCAACCCTAAGTTCTGCCATGCTGGCAGAGGAGGCGAGATGCGAGCAAGGAAGCACGTTTTCTGAAAGAGATGGAAAGAACAAAAATTATCATTAATTTCTGATCTTACTGTTGTTGAAGGTTTTGAATGATATCAAACACTGCTGTGGAATCCAAGTCAGGAACAGCCGCTATTTACTTTCTGAGTCCCTGATTTTCAATGTATTTATCAGGATGTTGAATTGAACGACTGAAGGCTCTAGCATCATGAAATCAATTGTTGACACATTTCAATGTTCGAGGCGTTGTTAACACTAAAATTAGCAGAGGGCATGAAATCTGATCCTTCAGTACCTCCTTGTCTACCCTATCAGACAAAATCCATCAAAGTTCTGAGTTGACGATACTTATGCCTATTGAAGTTATTCAAGTTTCACGAAGAATACATTAGTAGATTAACAGATAATAAAGACCACAGTCACTAACATCATCATCCATTGGATGACTGTATTCATGATGTTTGTGTCGATCATCCAAGGCTGTAGAGTAGAGATAGGCTAATCCCATCTGGCCCTCATCTCTTTCCAAGAAACCAACTAGGCCGGTGAATGTACCATTTGGGAGTGGTGTTCCCCAATCTGGAAAAAATGAGATTAGAAATTTGTATCCTTGATGAAATGCACTTACTCTCCCCAACTGCTATATAACAGTTCCAACAATTTTTCTTTGTTTGACGGACACATGAAAGTCTAAATAACATTGACTCAGCTGGTTGTCCCATTTGCCTAAAATATTTTTGATTTGTTTTACCTTTCACATTTCATATCCCCAATGAGCAATAACAGAACTGGTGTTTAGCCTTCCATAATCATTTGCTCTCACCCTTTTTCATTATTATAGATATTTTAACAGGACTACAGGGGTCCAATGTCAGGGAGTTCATAAAGAGGTGGAAGATGAAACAAGGTGATGCTAAGATAGTGATACAGCTTGGTAAACAGACATGCAAGACATAATGAAGGGTAACTGCGAAAATCAGTAAGAGTTTGAAAGTCTTTGAGTGGTTTAGTAATAGACAGACAGCACATAGAATTTAGACTAAAGGCGAAGCACTGGGACTTATGAAGTCATTCAGCGTTGTAACAGAAACAAACAGTAGAAAGGTTTGAAAGGTGTAACTGGAGCAAAACCTTGCAGTTACGCTATGAAACAATTGTCAAGAGAGGGTGGAAAGTAAGATGGAAGAAAGAATATGATTGGAGGTACAGTAATAGGAATGAAAGGAGTTGCAGCTAGGGCCTGAAGGGACGCTGCAAAGAACCTTAAGTATGCCTACACTGCACCGCATGATAGAGTGGTTTTTTTATGAATTAATGTGATTTTGTTGGAAAGTATCTTACCTGCGTCAATGTCAACATAAACAAGAGTAAAGTTGAAAATTTCTGAGAGCTCGTGCGCCACAACTGTGTCCCGGCCATCTCGCCCTATGATGTTCCCGTTTTTGTCTCTCAGGTAGTAGATAAGAGGTCTCACGTCAAACATGCAGGCCTTGGGAGGAGAGTGTTTCAGTTTAACTTTTAATTATGCCATATATTCACCCATTCATGATGGTGACAACATGCCTAGATTATATTCACTTATTCATGGCAATGATTATATTCCTAAGTGTATTCATTCATTACAGTAATTACATGCCTGAAGTATATTAACTAATTACTGTGACTACATGGCTTAAGTATATTAATTCATCACAGTAACTACAGTATATTCCCTTATTCATTACAGTTGTTATATACCTAGAGTATATTCCCTCATTCATTACAGTGACTACAAGACTAGTTCGGTTGTCTAATCAAGACTTTTCTAGAGACTGTGGTCATCAATGGACTATTAATTTGTACTTTAAGTTCCAACAGTGAGAGTCTTCTTTAATACAAGGTAGGGTCGCAGGAGTGTAGTGGTAATATCAGTTAAGGTTTTCCAGCCTTATCCCAAACCTTATTGAGTAACCTTTCAATTCCTGATGTTGATTTTCCCCTTCTCTAGGAACGCCCACGAAGTATCCTCTAGTATCTAAGGCCAGTACACTGCTGAACTAGTCATTGAAGCCTGTTATCTTTGTATTATTCCCTTAGTCTTGTCTTTTGCTTAGACTCATTCAGTTGCAAGATTACACAGTGACCCTCCAGCATACATCACAACAATTCTCCCAGTCAGATTGAAACTTTAAATGAAACTGAGTAAAACTGGGATACCTCATAACATGGGAGATAAAAGTAAGCCTATAGACTATGAGATGATGAATAGAAGACTCATGAACATGAATGTACTTCACCATGTAGCAACCTTTTACCTTAATTACGCTTCCACGAAGGTTAGAGATCTTGTCAGGAAAAAGGTCAGCTTTCCTGGTGAACCTCTGGCCCCACCAGGTTGTGATTTGTTCCATACCTTGCCCCCAGAACAAGAGGTTCATGAAAATTTTGAAGTGCTGGCTGTTGTCATCCTGAGGAACATAATGTTTAAATGGGACAGTTACTTGTTCTTTAAATTTTTTGTCATGTAGCCCTACCCTTACACAAACAGATAATTCTTATCCAGTGCAATAACAGCTTTAGTATAAATAATCAGTTAAAATACTGATTACATTGTACGCAAGAAAATATGGTTGTAACCCCATTTCTCCATCGGGAATGTCTGATATTGAAGCCTTGAACACCATAAATTTTTCCAGCCTTGTAACTAGTACCATAATAGTGACTTAGCTACAAAATAACCTGGAAGCCGATGAACAATACTTCCCCAGGTTGTCAACTCACCTTTACAACACCAATAATGTGCTCGGTCTTCTTTCCTTTCATAGTCAGAAGAAATGTCTCTAAAGACTTCAGTGTTAAGCCCACAATGACGACTCTGCAACGGGAAATTACACGTAATGTAATAAAAATTAAACATTTGTTGTTTATCAAATCATATCCAAAATAATGTGAAAAATGAAAGAGCAGACTTGTCAGTGATTGTCATTTTAGTCAGTTTCAGTTTCACCTCGGTATTTAATTTCTTTAAAGAGAAATCATGCTCTAAATGCAAAATAAGATAAGATATTGATTCATTAACAATGACCTTGTAAATACCAGTCCAACATTTCTTGATTAGTTCGCCTTCAACTCCTCGTTTCCCTGTTACGACATACAACGCAAGAAAACGTTTGATTTCTTGATTGAATATGCTACAAAATATAGCCTTATTTTAAAAGATAGGCAACCATGAAAACAATAATGAGACAAGCACTGAAGAAACAACTCCACAATAATTTTTCTGCCTAAATATCGACCGAGGATGAGAGTTAAGTAGGGCCTGAAAACATCCCTTTATAGATTTCACAATAAGGAAAACATTTATGGATTTGAACTTCTCACCTTTGACTAACTTAGGTAAAACTACTGTAAATTCACTAGCAACGCAGGTCGTAGAAGGAGTCGAGCCAAATATGCTCCTGTTTTTTTCTAAGAACCATAATGACCCTATTGTATCCATATCTATAGGCTGCTCGCCCCACCAGCATTGAGTAGACAATCTAATTTTCCTCTTAAAATACAATGCGGTAAAGTCTGCATATATGGTTCTACTCTCTTTATTCCCTTCTGTGACTGAGGGGATATGGCATTTGCCTGGTAAGTCCTCAATAGTGGCACACTACACCAGAAAAAGATCAGTTTCATCGTGATAACAATCAGACAGAGGGTAGTCACCCGTAGAACTTACTTGGCTTTGTAGGCCCACTGGAACTTGTAATTACTTCCAAAATCGATCAGAGGTTCAGGATCAGACACCAGGAGGATTGTGCCTTTGCAATGGTTGGATTCCCACTCGACCAGAAGAGCCAGATCCTCGGGAGATTTCACGAGCACGATCTGGGAGAGGAAGTCCAAAAGGAAACAGAAACGAGCTTGAAAACTTGTGGCGAATACATTACTAATTTCAGTAAGAGTTACAAGAAGATCCCAAGAAAGGGATCCCGAATATTTATATACCTAATGTAATATGACTGGCATTAATTGATATACTAACCTGAGGAAGAAATTTGAAATTGAATTGTCATTTTATAGAAGATTATGTGATAGAAAATAGGAATTATGTTGATTAACACACCTAAGAGAGAAATTAAACTTTAAGCATAAAACAATGGAAGAAAGTTTCTTGATATTAATAATGTATAGTGAATTTTCTTATATGACAATAAATCCTATAAAACAATGGTATGAAAAGGGACTGTGAAAACTAAGTGTTGATTCTGCTAATCTAATTTATTTACTATTTGCAACTAACAAAAGAGAGTTCTTTTACTCTTCATTAACGTAGATATTTTAAGAGGCATCAGACATTTTGTTCCAGTGAATGGCATCGTCCATTTGACTCACATGAATCACCGTGCAATTCGAATCGGATCTTTCGTGGACAATGATCGCAAAGGTTTTCAGGGGTCATTGTCTAGGACTAATATTCCTTGGGGGTCATTATCTTTATGATATCTGTAGTCTTTTGTTTATATTTTAACGGCCATAACCCAATAGGCTTGTAGAAAACCCGCCGCAAAGGTGGATACATATCTGGTTAAAACCCTTGGGGTTCACTATCTAGGAAAGATCCCTCGAATCTGCAATTTGACACGAGAACGATTCTCACCTGTTTTAGAGCCGGGGATTCCACGAGGCTCTCCAGCACTCTGGATTCTCTGAAGCTTCTGTCAACAGCAATTATGAGGTCGCAGTGTTTAAGATGGGTCTCGATGATGTATTTCAAAAGGTTCTCCAGCGAAGCCTCTGCTTCTAGCCACGCCGCGTGTTGGGAGGTAATCAGTGGTCCGTATCTTTCTAGATTGTGTCCGGAGGAATTTTCATAGTCCAGTTTTGAAATAAAATTCACGAGAGGCAACGTTTCCCTCTGAGAGTCACTGTTGGCTTTCAGGGTGACGACTGCATCCATATCTATGGATCGTGTCGACAGATAATAGATCCGTTTTGGCTCACTTGAGGAAATCCCATCTTCTCCCACGTTTTCTGAAAACTTTTCTGGATTACCGCTGGAATTCTGGATTGACTGAATAGTCTTTGCCGATCCTCTGAGTGGGAGATCATTTTGTTTTGTCTTAGATGAAGGAACAACAAAATATCCAATAGTTTTCGAATGATTGCTACTTTCAGGCTCCGCTCTCTGGTCCCTCTCACCGTCGACTATCGAGGCGTTGCTGGGTGATACGAAGACTCCCGGCCTCTCGGAGTCTGACGGATTTGTTGTGAAAAAGGCGACGATGACCGTTGCCATGAAGAGTCTCATCTTTAGGTTCATTTATGCGACATGGGACCTGCGAGGATAAAGATTCAAGATTTATGCCAAGAGCCCCGTTACGAGCTACGAATCTTTCCTGGACAGTGACTCACGAGGGGTCGTTATCTAGGACTAACATTTCTTCGGGTCATTGTTTATATGATATGTACAGTCTTTTGTTTATGTTTTCACGGTCATCCCCAAGAGACTTGTACTAAACACTCTGCAAAGGTGGATACACACCGGATTGAAAACCTTCGGGGTCACTATCTAAGAAAGATCCGGAAATACCATAAACATAACTACAATGTATTACTGATATTCGTATAGTTTCCCAACAATTTCGAGACATTTCGTCTCCTTTCCACTATAGATAATATAGAAGAGGATATTCAAAATGGTTCACTAGGTTACTTAAGGAAGGGTTGTCCCATTTTCCTCGTGATAATTGGATGAGATGTCTCGAATGTAGACTGATTCCCAAACAATATCTGGACATCTCCTTTACAAAAAATGAGGAAAAACTCATCGTCAGTTCATTTTCCTTTAAATCTTCGAATCTGGGAATATGTCTTAATCAAACTTTGATCACAAATTATGAAAATCTGAGTCAGGGGATTTATAATCAATATAGACAATCAAGTTTAGGGTATATATTTATTTCAAATAGTGATAGACCTTGCCCCGAGGAAAGGTCTCACACCTCAAACTTCTTACAAACAGGAAAAAAAACTCCAAATATCCACTGGAGAGAGAGAGAGAGAGAGAGACTGAGAGAGTTGTTGAACGAGACTCCTTGAAAATAGGTAAAACATTTGCTAGCCAAGGTGAGCAGAGGTCAAGGTTTTGATTACTCCGGTCCTCAGGTGGATCCAAGCCGAAATTAATTACGATCGTTCATTCATTTGACATTCACGCCCTCATTGTGATCCACTGGTGCTTGCGCCAAGCATAGGTTTTTTTTAAAACCTTAATTTGCTGGCATTAATTGTACGAGATTCTCCTGTGAAGATAATCAGTATTCATTCAGTCTTACTTTGTGTTTTTGAAGGTGCGGGAATATTAGCTCTGCTCTCGAACCTCTTGATTTTAAAGTAATAAATAAAAAACAAATGAAACTTAGTAATTCTGACGCATCTCCTAATAGGCATTCTCGTCGGACATACGGACACCTAATGAATAATCCTGAACGCTCTCAATGTAAATTGATGATAACAATTAAAAAAAATTTGGCGTGTGAATATCGAAAGTATAATAAGCAACGAACGACAAGTTTTTGGAAATAAATCGATCAGTAACATTTGGTCAGGAACTTCAATATTTGAAATTAACCCAACTATAATGTTTTTGAAAAAAAATTGTAATTCAATTGACAATATAGCAATAATCAATTGTAAACAAAACCAAATTGCTCGGGCCAGCCCTGTGAGAGCTTATAATCAGCTCAGCGGTATGGTAAAACTATTTCAATAATAATAATAATAATAATAATAATAATAATAATAATAATAATAATAATAATAATATTTTGGAAGAAGACCCTCTTTTAAACAAATTCTGTTGAATAAAATGGCGGAATTCAGCTTGACCTGGACCTGAGATCCGCCATTCCTGTATCCCAATATACTGATAATACCAGTATTGACGAGTAAAATCCTGTTCTAAATAGAATATCACATTCAGCATTATTTAGATTTCTCCCAATATGAATATTAGCCAGTTATTAAGAAGTATCGCAGAGCCAGAGAAGCGAAAATAGAAAAGATAATATATAGGATTAATTCTCTTAATTCTGTCATATTATTCAGCAGAATTAATAATAATAATAATAATAATAATAATAATAATAATAATAATAATAATAATAATAATAATAATAATAATTGAAAAATCCTCATAGTAACACGAGTCTTCAAATGGGGAAACAAATCCACAGTTATGAAATGTACATAGATTGATAAGGAGAACTGAACAGATTCCCGAAAGCTATCCTTAAAGTTTTAAATTTAAATATATGTTCATTTACATAACCGTGGATTTGTTTCTCCAATAATAATAATAATAATGGGGCTTGTGACCGACATGAGTACAAACAAGCTCATGGCAGAGTCATATGAATGATATAGAAACGGACTTTGCTGGAAGTTAGTTGTTGATTTGTAGGGTAAACAAGATACACTTTATTATGGTTGTACTATTCCCGACAGCTGTTTTCATCACAGCTGTCGTTGGACTTGAGAGAAAGCAAACAGGATAGAACTTCCTACGATGGAATAGTGATAAGTAATAAAACAACATTAATTTGAGTCCTGAGACTTTACTGAATTTCATCAATCCAATATTTGTTTCATGTTTTCGTAAATGTGACTGTCATGGCTTTTGTGTCCTTTGAGTTTACTGACGAAGCATTGCTGAAGGCGTAGCATGTTTTGTATTGAAGCATCAGTGGGATAGTTTAGACCGCTGAAAGATGTAGGATTAATTATCCAAAGATCAGTGTTGGACTGCTAGTCCTTTGGCAAAAGAAAAAGCTATTAACTGACTCCATAACTGGATAGTGGAGTCTATTTTGATGACACTAACACGACCAATCTTCAAAGGAGACAGTATACTTTAGTCCCTCTGAACGTAATTTGATACATTATCTCTTTCCTTCCTCTGTTCGTGCTTTCTTTTTGTTGTTACCATTGGTTGTATTTCATTTGATTGTTCTTCATTTACGTTGTTCTAAGTCTCTTTGTTCTAAGTCTCTTAACGCCTCCTTTTTGTTTCGAGTTTATTTTACCGTTGTATGATTCATAAATTCTTTACCTCCTTTTTGTTTTGTCTTTCAACTTGTGTTCCGGGTTTTGCTGTAAAATTAAGGCTAAAAACCCATCAAAGTAGAGCAATTAAAAATACCATTGGAACTTTTTGGAATTTAATGACGTTCATCTCCTCGTTAAGATTCACTCTATACAAAATGTTGTAAACATCGCTTGTGTAACAGTCCTGTCAAAAGTTGACTGTAGAGTTGAAGTGTCATCATTCTTACTGGTGCACCTGACGGGTCAAAGCTGACTGTAGTTTGTAAGGAACTTTGTTCGTACATCATTCTTATAATGCAACAGATTTGCTGGTATACATTTTCTAGATTAACTATCGCAAAAACTCAAACGGGAAAATACAGCTACGTGATTTACTGCAAAAGTAGGCCGTAACTGCAAAATTGCCTGAATATTACCAACAAAAATAATATCTCATTTTGATATTTCACGTCAGTAGATAATGATAAGTATACCATTTGGCAATTGATGCCAAAAATATTCTTGTAAGAACACGAAGAATTCAAGTGGTATTCAAGCAAAGAATTTTAATTCTGGATGTCTATGCCAATAGAATAGAACCCTTGAATCCTCAGTGAACAGAGGAGAAAGGCAGTTGAAAGGAATGAAACAGATTTCGACCACGAAATGTTATAGAAGATCTTAAGTGATCGGAAATCAGAAGCTGGTTAGTTATTAGAGGCCGAACATGAATCAAATAAAATGTCATGGTGAAGATTTTCCGAGTATTTAATAGACATTTTGCGTCACAGTACAGGATAAACTCGGATTGGGATGAGTCCGATTTGCACACTTGATAAATTAACAATACTTTAACTTGTAATTTTGTTAGGAGAAATAACAAAGTTTCAGTCTATACACATCGCAGAAATTGCTTACAGCTCCCATGTTGAAAGAGCATTTGAAAATATAATTTACATCTCAGCTTTGAATGAGCCATATTGCAAGTGTGTTTCTAAAGCTGTAATCACAAAAACTACGAATAAGTTCAGGGCTGGTTTGCAACCACTAGAGATTCAGAAGAAGTTATAAAATGGGCTAAAACTGTCTTAATTAATGTTTCTTCCGTTATCACTGTCGTGAAGTCAGACGTAAAAAGCAAAATGATGCCTGTGGCAAGATCAGCAGTCTCACTTACCTCCCTAAAACGAAGCTATTTCAGTTATTGTTTTCAACCTTAAGAGTAACAAACGGGCCGACTGGACAATCGATTATATACTGGAAATGGGCGGGGCTACCAGCTCAGACAGGTAACACAGGTAAGTGGGGATTAGTGGGGAGGACTGGCCCTCCTCGCCCTGATTGGCTAATCAGATGCGTGCCAATTGCTACGGATATCGTCGCCTTAATCATTTACGTTGTTGCTTATGGCTCTTCTTTGTGCTGTGCAAAGTGTGACGTATTTGCTGAGCAAATAAGGGGTAAAAAAGATTCTCACTTAACACAGGGCTTTGGAGAGAATGTTTTTGTGTGAAAATAAAAACCAATGAGAAATGTTATTGCTTTGAAACCTCTCTCTCTCTCTCTCTCTCTCTCTCTCTCTCTCTCTCTCTCTCTCTTCTCTTCAAAACTTATTCATAATTTTATAAAAATATAATGGCAGGTATTATATTCCTTTTTTTTATTACAAGATAGATGTAGCTCAAGTCAGACAAGTTAAATTCCCGAGGGAAAACAGAAGAGAACAGAGAATTCCCGATTCACGAAGGGCGTAGTAAGATAAATCGATGACACCAGTTGCAACCTCCACAGAGTTTCTCAAATTGACCAATCGGAAATCGTATTGGAGTGCTCTAGTATTCCACATTCTGGAACTGGACGGGATGAAAAGTGAAAGAATCCTTTATCTAACAGATATGTAAAGGTTATATAGGCATCAATATATACTGAAAGGGTTTGTCACCTCCGCATAGTTCATTGAACTGACTAATCAGAAATCACATCAGACTGATCTGGAATCCCTCATTCTGGTATATATACCGACGCCTATATCACTTTTATATCTATTTTGGAAAAGTATTCTCTTACTATATCCATTCCAATTCCTGAATGAGGATATCGAGAGCATTTCAATACGATCTCTGATTAGCCAACAATTAGAGAAACTCAGTGGACGTTGCAAAGTCGTAGGTCAGGAATCGGGAATTCGGATCTTCCTAGATAGTGAGAGGGTCATTGTCTAAGACTAATATTTTTATGGGATCATCGTCTTTATGATATTCACAGTCTTTCCTCTACGTTTTTTATGGTCATCCCGTCCCTTTAGGATATTCACAGTCTTTTCTCTACGTTTTTTACGGTCATCCCTAACTGGTTTGTGTACTAAACACGCCTCTGCAAAGGTGGATGCATGCATGGGTTAAAACCGTTGGTGTCACTGTCTACGAGACATATCGGAGCTGCCGCTATATATTCTTATAATACTGTGAATAAGTATATAATACGAGGGTTTGTTTAAGTTGCGTTTTAGTTATGTTTTAAGACGTTTTTCTCCTCTTCACATTACACGGCTTATCCAGTTGATTCCGAATTATGAAGAGGAATAGCTGAGGGAAGAAAATTCCCACTATTTCTCATCCCAAGTTCCTTTAGTCTTCTCTAGTTTCGTTGTTAACAAACTGATGGGATTCTAATCTTTACGTTTTGTTCAGAGATCCCTTCCTGGCCACTGGTTATTATTATTATTATTGTTATTTGCTAGAAGACCTTCATTAATACAGGTTTTATTGAAAATAATGGCTATTTCAGCCGCGTTTATTTTTTATAGAAGTTTCTCTAGTCTTCTTATTGCTGACTTTTCTTCTGTACTCAAATTGGCTATTAAAACACCAAATGGGGGATTCATGTCAAAAACGTGTATTTGTCAAACTGTATTATATATTCAATTTGACATATACCACGTTTTTTGACAGGAATCCCCCATTTGGCGTTTTAATTGATAGCCAATTTGAGTACAGAAGAAAAGTTAGTAAATAAGAAGAATAGAGAAACTTCTATACAAAATAAACGCGGCTGGAATAGCCATTATTTTCAATGAAACCTGTATTATTATTATTATTATTATTATTATTATTATTATTATTATTATTATTATTATTATCATTCAGAAGATGAAACCAGTTCATATGGAACAAGCCTACCCCAGGGGCCATTGACTTGATATTCAAGCTTCCAAAGAATATTACGGTGTTCATTAGGAAGAAGAAACTGAAGGTAATGGGAAATAAAGAAAGAAGAGATTACTTATAAAAAAATAGATAAATAAATAACCCAACAAATTAATAAACATAGAGATAAAAATATGAGTAAGTTATTAAAATACGTTTAGAATTGTATTAGGGTAGTAATACATTGCGCATTGCATCTTCGCTGGAACTGGAAGGCTGTTCCAAAGTCCAGTCAGAGGTGTGAGGAATAAAGGACCTCTGGAACTGAGAAGTTCGACAGCGCCAGGCACATTTACTGGAACTGACGATCCAGAATCATCTCTCACTCTTCCAAAAGATTTCAACGTATTTTCTAGTTGACCACTAACTCGATGGCTCCTAAGTGGTCTGGAAATCCCCCATCATGGTTTTCTTTATTCTTACGGTCTGGAATTCCATGTTTTTCTCTATTTTAGATTCATGAAAATCCTGACTCTCATAGCTCCTGGGTTCACGAGAGGAAGCGCCAGACTGATAAGGTTTGGTGGAAGTATCTTCACCTTCGTTTTCAGGATTGATTCCCGAGAGCCTCGATGTGACTCATTACCCGTTTCCCGAGATCTTTCCTACAAAGCCAGGACACTCAACATGCATCCAAAACATCTTCAGTCTGAATGCCCCCTGGCCAAAACGATCTTTCATAACTTTGGATGGTCGGAATGCTGGGGGGAGAGTAAAATGGCCTTTGCTGATGTACAGTCCTGTTCAAGTGCAGGATTATCATCAGTTTATCATTTTCATTTCATTTCTCATTTTTCCATCTAGCCATACTTTCATTTATGCGCTGAATGATCTTATAGGTCCCAGCTGCAACCCATTTCGTTCCTTTTACTGTAGCTCCGTTCGTATTCTCTTTCCTGCAACTTACTTTCCACCCTCTCCTGACAATTGATTCATAGTTCAACTAAGAGGTTTTCCTGCTGTTACACTTTTCATACTTTTAGTTTTCTGTAAAAGAAAACTATTGAGATAGCTACATCTGTTTGAACGCGCTTTTTCTGTTCGCCCTCATCTCTTAAAAACTACTGAGGCTAGATGGCTGCAGATTGATACGTTGATTATGTACACTTCGATGATCAAAAATACCAAATTGCAACCATTTAGCTTCCGTAGTTTATGTTTTATTTAGGTGAAAGTTAGCTATTATCCCTGATCGTGCGTCAGGCCACCAACGGGCAGTGGCTGAAAGCTGCATGGGCCGCGGCTGAAGCTGCAAACTCGAATGAGCATTTTTTGCTTATTTACCGTCAGTAGAAATCCTAAAAAAAAAAAAAAAAAAAAAAAAAAAAAAAAAACAGCGCCCACATCTTAACATCTTTATTAAATATCTTATTTTTCAACCGCTAAATGTGGACTTTGCAATTTACAAACTTAATTTATTTATTTAACACTAAACAATTCAACTTATTTCTTTAGTTATTGGTGCACTCTATGGACTCAGAGAAAGGAACTGCCTACATCATACCTTGCAAGGCATACCGTAGGCAGTGGTAAAGGCTCTTGCACTACGAGGCCATATTTCTCTGAACAGCTAATTAGTGAGGCAACAGGCAATGGGTTGTCGAAGCCATCTATTTTCTAGGCATTTTAATAATAATAATAATAATAATAATAATAATAATAATGCATTCACATCCAGCTCCAATCAGAGAGCAACAAAAGTACACTTCATGTTGAGTTGCGCATCCTTATCCTTCCTACCAAAACCTCGAGGCCGAAGACTATGGCAGCTACCATATACCCCAAGGTGACCACCACGAAGATTCCCTGCATGTGATCCATGCCCAAGGGTATGACGCCGTCTGTGCTGTCGTAGGAGTTATCTGGGTATTCCTTCACTTCCCCAGCCTGCTTTTTCAGCTGAAAAGGGAATGCGGTTCAAGTTATTACTACAGGTTCTTTGCGGCGTCCCTTCTGCCCCTAGCTGCAACCCCTTCCGTTTCTTTTACTGTGCCTCCATTCATATTACCTGTCTTCCATCTCTTTATCTACCCTCTCCTAACAATCTTTCCATAGCCTAACAGCTTTGAGGCTGTTGTTACACCTTTCAGACCTGCCTACTCTCAATTTCCTTTCCTGCACTGAATGACTTCATAGGTCCCAGTGTTTGGTCTTCGGCCTAAACTATATATATATATATATATATATATATATATATATATATATATATATATATATATATATATATATATATATATATATGTAAGACATAGGGTTTTGATTAATTATGTATTGTTCGTGCATTCTCTGTAACCTGTGGAATGTGGAGGACAGAGCAGAGTAACGACCTGAGAGTAGCTGATGAATGAGTTTCTAGGGGATGGCGTGAGATAAAAATGCTTAGTTTGTCGAGTCAATGTACGACAGTTTATGAACTCTTCCCAAAGTGCCTTTGTGAAACTAGATGCAGCTAGAACCGCGAGGCGTTGTCGAAGTGTGCATTCGTATGTGCGTGTGCGCCTCTTCTATTCATAATGCCAAGTTTATGGGAAGACTTGCACAGACATTCGGGAGGAAGGCGAAGCCATGATGGCAGATGCCAAAGTGTTTTTATTATCAGTGAGTGATATTCCGGTTGGGAATGGGTAAGTGTTACCTTTACTTTAGCCAAAGGGGTGGCTTGTTTGATATCTTGTAAGATGTTCCATTTTATTAACTTTGTCTTTAAACTTGTGTGTACACTTACCGGAATGTGTTCTGTATCTTTGGCAGACGGTTCTGGATTTCGGTGGGACAGAGTTCCCAGGGAAAGGTGTGACCTTTTGGGTGACTTGACAATGAGTAGTTTTAAGTTAGTCTGTGAGACTGGATTACTTAGTTAATTGATTTGGTTATTGTAAATAAACGTTATGTTATGATGCAACTCTCTCATTTTCATTACCTGTTAGAATGGAGAGAAAGAGGTGGGGAGAGAGAGAGAGAGAGAGAGAGAGAGAGGGGTGATTGCCGGGAGAGAGAGAGAGAGAGAGCGTGTGTGTATAATGGAGTTGTGGGGGTCTGCCTTCCGTTTCGTGTCCACGCTTACCGTATGAAATACATGAGGGTTTTTCCCACGTAATATATGTATACATATATATATATATACTATATATATATATATATATATATATATATATATATATATATATATATATACATTCATTCCATTCGATACAACAATGTACAAACCTACTTCCCAAACTCTACGTTTCGCACCAGGACGGACAAACAAGATCGAATCGGCCTTTACTATTATAGGTATATCATATCAGTTCCATGTACCCTGTGCGTCATCTTTGTTTAACTTAAAAGAATTTAGTGCCTCTGTTTACATTTCTTTTGGCTAATGAGAATTGCATAAATTCCTGCATATCTGTTACAGTTCTTTGACTGAGTAATAAAGCTCTATTCATCAAACATGCAAGAGAGAATTACGGTTATAAGGACCACCGCTATCCAAAAAGTGAAGCCCTAGGCATAAAAGACATGCTGTTAAAAGGATCATCAATACCTTAAATCTGAGGCCTTAGGGAGAAAGAATGTTATAAGACCCACCAGTACCCCAAATATGAGACACCAAGAAAAAGAATGTTTCTTGAAAGACCGACCAATACCCTAAATGTGAAGCCCAATAAAGAGAGAAAATTTACTGTAAGACCCCTCAATAATTCAAATGTGAGGCCCCAAGAAGAAAGAATGTTCGTTGTATGACCCAGAAATATCTCGAATGTGAAGCCCAATAAAGAGAAAATTTGCTATAAGACCCTCCAATACCTCAAATGTGAAGCCCCAAGAAAAAAGAATGCTTGCTATAGGACCCACTTATATCGCGAAAGTGAGACCCCAACGAGAAAGAATGTTATAATACCCACCAATACCCCAAATGTGAGACCCAAAGTAGAAAGAATGTTTGTCATAAGACCCAGCAATACCCCAATTGTGAAGTCAATAAGGAAAGAATGTTTGTCATAAGACCCACCAATGCCCCAAATGGGATGCCCAAAAAGAAAGAATGTTTGCCATAAGACCAACCATTACCCCAAATGTGAAGTCACTGAGGAAAGAATGTTTGATATAAGACCCACCAATGCCCCAAATGTGATGCCCAAAAAGAAAGAACGTTTGCCATAAGACCAACCATTACCCCAAATGTGAAGTCACTGAGGAAAGAATGTTTGATATAAGACCCCAAATGTGAGACCCAAAGTAGAAAGAATGTTTGTCATAAGACCCACCAATACCGCAAATGTGAAGTCATTGAGGAAAGAATGTTTGATATAAGACCCACCAATGCCCCAAATGGGATGCCCAAAATGAAAAAATGTTTGCCATAAGACCAACCATTACCCCAAATGTGAAGTCAATGAGGAAAGAATGTTTGCTATAAGACCCACCGATATCCCAAATGTGAAGTCATTGAGGAAAGAATGTTTGATATAAAACCACCAATGTCCCAAATGTGAAGTCATTGAGGAAAGAATGTTTGATAAAAGGCCCACCAATGCCCCAAATGGGATGCTCAAAAAGAAAGAATGTTTGCCATAAGACCAACCATTACCCCAATGTGAAGTCAATGAGGAAAGAATGGTTGCTATAAGACCCACCAATATCCCAAATGTGAAGCCACTGAGGAAAGAAGGTTTGATATAAGACCCAAATGTGAGACCCAAAGTAGAAAGAATGTTTGTCATAAGACACACCAATATCCCAAATGTGAGGACGTACGAAAACGGGAAGCCATGGGAAGGAAGCATTTTGCTTTGAAGCCTGTCTCTACCTTAAACGTTAGGCTTGTAGGAGTGAGAAACCACGTACCTTCCTGTAGTATTCGTTGGCTTGGTTGAACCACACCCTGACCATGCCACTTTCGAACATCCGGGCAATGGCCTTGTTGAATTTGGCCTTCAGGGGAGAATTGACAGGGAATCCCAACCCCACGGAGTAGGATGAGAAGCATTCCTGCACAGGATATTAAGAAGATTAATTATTCAAGTGTTCATATTCGTTGATTATCATTATTATTATCATTATTATTATGCAGAAAATGAACCCTATTCATATGGAACAAGCTCACCACAGAGGCCATTACTTGAAATGTAAGCTTCCAAAGAATATGGCGTTTATCATGAAGTAGGAGAAGTTAAAGGGAAATACAGAAAGAGGAAATCTCGCTTATTAAGAAGATAAAATTAATTAATGAGGTAATAAATAGATAAAAATGTATTAAACGTGGTCCATGTTTGGCTTTACAGTTTGACAATTGCCTGAGTTCCAGTATTCAAACCCGTGCCTTTTGGATTAGACAGAAGTAAATAGTCGATTCGTTCATTGGTCTTTGAAGTGTGTGAGTGGATCTTTCCTAGATCAGGGGTTCTTAACAGGGGGTATCCATACCCCTTGGGGTTATGAGAACCACATGTTAGGGGTATGGGACTTAGTCTCTGGAAATGTGTATGTATTTGATTTTAATGTGTCAACGTATACATGGGTACGTTTTGTAAATAGATAACCATACAAAATTATAAATGTTTTGGATTTTCTCCCAAGTTCTATTCCCAGCTATTTACACCTAAAATATGTATTAAACTGAGTATATTAAGTTATATTATCACAAAATATCTCTTAAGTGGACATAAGCAAAGGGGGAATGGACCCATATTGGACAATTCACTGTGGGTCTGGGGTCATCGAAAGGTTAAGTAAGAACCCCTGTCCTAGATAGTGACCCCAAAGGCTTTCGTGGGTCGTTATATAGGACTAACGTTTTTGGGAGTCATGATCTTCATGATATTTACAATATTTTGTTTATATTTGTTTATTTTTGTACTAAAGGCGCCTTGGGGGTCACTATCTAGGGAAGAAAATCCGTGTGAGTTATCCTCAAGGTGAAATGAATTCGAAATGGTTTCATATCTGCAAACAGAAACAACCTACCTTGAGGAGCCTAACCAGAGGTTTCCCTCTCTTAGTCCTAATCAGCGCTCCAAACGATTCCAGGTAGACTCTGCTGTTGATCGTGACAATTTTGCCTTCTAGGATTTCATCCTTCAGTTCGTCGAAAGTCAGTCTTATTATGTATCTGTCCAGCAATGCCTGAAGGGTTTGCAAAATCTTGTTAATAAGGTCTCTTTAGTATTGAATTGACTATAGAATTAAGGCCGAAGGTCAGGCACTGGAACCTACGAGGTCACTCAGCGCTGAAACGACAATTGGCAATAAGAAGGTATGAAAGGTGTAACAGGATGAAAACCTCAAACCCCATAGAATGTGATTTAAAAAGCTTGCTTTAAATCACCAGATAAAAAAGAAAGTCAATTCTAATGCCTTACAGGGACAAAGGAATCCTCTGAGCTTGGAAAAGTAAGCAATTTGTAGTAGGTACTTGACAAAGATATCGAAAAAAATAAATCCAGTGGCTCTGATCTTCCTTAATGGATGAAGCTCTTATAAATGTAAAGCTATACCCCAAATTACTTAGATGAAGAATGAACAGTCCTTTTAATCTTAAAGATAGAAAACAAAAACCTTTTAGGGGCCTTCAAGGGAGAGAAAGTAATTCTAAGTGCCATAAAGAGATAAAGCTAACAGATCACAATGAAGTTTGTAGAAAAAATTTAAAACGGTTTGCTTTTGTTGACTTCAAAGATGATAAATTCATCCCCAAACTCAGGGAGAGATGAACGCTCACCCTTCAAGTCACTCACCCTAAAATTGACAAGAAAGATATAATCATTTTAAACCCCTTGACAAGATGGATAGCTTCCCTGAACCGCCTGAGAGAAAAGTAGAAAAAACTCAGCAAACGCACCCTGAGGTATGGATTCTGCGCTTGCTGCAGCGGCTCCACGAAGTAAGGGATGCTCTTGATGGTCAGGTGGGATTCGTAGAGGTCCTTGAAGGTCTCGACGCTCTTCGGCTGCCTCGCCACCGTCAGGAAGGACATCAGGTTGGCCTGGTACCCGGTCGTGATGACGATGCTGTAGACGGAGAGCGTCAGGACGAAGATCTGACCCGTGGCCCGCTTCGGCATGAAGTTCAGGGGGTGGTACACGTGCAGGCCGTACACGTAGAAGCAGGACCCTTCGAAGGACTTGAAGTATCCTGTCTCTTCCCCTCTGTGGAAAGCAGACCACAATCCTCTGTCAGTCTTGAACAAAACAGAATGGAACAGAATACAGAATTTAGGCCAAAGGCCAAGCTCCGGGAGACCTATGAGGTCATTCAGCCCCGAAACTGAAATAGAGGATGAAAAGCTTTAAAAGGTGTAACAGGAGGAAAACCTCAAAGCAGTTGCACTATGACTCAATGATTAGGAGAGGGCGGAGAGTGAGACGAAAGAAAGAGATTATGAACGGAGGTACAGTCAAAGGAATGAAAGGGGATGCATGTAGGGGCCGAAGGGACGCTGCAAAGATCATTAAATAATGCCTACAGAGCACCTCATGGGGTGTACTGACGGCGCTAACTTGCTATGGGGATTGGTCATGTAAGGTTCCTATCTCATGGGAGGTCAGCGTTTAATTTTGAACGCAGGATCTCACAATTAGGATTTTTAATCAAAAATTGTATGTTTTACTTTGAGTTGCAGTGTTAGCTCTTCTGGTACAAGCTGTTCTTAGGTTGTGCTTGATTAAAAAATTTTAGTGTGACCTAATTTGACTTGGCCCCTTCATCTTCAACTGGGCCATAGCCATTTTGAAATATATATATTATATATATATATATATATATATATATATATATATATATATATATATATATATATATACGTTTATCCTTACTTTTTCTTTTTAACAGTTAGCTTTTTCTATTTGATTTTAAAAGCTAATGGAACCAATGTGATACTGTCCAATACGAATTAGTTTTGACTTTTTGATTTGTTCGTAATTCGTCAACTACTATTAAAGTTCATCTTAACTTTTTTATATATATTTTTATACATATATTTTTCGAGTATCATAAATGAGCTGCTTTCCGAACCAAGGAAAAATTCACCGAACATTTGAATATGTAACTGACTAATGGAAAATACAAATTTTGAGATACTTAAGTATACATACATACAAACACATACACACACATATTTATGTATATATATGTGTGTGTGCCTGCATGTTTGTGCATTCTAAAGAATATCCCCTTACCTTTGGGCACTGAAAATGGACAATAAGTAAAGGATTGGCCCAGAGATCACGAAGCCCACCAAGAAAGCGATCCAGGTCGTTGTCGTGAAGGGTAAAGTTGGATTCTGCCATCTTGGTAAAGGTGGGTCGACCCGGCCGAGAAAGCATCCTTGCTGAAAATTAATAACAATAATAATAATAGTAATAATGATAATAATAGTAATGATAATAATAATAATCCAGACTGTTATAAGGATTGTATCTGGGGACATCAGGATGGAGTTTAGAATAGAAAAATGTGCCTTGGTCAACACACAGAAAGGCAAAGTGACGAGGACTGAAGGGATAAACCTCAGAAAAGAATTTTTGTCTAGTAAATGAAAACATTGAGTTTTTTAAAAGGATTAAAATTGAGAGCGCTTTGTCTGTCCATCCACACTATTTCTGTCCGTCCACAGATCTTAAAAACTGCTGAGGCTAGAGGGCTGCAAATTGGGATGTTAGTCAACACCCTCTAATCATCAAACACACCAAATTGCAGCCCTCTAGCACCAGTAGATTTATTCTTTATTAAAGGTTAAAGTTAGCCATAATCGTGCGTCTGGCAACGATATAGGACAGGCCACCATCGGCTAGTGACTAAAAGCTTCATGGGTCACGGCTCATACAGCATTATAAAGAGACCACCGAAAGATAGACCTATTTTCAGTAGCCTTGATAATACGCTGTACAGAAAACTCAATCGCACCGAAGAAACTTTGGCGTATTTTATGCTTGTTATTATCATCAGAACTGGTCAGCAATTTCTCGAGATGTATACTGGTATTGCACCAGCCCTGGTTCGTTTGTGAAGCCCCTAGGTTGGGTTAGTTCTAAGGGGTGGTTAAGTTAGGTTAGGTTAGGTTGGCTTAGGTTAGGTTAGTTCTAAGGGGTGGTTATGTTAGGTTAGGTTAGGTTGGCTTAGTTTAGGTTAGTTCTAAGGGGTGGTTAGGTTAGGTTAGGTTGGGTTAGGTTAGGTTAGTTCTAAGGGGTGGTTATGTTAGGTTAGGTTAGGTTGGCCTAGGTTAGGTTAGTTCTAAGGGGTGGTTATGTTAGGTTAGGTTAGGTTGGGTTAGGTTAGGTTAGTTCTAAGGGGTGGTTATGTTAGGCTAGGTTAGGTTGGCTTAGGTTAGGTTAGTTCTAAGGGGTGGTTATGTTAGGTTAGGTTAGGTTGGCTTAGTTTAGGTTAGTTCTAAGGGGTGGTTAAGTTAGGTTAGGTTAGGTTGGCTTAGTTTAGGTTAGTTCTAAGGGGTGGTTATGTTAGGTTAGGTTAGGCTGGCTTAAGTTAGGTTAGTTCTAAAGGGTGGTTATGTTAGGTTAGGTTAGGTTGGCTTAAGTTAGGTTAGTTCTAAAGGGTGGTTATGTTAGGTTAGGTTAGGTTGGGTTAGGTTAGGTTGTGTGTGAGAAACATAATGAGATTATTTTCAAGAAGATTCTATAGTTTGTTTTTAAGATATGGCATCCCGCTTTTTCAGGGAAGGAGCGGAACTCGGTTAGAATTCAGGAAATATGCAACCGGTCAACTTGACTCACGTCCTCCGAGAAATGCGTGCTGTAATCCTGGAATTTGTGGCGGTCCTCGATTCCAGAGGTATAGAGGTTTGCGATCCCCATCTCACCCAGGTCCCTCCCGAGGTATCCCACCAGGCCGCAGAAGGTCCCGTTGGGCAGCAAGTATCCGAAAAGTTCGTCTGCAGAAGAAGAAGAAGATGAATATCTTAGTAAATAAAACCATATATATGTGACTCAGTCTGTACGCCGCAACTCATATTAGTAGACTGTTAATATTATTATTATTATTATTATTATTATTATTATTATTATGATTATGATTATTATTATTATTATTATTATTATTATTATTATTATTATTATTATTATTATTATTATTATTATTATTATGTTAAAAGTAATTGGCCATATCTGCACCATTACGGTTGTAGAGATTGTTCTCTATTTTTCGAAGGCTTTTTCAGTACTATTTAAACAAGCTAGTAGAACGTCTATCTATGGCGCTATACTAGCCTGTTCAAGTAGCACTGAAAAAGCTCTATTCGAAAATAGAGAAGAATGTCTGCAGCTTAATGCTGCTGAAGTAACCATTACTTTTAATAAAGTATGCTTGAGAGAGAATCTGCTTCCCAAGTACACTATTATTATTATTATTATTATTATTATTATTATTTATTATTATTATTATTATTATTATTATTATTATTATTATTATTAATTATTATTATTATTATATTAAAAAAGGCTCATAGCAGCATGATTCATGAAATGGAGCAAACAAATCCCCACAGTTATGTAATGTGTACATATTGAAAGATAAATCTGTACAGATAGCTTTTCGGGAAACTGTTCGAACAGTTCCCCCGATGCTTTCTTTGCAGACTTATTATTATTATTATTATTATTATTATTATTATTATTATTATTATTATTATTATTATTATTATTATTATTATTGTTATTATTATTTGGAAAAACTCTCTATCACGAAATTATATATTGTTCTAAGGGGTCCACAATAATAAAAAATGTTTAGAGTTCGTGTATAATTTAAAAACACTTTACAAAGCTTTCAAACCCTATCTGGGTTCATCTTCAGTCCAAGATGAAACCATGGAAGGGCTCGGAAGCCTCCGTGATTCCAGTTTTACGTAAGTTTTATTTCAACAGAGATCTTTCACATTCACAACTGGTCCCTGATCACCTCTATTTGTCGAGAACAACCAGATTCACTGAACAACAGAAGCAACAATATGCAGTAAATATGCCTCGCCCTCGAACTTCTCAGTTCCAGAGGGCCTTTATTCCTCCTCACACCGTTGGCGGACAGTGGAACAGCCTCCCTACTGAGGATCTACAATTTGAACCTCAGAAGTCCCAGAGAAGATGCAATGCATTACTACTATCCTAAAGCAATTCTCGTGGTATTTTAATGCTCACATTTTTATCTTATTTACCTATTAATTTGTTCATTTATTTTTTTACTTCTTAATTCCTATAATATTCTGTTACTTCTTTCTAATGAACAGCAATCTTGGGAAGTTTGATTTCATGTCAATAACCCCTATGGGATTGTTCCATAGGAATAAGTTTCACTGAATAATAATAACATACATACAAGGAGAGAGAGAGAGAGAAGAGAGAGAGAGAGAGAGAGAGAGAGAGAGAGAGAGAGAGAGATTGATTCGTGGCTATCAAAACTGGCGTCACAAAATCTGGGTAATTGATGCCGAAATAAAATTGAATAGGAAGTTAATAAGATAGATAAATAAAGAAGCTTAAAAGGAGTCTCATATTAATATGAATATACACACACACACACACATATATAAATATATATATATAATATATATATATATATATATAATATATAATATATATAATATATATATGTATATATATTATTATATATATATATATATATATATATTTTATTATTATATAATTTCTATATATATATATATATATTATATATAATTAAATAAAGAAGCTTAAAAAGGAGTCTCCATATTTATATGAATACACACATATACACACACACATATATGTATATATACATATATATATATATATATATATATATATATATATATATATATAGTATATATATATATATGTAGTATATATATATATATATATATATATATATATATATATATATATACGTATATAGAAGATAGAGACAGCAGTCTCTTAAATATAGTACTTTCTTTCTATATTTTGGCGTTTGCATGGGCTCCTTTTATTAGATAGAATTCTGTTATAACAGAACATCTTACAGTTATTTAATATATATATATATATATATATATATATATATATATATATATATATATATATATATATATATATATATATAGAGAGAGAGAGAGTAGAGAGAGAGAGAGAGACGAGAGAGAGAGAGAGAGAGAGGAAGCTGAATCACCTGAGGGAACCTCGACGTAGACGAGAGTGAAATTGAAGACTTCTGCGAGAGTCTTCACCACGACGGTGTCACGCCCATACCGCAGAAGGAGTTTCCCACGGGCGTCCCTCTGATAGAATATGGCCGGCTGCCACTCGAAGACCAACACCTGAGGATATATTACACTGAAGTCATTATTTACCAAAAAGACATCGCCCCCCATCCCACACCGAGAAAGGACCCATTACTGTCAACACTTGACGGAGAACTGTCAGTTTTGACAGACGTGTCTACTTCCCGTTGTATTAAGGAAATCGTTGCCTCAATGATGATAAAGTTCTCATTGGTGTGAATGTAAATACTTATTAGATAATATGCATACAAATACGAGAGATTTTTGAAAGCTCTTGTTTTCGTATGTATACGTAAATTTCTTATATAGATTTACATTCACACTAATTTGGGTTTCTACATTATTTTTATGGCTCGTGCTGTTATGATATTTTTGGCCCCCCTGGCAAAACAAGGACCCCGAATTACATGCGACCCCTCCAACGATATCTTTTGTGCATATTTTGTTACAGTACTTTACGGGAAGTAGAATTAACAAACAAACATGCATACATCGTATTGCAATGATAGGCAATCCACAACTCCTCAGGTCCCTCTTCGCCAAAAAACAAAAGGTTACAGTCCTATTTCTCCCAGAAATTTAACCCCCTGTTCCCAGGTACAGGACCCACCTGTTGTCAAGTTTCCAAATAAACCAACACCAAATGTTTTGCATAGTGCTGCTAAGGGTGCAGTAACATTTCTGCCAAAATTTAACCTTTTGTTCCCAGTTACAAGAGTAAACTTTTGTAAAGTTTCCAGAAAAAAAAAATTTTGCGTAGTGCTCCTACCAAACAGAAGATAGTAAAGGAACGTAAACGGTGACTTGCGAGAAGTGAATTAGAAACAAATTCTCCTCATGGAGAGGCCCACTTTACCCTGATGACATTATTCTGTATGTTGCTGATCTTGTCTGGGAAGAAGTCCACGTTTTTGGAGAACTTGTGTCCCACCCACTGGGCGATTTGCTTCACACCTTCTCCCCAAAAGAGCAGGTTCATGTAGATCTTGAAAACGTTGTGATGGCTGGTGTCCTGTGTGTTTTGGATTAGTATTATAAATCAATGTTTGTTCTCTTGAAAAACGCAATAATCAGATTCGAGAAGATAAAGACTAACAGCCAAGGTGATTAGAAACTCTCCAAATTGTAGTTTTCGAAAAAAAATACAGGAGAAAAATAGCTCTTATTTATTTTTCTGGTTTCGAATTCCACTTTCGACGGTCTGTTTATAATTATTTCGAAATATTATTTCAAGCAGAGAAGAATCAAGTTTCAAAATTGACTTTGAAAGTTTCTCTTATCAAAATTATCGTGTGGATATAAATCACTGTAATCAAAATACAGTTGTAATTTCATACTTTTTAAAAGATTAAACAGGGAGAATCGGCTCAAGTTTTCAAATTTCAGTTTCAAAACTTTGTATATTTTGCATTTTCAAATTGGAAATGGGATTTGCTTAGGATCTAGATTTTAAATGTTATTCTGATAATTTGGTCTTTATATCTCCCTTAGCGATGGAAGAGGAAAACACGTTTTCAAATCTGAAAACGTCTTTTTCTCTTCCATCGCTAAGGGAGAAATAAAGACCAAATTATCAGAATAACATTTAAAATCTAGATCCTAAGCAAATCCTATTTCCAATTTGAAAATGCAAAATATACAAAGCTCTTAAGCTAAAGTTTGAAAAGTTGGGTCAATTCCCCCTGGTTAATCTTTTAAAAATTATGAAATTACAACTGAATTTTGATTACAGAGTGATTTATAACCACACGATAATTTTGATAAGAGAAACTTTCAAAGTCATTTCTGTAAACTTGAGTCTTCTCTGCTAGAAATAATATTTCGAAATAATTACAAACAGACTATCGAAAGTGAAATTCGAAACCAATAAAAGAATAATCAAAATAGGAGCTATTTTTCTGTGTAAAGCAGAACCTTCATATCTTGCTGATGTTCCTCAATCAACAAATGAAAATTCTAAATTCCCCCTTGATATACAATTAACAAAATAATGATAGACCTTCAAATGCATTTCTAATGAACACATAAAGTTTACTTGACAGGTCAGAGCAAGAATGACATTTTTGCAATGAATACTGAAGTCCTGAAATGAAAATATTTCTAACACATACCTATCAGATATTTTAGTTAATCTCTTATTAACTTGTAGCTCAATATATATATCATATATATATATAATATATATATATATATATATATATATATATATATATATATAAAGGTAATGCCACAGAGGAAAATGAAAAGACTTGCCTTAAGTAAAGGGTCGTTAAGACCGAAAGATCTCGGCAGTTCTCGTCTTTTCATTTTCTTCCGTGGCTTTAACTTTATTTATACATAGCATCACGTTTTCTATATTTCGTGATCAAGTTATCCATATATATATATATATATATATATATATATATATATATATATATATATATATATATATATATACAGTGGAGCCAAAAACTTACGCCTACTATGCCAATGATGTGTTCCGTCTTCTTGCCTTTCATTGTCATGGTAAACAAATCTAAATTTTCGACAGACAAACCCACGATGACAACTCTGTTGGAAAGAAGAATAAAAAAAGAACTTTTATTTGTTGTTGTTTGGTTCAAATATCCTAACAGAGTCTGATGGGACGGGAGTATAATATCTTCAATCTATCTCAGGTGACCAATATTCAGCTTTTCCTGTTCAGAGCAACCAGATTTGCTGAAAGTAGCTCTAATCTGCAGTAAGATTTTATATGTTATTACATACATATAAATACAGAGACACACACACACAAACACGCACAGAACACACACATATATATATGTATTTTTATATATAAATATATATGTATATGTATACACAAACATATATACAGCCTTCAGGCTTTTGGCGAGTCCTTTTAGGTGAGGTTGCTAGCCTTACAAGGAGTGAATACCACAGCATTAAACTCACGTCTTCTTCAGGGTCGGTGGAAAGTAATCGACTTGTCACCAACCTCCCTGCCCAGTTATCAACAGATAAGAGTTATCAACAATAGTGTGAGGGACTGACCACCTACTTCCTAAAGGCTTGAGAGCTGTGAAGGATTAGATAGATGGATAGATAGATAGACTGACTGATAGACAAACACCTACTTGGCCCCATAAGCCCAGTGGAACTTCAGATTGTAGTCGTTGCCGAATTCGAGGAGAGGTTCAGCGTCCGACAGCAGGAGGAACGTCCCTTGGCACCTGGCGGAGGGCCAGTCCACCTGGAGAGCCAGGTCCTTGAATGTTTCTATGTACACGACCTGGGAAAACGATACCTGGATGATACCTGGATGATTGTCATTTCTCATGGAGGTGATTTAGGCTGGTAAAGTGTAGGATGCATTAGGTCAGTGCTATATGTTGATGGGGTTTTATAATATATATATATATTATATATATATATATATATATATATATATATATATATATAAATGTGTGTGTGTGTGTGTGTGTGTGTGTGTGTGTGTGTGTGTGTGTGTAGAATCTACTGGTCATTTTTACCAGATACACATGTAAATGTAATAGCCACAATGTCCTCTAAACTTCTCAAATTCTTTGCTCTTTTTTGGATATGCTTCTCATTACAAAAACTCGACATCAAACTTCAAAGAAATATGAAAGAAATCATGAGGTCCGTTAGCGGGAAACGAACCTGCTATACCATAATCACGGCAAGGTGATCTCGATGTGATTAGGGTATCGCGGGTTCGTTTCCTGCTACCGGACATCAAGATTTCTTTCATATATCTTTGAAGTTGGATCTCGCGGCTTTGTAGTGACCAGCGTATTCCAAAAAGGGCAAGAAATTTGAGAAGTTAAGAGAGTATTGTGGCTATTGTGTGTGTGTGTGTGTGTGTGTGCGTGCGTGTGTGGGTATGTTACAGGCAGATAGCTAAACTGAGCATTTCACGAACCTCCTGAAATTTCTTGAAGATAGCAAAATACACTTACGGACATTTGACCCCCCCGGGGGCTAGTACTAAACCTGGTGAAACCGCGACTCACCTACACTCTGTTGCCATGTTTAGTACCAGCCCCTGGGTGGTCAAATGTATTTCGCCATGTTTAGTACTAGCCCCTGTTGGTCAAATATATTTAGTCATGTTAAGTACTAGCCCCTGGGTGGTCAAATGTATTTCGCCATGTTTAGTACTAGCCCCTGTTGGTCAAATATATTTAGTCATGTTAAGTACTAGCCCCTGGGTGGTCAAATGTATTTCGCCGTGTTAAGTACTAGCCCATGGGGAATCAAATGTCCCTAAGTGCATTTCGTTATCAGCCAGAAATTACATGTAGTTCAGGAAATGCCTGATTTCTGCTATTTGTCTGTAACATTTACTATATAATATGACCATAAAATTCGTTATTATCTGCTGCCACTCCTGACAAAACTAAAAACGTTAAATTGTCTTTCAGGAATCATAATGAATAATCGACCACACCTTAGCACAAAGGACTAATACACCACAGCGATCCTAACCTCCCTAAAACTAAAAAAAAAAAAAAAAGTAAATGAAATTTCAAAAAAGCTCCTTTCGCGAACGACGAAAGCTCCTCTCACCTGCTTCGAAACTGGAATACTGGACAGTGTCTCAAGAGCCCTTGACTTGACGAAGCTTCTGTCGAAGGCTACGATGAGGTCGCAGTCGTTTAAGTCTCTCGCGACGATTGCTCTTATCAGGCCGTCCAGCGACTCGTCCGCAATGCGCTCTGCGTCGTCCCTCTGGAAACTGAATCTATTAGAACTCCTTTCCGTCGTAGCTGGAAGATCAGCTTGGCGTTTTGCTCTCGTGAGAGCAGAAGCATGCACGATTTGGCTCTCTTCCTGCACGAACGCGTTAAGGGACTGGAGTATATCCCCTGGGATGAAGCCTAGGGCTCGCTGGGGCTTTCCAACGCATGTGATCTGGCGATTAAATCCAGTGAGAGCGCATCTGGTTAGGGGAACTGGAATCGTGGGAGACCTCGATTGGTGGTGGCCATCTTCCAGGAGAGGCCCCGTCACTTGGCGGCGCATTCCGTCTATATCGGCCACAGCAGCAATTCCTCGATAACTGTTGGACAACTGAGTTCCAGCTGCGCTTTTCGAAGATGGGATGACTCGTCGAATTCCTCCAGCTGCTCCGTCAGGAAGACGAAACGGTAAAGCTGATGACATACCAGTTTTAATGGAGGTCTGCGGCCGCCATCTGGAGGTGAATTCGTGGAGGTGTGAAGAAGTGTTCGCTTCAGTGTCTGACAGTGACGAAGTGCCCCTGTGGGCATCTGCCTTCCACAGGAATATAATCGCGACTAGAAGTATACCCTTCATATTTGTCATATTCATAAATCAGATCTGTGAAGAGATACGACGAAACATCGGGGTTGGTATTAGTACGCAAATTTAAAAGTGGTTTTTCAAATTGTTTATTATCAATTATAGTTATTATATTTAAAGTTCTAGCTATGGAGGTCTAATGCACAGGAGGAAATAAGGTAATTATATATTCATGAATTATACTTTGTAAACGAAACCAGTGATCACACCGTACAAATTCATCAAATAAGGAATTTTCAATTAATATAAAAACCAAGTATTATTATTATTATTATTATTATTATTATTATTATTATTTTATTATTATTATTATTATTATTATTATTATTCAAAATGATAGACAATCCTTAGGACCAAGTCAAAGGTTGGATTGATATATACAAATACACACACACACACACACACACACACACACACACACACATATATATATATATATATATATTATATATATATATATATATATATATTATGCGTTTTCCTATAAGACAAATTGAACACTGTATAGAATCAAGGTCCGGTGGGAATTTTAGGGCACTCTGAAAACTTTCAAAGCATGAACACCTACCCAGACTAAGGTAGATATGCACACCGCAAATGACCATCGTTCTTGTGACGCATATCTATTTTGTGTATGAAAAAAAAAAAAAAAAACAGACAACTGCAATTTATCCTAGGTTCTTCTAATATTTAATGGAAATAGGTGCACCCTTCCTGATAATCTTTATTCAAATAATTACCCAATTATTCAATATTTCTAGGTTAACGTCGGAAAAGGCTAAATTGTGGTTTAAAAGGCCTGATTTGGACCCGTGTAGGGACCACTACAGCTGCGTTGACTGTTCGATACATTTCTGAGTGAAGGCATCTCGGGGTGAATGCCCGATTTGCTGAACAGCAGCACCAATATGGATTAAAAGTTCCTCGCTGTGGAACTTCTCAGTCCCAGAGGTATTTTATTCCTCGCACCGTTGGACTGTGGAACAATCTCCCTGCTGAGGATGGCTGTAGAATAATCTCCCTGCTGAGGATGGATGTCGTACAGTTGGAACGTCAAAAATTCAAGCTAAGGTGCAATGCATTACTACCGTAATATTATTCTCTTTGCTTTTTGATACATTTTTATCTATCTATTCATGTTTTCATTTGTTTCATCTTTTCGATAAGTGAGATATTTTTTTACTGTATTTCCCTTTACCATATCTTACTTTCTAATGAACTTTATATTCTTTGGAAGCTTGAAATTTAAGTCAGTGGCCCCTTTGGTGAGCTTGTTTCATATGAATAGGGCTCATCTTCTGAATATGTAACAATAATAATAATAATAATAATAATAATAATAATAATAATAATAATATAAGTAAATAATAATAATAATAATAATAATAATAATAATAATAATAATAATAATAATATAAAGAAATTAGTTCTTTTAAACTCATTTGACTGTACTGAGCAAAATGCTTAAAACTGTACCAAATAAAAAATAATTATATCTTAGCAAAATATTTGTTCATCTTCCTAATTGACAGTGGAGGCTACATAATATATATTTTTCCCTTCAATTTATTTTCGCGGAGGGCGAAGAGCTTGTCATTATCGGCTGAGCATAGCGTATGTTATTTGATCCTGATGTCATCGCGTTCACTGCCCCAGTCAAGTCCGCTACATTCATCAGCCTCATCATCATTAGAGACGGGAACCTTATTCGTATGGAACGATCCTACCAAAGCTAGGCTTTCACTTGAAAGCAGTCAGATGAGATAAAATGGAATACAAAATGAAGAGACCAGCTAATGATTTCCTTTAGGCTCGACTAACTGAGACCTATTACTTTATTATTGTGATTTTCTATCACAGTCATCCCATTCCACTTGGTGGATTTTATAGTGTGGGGTTCCGGGTTGCATCCTGCCTCCTTAGGAGTCCATCACTTTTCTCACTATGTGCGCTGTTTCCAGGAACACACACTTCTGCATGAGTCCTGGAGCTACTCCGGCATCTAGTTTTTCCAGGTTCCTTTTCAAGGATCTTGGGATCGTGCCAAGTGTTCCTATGATTATGGGTACAATTTCCACTGGCATATCCCATATCCTTCTTATTTCTATTTTCAGGGCTTGATACTTATCCATTCTTTCTCTTTCTTTCTCATCCACTCCGGTGTCCCCTATTATTATTATTATTATTATTATTATTATTAGTCAGTTGAACCTTATTCATATGGAACAATCCTACAGTGGTCACAGACTTGAAATTCAAGCTTCCAAAGAATATTAGGGTGTTCATTAGGAAGAAGTAAGATGAGGTAAATGGAAACAGAAAGAGATGTTAATTACAAAATAAATAAAATAAAATAAAAACTAGCAAAAGATCCATCACCTTATCAACCGACTTTTAACGCTGATGACACGAAAATAAACGAAGACTAAGAAAAAGTCAAATACGACCCACCTGTTTATACCCTAGACCCTTTTGCTAAATATATATCAGTCTCTTCATCACTAGAAACGTGAAGACACCCATTTCAGTCAATGCCTAGAGATCCATGGCCTTACCAAGCGAGTTTCCACGCAACAGATGACAGAAATAAACGCAGATTCTTAGGGAGAGCAGAGTAAAATAAAATAAAATTGTAAGCGAGGCATAGAGCCTCCCTACAACCCACCTGTTTCTTCCTTATCTCTTGACCCTTTCGTCAGCATATCACTGCTCCAGAGGAGATGGGATTCATGACAGTCCTCCTTCACAGCTCTCCTTCCTATCCCGCAGCCGAGGAGGACCACTCTGCCAACCGTCCTCCTGAACTATTGATTATATAAAGGATGTAGGCGGGGCGGCTGACCAAATCGCCAGTAGGTGATTAGGCACCGGATGGGAGCGCTCTCGGCCGTGATTGGCCTACGGCCCTCGTCTCTCAGCTGATTGGCCAAGACGGGGGCGTGGCAATAATGCATGAGGCGAATTGAATATTCCGCACCATATTCTTTGCCGTTCTTTGAATTCTTCCGTATTATTCATGCGGACTTCAGCTGGCTACATTAAGCGCCTGAATAATTCCCGCAGAAATTCTGTCACGCGTTGGTCTGTTCTTAAGGAATATCTTCGCCTTCATGAATTCATTTGCATATATACATTAGAAAATAATATTATATACTTGTATATATATATATTATTTATATGTATATTTATATGCATAACCTATATATATTATATACATATGAATAATATATATATTATATTTGAATATATATACATATATTGTTTTTATATATAATAATATACATGCATATATGTATATACATATATATACATATAAATAATATATATATATTATATAATATATATATATATATATATATATATATATATATATATATATATATATATATATATATATATATATATATATATATATATATATATATATATATATATATATATATATATATATATATATATATATATATATATAAATATATATATATATATATATATATATATATGATATATACTATATATATATATATATATATATATATATATATATATATATATATATATATATATATATATATATATATATATATGCACGCACTATATATATATATATATATATATATATATATATATATATATATATATATATATATATATATATATATATATATATATATACTATATATATATATATATATATATATATATATATATATATATATATATATATATATATATATATATATATATATATATTTCAGCCATTTATGGTCAAACCATTTTGTTCTAGAGCGCAATTTTCCCCCCAATAATGGTAGATGAGGGTCGAATACCCACGAGTTGAATTCTTGAATAATTGAATAAAACTAAAACAACTGGACAAAAGGAGGCCCAGAAAGCAATTTGTATTAAACATGAGATTTCCTGAATCCTGATGAGACGTCTGAAGGACCTTTTCCAGTTCCATCTAACGCACAATTGGAACCAGCGTCGAGTAATGCCTTATGAATAGAATCGTACGATGATTGCAATGAGAAAAGTGCTCGTCCATTATCACGTTTCTCGTGCTCCATGTTCTGAACAGGATATGTAAGAGTGACTATCTATTATTATTATTATTATTATTATTATATTATTATTATTATTATTATTATTCTGTTAAAGAGACTGGCAGAATTAAGCGAGTTGAATTTATATATTGTTTTTGCTATTTTTCTTAGAATTCGCTTCTCTGGCTCAGCGATGTTGCAGAGTAACTGGCCAATATTCATATTGGGAATTTCAGAAAATTGTAAAAATATAGGATGTGATCTTTTATTTTATTAAAACAGGATCTCATGTCCAGGTCAAGCAGGGGTCGTAATAGGTGCCGGTATCATTCCGTAGTCGTAGTTCAATTTCTGGCCAGGGTCGTCTTTGGTTTATAGCTGGTGTTGATGCATCAACACCAGCTATAAATCAAATACGACACTGGCCAGAAATTTATCTACGACTACGGAATAATGCCGGCTGTGATTACGACCCCTGCTTGACCAGGACCTGAGATCCTGTTCTAATAAAATAAAAGATCACATCCAGCATTTTTACAATTTTCTGAAATTCCCAATATGAATATTGGCCAGTTACTCGGCAACATCGCTGAGCCAGAGAAGAGAATTCTAAGAAAAATAGCAAAAACAATATATAAATTCAACTCGCTTAATTCTGCCAGTCTCTTTAACAGAATTTGCCTGAAAGAGGGTCTTTTACCAAAATATATATTATTATTATTATTACTATTCAGTGTTGAAAAGTATTCACAGGGAACAAATCCACCTCAGGGTCCATTGACTTGAAATTCAAGCTTCCAAAGAATAAGGTGTTTATTAGAAAGAAGTAACAGAAAGTCATGGAATATACATAAAGAAGAGATCAGTTATTAAAAAGAAATAAATAAATTAGCAAAGCATGACCAATGAGAGTCAGGCATAAAGAAAAGTCATCAAAACAAATCAAATAAACTACGGTAAGTCCAGTTTCCTGTTGTAAAATCAATTTATCAGTTGTGTTAAGTATATACATACATACATACATACATACATATATATATATATATATATATATATATATATATATATATATATATATATATATATATATATATATATATATATATATATATATATATATATATATATATATATATATATATATGTGTGTATATATTATATATATATATATATATATATATATATATATATATATATAAAATGAAGGTCTTTCCTTCAGGATCGACTTAAACAGAGAGTCTGAGAGCTGGTACTTCGCTGACGCCAGTTTCATCGTTCTGCTAAACTACAGAGTTCAGCCTTGTACAGGTTCTGAGGTCAGCTCTTCACTAATGTCCCCTTCTTATAATAAACAAATAAAATAATGCAGTTTTCTGTCCGGTGGTGGCCTCAGCCACAGCCCATACAACTCTTAGCAGCGGCATATGAAACTTAGATAAGGTCCGGTGGTGGCCTATGTTGTTGGTACCTATAGCCCTGCCAGAAGTATGATTATGGCTAACTTTAGCCTTGAATAATTAAATAAATAAATAAACAAAGCTATTAAGGCTAGAGGGCTGCAATTTGATATGATTGATGACTGGAAGGTGGATTATTAACATACCAATTTACAGCCCCCTAGCCTTGGTAGTTCTTAAAAACTGAGGGCGGACGGACAGACAAAGTCGACACAATAGTTTTCTTTCACTGAAAACTCAAACCGTGAGTTGCTGAATTTTACAGACGCTTCAGTGCTCTTTTATACATCTTTCACTTACAAAACCTTTGTCATTTCTCTCAGATGAAACAAACACAGCAAAGCTTTCATAAACAGAAATGATCATTTGAAATGTTGACCAATTTCAGCCCACTGGCAAAATGTTTAATTAAGTTTAAATATATTTGTTTTAAGCATTCAATGATCGATAACTGAATCTCATCAAGGTACTCTTCGTATATTATATAATTCTAAGTAATAGCTTTCTTTAAGATAATTTCTGTGCATCAAACATTATTTAATGAAACTGTTTTATTTAAATACTTAAAACCTCAAACCTTTATGCATTCACTTATTTAAGTATATTATTATTATTATCTTTATTATTATTATTGTTATTATTATTATCGAGAAGATAAGCTTTATTTATATGGAACAAGCCCACCGAAAGGGTGACTGACTTAAAATTCAAGCTCCAAAGAATATAGTGTTCACTAGGAAGAACCTACAGAAGTTAATGGGTACCTGATTGCGAAAGAAGAGATCCCTTATTAAGAAAGAAAAAATAGATTAACAAGTTGTAACCAACATGAGTCATTTATGAAGAAAACTCTTCAAAAAAATAAAAAAGATAATCTCAAGTACAGTTTTCTGTTGGAAATAATCAGAAACACGGGTTTTCCGTGACGATGCAGTGATTCTGACTCGTGGAACTGGTTGTCAGAAGGTGAAATGATTAAAACCTTCCAATGCTGGTTCAAACACTTCTACTACTCTCATACGTAATACAGGAATTGCGGATATTCTTGGGCCACACTTCAAGAGACACCGATGATATAAGGCCACTCTATTACTCTATTTTATGAACTGATGTCTTGAGAACTTTATCATTGGAAGACTTCGTTTTAAACTGTTTACTTAAAATTACTCTTCCAGTACTGAAATAAATATAAAGCACTAACAAGACATATATATATATATATATATATATATATCTATATATATATATATATATATATATATATATATATATATATATAGATAGATAGATAGATAGATAGATAGATAGAGATAGATAGATAGATAGATAGATAGATAGATATATATATATATATATATTATATATATATATATATATATATATATACATATAAATATATATATATATCTCCAATTTCCAGAGCAACAGCTCGAAGAACAATCCAAGGCGGGTCAGGGAAAGGCACTATCCATATGCATTTTATTAAAATATATGCCGACGTTTCACAACTCCACATAGTTGCATTTTCTAGGCTGCAAACAAGCGAACATGGCATTCAATAAACTAATAAAATCCGAATTACATATAATTAAATTAAAACATTCAGAAGGTAATTGATAAAACATTTACTTAAAGAACAAGCAAATGGCTGGTGACAACCTACCCAAAAGGAAGTTAAAAACATACTACTGTACTCGTATAGAGTTCCAACGAGAGAGAGAGAGAGAGAGAAAGAGAGAGGAGAGAGAGAGACGAGAGAGAGAGAGAGAGGAAACAATAACAAACATACAGACAGAGAAAAACAGCTCAACAAGACCATCAGGCAATAAACAATTGTGTGGATGACGTTTGGGAGTTTAACGGTGGTACGGTCAATTTGATAATAATGGATTCCAGTATTGTTAAGTCGTTTTCTTTTTGTACGTGTCCTACTATTGAAAAATCCTTATTATCTATATAGGTTTTACATATTTTTGAATGGTTTTTAATATTAGATTGTTCAGGGCTAGACAATCTGCTCCCAGTTCTGAAGCTGACCCCTCTGTGAGCATCAATGCGCACTCGCAACAGCCTCTTTGTACATCCGACATAGATCCCCTGACTACATCTGGGGCACTTGTACTTATATATAACGTTGGATGTAAACAAAGGACTGAGCTTGTCTTTGAACTTGAAGAGTGAGCCAACTGTTCGGGGATTCTTCGGAATGAGTTTCAGGTTGAGGGCCGGTAATTCTTTTTGAATGATGGTTAGAAATTTCTTCCTGAAAGTGTCATCTTGTATGTAGGGGAACGCCGCGTACAAATTCATTTTAGGGGCAGTGTGATATAGAGGAGGTGGCGTCATCTTCTTATTCAACATACTATTTAACTGTCTGAAGAATAGTTTTGATGGAAAACAGTTGTTCCTGAAATAGTTTGAAAGAGTTGTTATTTCTTCATGAAAGGTCAGCCAATTAGATGACAGAGTAAAAGCCCTGCGGAGGAGGGTAGAAACAGCGTTTAATTTAAAACTGAAATAACACGAGCTATAAAAATTCATACCTAAACCCGTAAACGTACCTTTACGATATATACCCGTGTGGAATCCTACAGAGTTCTTGGGAACAAGAACGTCCAAAAATGGGAGTTTACTGTTAGATTCTTTTTCTAGCGTAAATCTTATGTTAGGGTGTTGGGTATTGACGAAGACCAAGAAAGAATCTGCATTAAAATCTTGTTTAAATAGGACAAACGTGTCATCAACATAACGTTTATAAAATAAAGGGAGGAAGGATAAGGGGCAGGTGTCCATTATGTGCTCTTCCAGAGAGTTCATAAAAATGTTGGCGAACGTAGGTCCCAAAGGACTTCCCATGGCCATTCCTTCCACCTGTTTGTACAGAACTCCATTGAAAATGAAGGCTGTGTCCAGCACGGCCAGCTCTAAAAACTGTTTAAAAAGATTCTTGCTGAAATTATGAAATAAAGCATCGTCATTAGGAAAAAGCTTATTTAAATTAATCTGAATGGTTTCCCCCACAGGGACGTTGGTGAACAAGGATTCAACGTCCAGACTAACCATGAATAAGTCTGAGTCCTGTTTGATAATTTCATCCTTGAAGTCGGCAGAACACGTTAAGGTGTAAGGGCCCTTAGTTAATGGTTCCAGAATAGGTACTAGGAATTTAGCAAGATTATAATTGCCTGTGCTAATAGAGGAAAAAATAGGACGCATTGGGACATCGGTCTTGTGAACCTTGGGCAATCCATACATAATACCATATGAAGAACCTGTAACAAACAAACTTTGGTACATACGTTCGTCTATAATACCATTTTGTTTCAATGCTCTGAGGAATCGGTTAATTTTATCCTCGGATTTAATTATATTATAAAAGTCAGGGGAGTCGAGTTTTTCAAATTTTTTGATGTATTATCAATAATATTTGCCATTTTATTTATGTATTCATGTTTATTGAGATTAACCGTACCCCTACCTTTGTCCGGCTTGACGATAATGATGTCTTTATCGTTGGCTAAGTTTTTAAGGGTAAGGTAATCCTCTCTCCCGAAGAATGGGGTCCATCGTGTTTTTAAGTTGTTGAAGGTACTGTGGGCTAAGGCTGAAATCTGTTAAAGAGTTTAGGTGTCACTATTCCTGTTTTCAATACAAACATAAATTCTGTCTTCAACCTGTCAAATAGAGTATTGTCGAAGAGGGAGGAATTTCTTCTCTCTTTGGGA